>NC_050444.1:73166249-73497617 GCF_903995425.1 Onychomys torridus
CTGACTAATTACTAAAATATTTTCAGCATTCTTGCCTTTCTATAATAGTGTATTTTACAAATGTCAATATGTCTCATTTCTGCATTTATATCAAAAACCTAACTGTAACAAAAGCAATGAAATATTTTAATGGTTTCAAATTTTCATATGTATGAATTTTGGGTTTATAACAACTTCACATAGTGAGTCACACAGTCTAAGTAATCATTTCTGTTTTATCAGATGTTCTCCTCCCAGCATGTTCCTCACAGCAACCTTCACATCCTTGTTCCTCAGACTGTAGATGAGAGGATTGAGCATGGGGGTTACCATCCCATAGAAGAAGGAGATGAGGACCTCAGTCACACTTTGATGTTCTGCCCCAGAAGTGGCTTTAGACTTGGGCTTCGCATACATGCAGAAAAATAGTTCGCATAGAATAGAATTACCACTGTCAGATGGGCAGAGCATGTGGAGAAGGCCTTCTGTTTTCCTTCAGTGGAAGGGATCCTCAGAATAGTGGCAACAATGAAAACATAAGAGATAGCAATGACTAAGAATGGGACTACTAGAAAAAGCAGATTTGACCCTGCCATGCTAATCACATTGATGGAAATATCTGCACAAGCCAGTTTCAGAATGGCTAGAATTTCACACTCAAAGTGGTGAATAACGTTATTAGTACAGAATGGTAATTGCAATGCAAGAGATGTCTGCACCAATGAGTCAACAAACCCAGCAACCCAGCATCCAACCGCCATGGACACATAAGTACCCTTGCTCATGATGACAGGGTATCTCAGTGGGTAACAGATGGCCAGAAAGCGGTCAAGTGCCATTGTGCCTAGAAGCACACATTCTGTGGCACCCATGGCAAAGGAGAGGAACATTTGTACCATGCATTCAGGGAAGGACACTCTCTTTCTTCCTTCCAGGAAGCTACCAAGAATTAGTGGGACAAAAGAGCTTGTATAGCAGATATCCAGGAAGGAAAGGTTACAGAGGAAGAAATACATGGGAGTATGCAGGTGCACATCATAGATAACTACTGAGATAAGGACTCCATTTCAAGCAGGATTATCAGATACACGCACAAAACTAGCACAAATAAAATTTTCTGGAGCTTTGGGTGGTCAGACAGCCCCACCAAGATAAATTCTGTCAACATAGAATCATTGGCTCTCTCCATATGAATACGGCTGTCCTCCAGCAGAACTCTGGGAATAATAGAAAGAAATCTATTAATTGAAGTTTATAAGAGCCCCTTCATAAAATAATCACAGTCTTTGATGCTGCTGGCAATGTATTTAGATGCCACAGTATAAGAGGGGAAATATTTTTCAATACTATTAATTTTTAGTTAAGAATTTTTCATTTTAAAATATTTTAATTGAAATAGAATTACATCACTCCCTCATCCCTTTACTTTCTCCAGCCCCTCCCAGCTACACTACCTTGAGCTTTTCATACCCCCTCACTCTTAAGTTGACAGACTTTATTCTTTGATTATATGTGTTATATATGGGTGTGTGTATGCACAAATATACACATATTTATATATGTAGGTATATATATATATATATATATATATATATATATATATATATATATATTTATATATTTTTATATATATATATTCAATCTGCTGAGTTCATTTTGTTGTTTGTGTGTTCATGTTTTTCACCACAAATCTTAAGCCTTGAATAAGGAATGCCTACCTGACTTTTCTCCATTAAGAGAACAAATCTTTATATCCCAAACAGTTTTTTTGCCATGTCTGCAAGTTCTGATTTAATTGGCTGGAATGAGTGTCTAATAGTCTGGATCTGGTGCACAAATGTTGGGAATTAATTGTCTATAACACAATATTTTGTCTCCGTTTATTGTGGTTATTAATGGATATTAACCAAATAAACTAGTGAGCATCACTGTCACCTTTTCTTTCTTTCCATTACTACTGTTTTCTTTTAGATTTTGTATGTTTGTCTGTCACCCAGGCTGGAAATCAGGAGGTAGCTTTTCTGACTTACTAAATGTTCAGAATCAATATCTTATGGAAATACTTACTGTAGTACAGAATCTGAAAAGTGGTTCAAGTGTTCAAACATGATCATTTAAACAGACATATCAAATAAACACAAGCCTGGGGCCAGGTAGGATTACAGTAGGAGGATACACTAGTTTACTTGAAATTCTTTTCAGCATTAAAATTGGACAGGGGGCCAGTGAGGTGGCTCAGTGGTGCCTGACAACCTGGGTTCCACAGCTGGGACCCTGCAGGGTAAAAGTAGAGTACCAACTCCTGCAAGTGGTCCTCTAACCTCTACAAGGACACCATGGCACACACTTAAAGAAAACCAACAGAAGCTGGATAGGATCGAGTGCCTAGCCCTGGGAGTGCATCCTAGCTAAGTTCTTTGGGAAAGTTGGCTTGATGGAATTGATCATGGCATTGCCTATAGCCAAAGGAAGCTAGCGACAGCTCAGATGTTCATGATCACTGTAACACCTCTGTCACATGAATCTGTACCTGCAAAGGTTTACAGAAAGGAAAGCAAGTGAACCTAACATCTACAACAACATAAACAGATACTGAAAAACTGTCAAAAGTGATTTATGATTTATAGAGCATAATAAAACGTAGGAATTACAGTAGTATTTCACCAGCATCCATGTACTTTTAGAGATAAATCTAAAGAAATTGTGGGGTTTCAGAAAACAGTATGGAATCAGAGAATATTAGTAAGGATAGGGGGCTTTTAAAAGAACATGGAAAATACTTCATAGAGTAGATAATAAAATACAGAGAACAATTAGCAAAAGCCCAAGTCAAAAAGACAAAGACAGAAAAGACAACATGAAAAAGCAAAGGAGACATTCATATTGGTCGTATTTTAAGGAGCACTGATAAAAATGCAGTTTCAGTGGAAGAGACTATAATAAATGTAAAAATGGGAGAAACTTGGCTGCACCATAAAAACAATAAATAATGGACTAGAAGGTAAAGAAATGCATTAAAAGAAAAGGAGTAAATCAAAAGCCATCTAGAATAGATGTTTTAAAACTACAATTTGAAATCTAGCTATAGAAAAAGCCATAGAGTGGAGGATTGGTCAGTAATAAGGGAAAATGAAAACCAGGTCTCAGGGTCAGTGAGAGGCAGTTCTTGCCCGAGTCTGTGGTCTAATCCAGGTAGATGAATATGGTTGTCTTAGAGTCTCAGTCACTATTCTTCACTCAGTCAGAGGTCTCCAGAACCTTTCTTCTGCTGACTTACCGCCCTCCTGGTAATAAGCTGCCATGCTCATAGCATATACAAACAGACACTTAGAAGAATCAAGGGGTTGCTCCCCCACTGACCTTTCTGTTTCTTATGGCGGAATGTTGCACCCTGCTCTATAGCAGAATTTGTGAGCCATTTTGAATTTCTCTCTTTGGAGGATGCTGGTCTCTCCTTTTTTAAAAAAAGAAAAGAATCCATTTGATTGTGTGGAGTGCTGGAGCATAGTAAGGTCGTTGGTAAAGCACCACAACAATGCTCTATGATGAGAAATGTTGTAGGAAACCATTTACTTTTCCCCAGCAAGCTTCTGAATTGCTCAATGAGTAAGCACTGACATAGTTCAAAGAGTGGGAAGGAGAAAGAATTATCAAAGGATTTCATCACATGGTCCGCATGAGCTGAGAAGCACAGTCTTAGGCCATTGACTGAGGCCATTGGGTCCTTAGGGCATCTAGAGAAGAGACAATGTACAGCAGAAGTACAACATTCAGGCGGGTAAGGGAAGGAATGCTGGCTTGCAAATTTGTGAGGTATGTTAAATGTAATGCTAAGGAACTATAGTTTGTTCTTGAGGTAATTGGGAGCTAGTGGAGTTTGACCAGGGAACATCAAGTGTGAAAGCGCTAGAGAAAGATTAATGTGCAGCATTCTAGAGAACTGTCCCTCTCTCATCAGCTCTCAGCTGTGAGCACTCAGTCTGCACTCACCCTCAGGGCAATCATCTCTTCCCTTTTTGATGTGTGCAAAACAGGACTTAAAATAAATTTTCTTTAGATAATAGAGACATAGTTCGTTTTAGGTCAACTTCATACCAGAAAATTTTATTTTCTTAGAGAAAGACAGTTTGCCTATTACCTATGAGTTCTCAGCTCAATTCTATAAATGTAGACAAGGTGTATCTACCTCATTTCAGCTTGAAGGTCAGGCTAAAGCTTTGTTGAAGCCTTCACAGCTAGGTCCTGGCTGATACTGAGTCATTAAACCAACAAATGCCATTCATTATAAAACCTGCCTTCTTCTCCATGGGTTTTCTGGTCTCTTTACTCCAGAAACCTGGGTAAGAAAAAAACCTATAGGTTAAGTTCAGGGCATCAAAGGAACCTAATTCTTTCGTTATCCAGAGCTACTCTATTCTTTTTTTTTTTTTTTCATTTAAAAGACAGGTTATCCTTGCCTTCTTGCCCAGCTCTATCACCACTATTCCATGAGAAGTAGCAAGTTCATCAAGACACTTCTCAGTGGGTAGAAAAATGGCCCTGGTTTCCATCTAGGGCCCCAGTGTCTCCATGACATCATAAGTTGTCACATCAGTGTGTGTGTGTGTGTGTGTGTGTGTGTGTGTGTGTGTGTGTGTGTGTGTGTAAAAGACATAGCCGCCACTGTGTGGCAGTAGGCTGTACTTCCAGCTTCTCCCAGCTTTGTGTGCTCACATATGGCACTAACAGAGGCTCATTAGCCTGGGCTAAGCTTTGATGTGATCACTTATGCTGAATTTATGGTATAGTGTAGGAATTTAAAAACACATTTGATTCTTCCTTGGGTCATAATTAGTTGCAGTTAAGAGTCTCAGACCCAAAGTAATGTTCCTTGGCAAATAATAAACAAGAGCTTTAATTACAGTAATCCTGGCTCAGAGAAAGCCAGAAAGTGATTTTAGAAGAGGTGGTTTATGTTTATTCATATTTACAGAGGATTCTATATACTATGAATCCAATCACATTCAGATATAGGAATCATATTTTTGTGATAATTTGAAACAAATAATCATTGTGACCTATATAAATGATATATCTCAGCTACTTAATAATTGTTTTTTCAGGCATTGTGGTCAGAGATATAATCAAATTGTTGTATTGCAGCTTCATGAATCTGGAATGGAAAAAATTTTTCAGCAATTGTGGGTGTACTAATTGTGTTCAAGTTACTTGGCTACTGAAGAAAAGAGATAATACCTGTTCCACAATGTTTCTAGTCAAGGGAGCCCAGGATCTATTGTGTCTGCTGAAAAGGTAGGGGGTAACGCAAAAATGAATGCTTGTAAAGAGCAAAAATGAATAATTTTAAAGAGCAAAAATGAATGCAGGAGAAGAAATGAAAGGAGTTTAGAATGAACAAAGACCTTCTTTGTCTGCCCCCTTCTTTCAATGGCATCAATTCTTACCAAAGAGCTTCCCTGTGAGTGATACTGAGTGTTCTGAAATGCAAATCTCTGTGACACCAACTGAAGAAAGCTCCATATGTGAGGAAAAAAATAGATGTCTCCTCCTAAAGCGTCTAATCTGATAGCTTATCCATAACTCAGTATTTTCAAAACAAAAAGACAGAATACAATACAGTCCTGAGCCTGGAGTAGTTTCCTTTCCTGGTTAGAGTTGGGTCTGTTCCTTAACAACCATTTTGCATCATGTTCTGAAAGCAACTTTCTTCATTCTTTGTACTGTCAGGCTGCAGTGAGGGGACAAAGGTGAGGACAAGATAGCACAGGGCATGCTCCTGTTGATTTCTTCAGGTTTCTTCTTACCTGCAGTTTGTTCCTCAGGGAAAGCCAATAGATGATCCTATTTAGAATATTCTCACTCTCTTGTCCAAAGATTCTGGCTGAATCATAGAAAACAAATGTAAAACAGGCCAGAGTTTCTTGTGGGTCTTTGTTATGCTCTAAATATTTGTTTACATTTCAAGCTTCAGAAACATCTTCCAAAGGGCCAGCCATTAGCACGTGAAGGCAATTTAAATCATTATTTGGGTGAGCTAGGGAGAGATCAAATATTTATAACAAAGTTAGAAACATAAACATGGAGAGCCGAAAAACTTTCCAAAACTCCAGGGAGAATGTTGTCAGACTTAATTATCTTTTGCAATTAGTGTATTCTTGTAACAGGTATTCTAGCGCAGAGATACTGTCATTCATAATAGTACATTATTAGAAGATTTTCAAGCTCGTATACCATAAGTAGAAAACCACACATATTGTTCTAAATTCATATAAAATATCTCACAGGATTAATAACATAACTATATTAATTTACATAGTCCTTTCAAGTATTTACCAGTATTCTCAGAATAGTCTGGTGAGATATAAGATCATTTCTGTCACCGGACGGTGGTGGCACATGCTTTTAATCCCAGCACTCGGAAGGCAGAGCCAGGCAGATCTCGAGGCCAGCCCAGCCTGGGCTACCAAGTGAGTTAGAGGAAAGGTGCAAAGCTATACAGAGAAACCCTGTCTTGAAGAAAAAAAAAAAAAAAAAAAAAAAAGATCATTTCTGTCCTATAGACATAGACTCTGGAATGCTGAAGTTGGACTGTCTTGCTGATAGTTGTGCAGCATGTACAAGAAAAAAGTCTTAGATCCAGCTGCTGTGTCCATATAGTCATAAGCAGCACTGCATCACCTCTCACTGAGAGTCAGACATACACAGAAGTAAACCCTGCCTCATCCACCACAGTGATAAAACTCCACAATTCCACTTTACAAACATGAAAAGCATGAATCACCCATTCTGAAGGAATTATTGGTACCTACATTTGGAAGGAATTTCACAGGATCATGTTCCACAACTGACCCTTCAGAACTCATCAATGCAATCCACCAAAGTAAGATTGAAGAAAACGAGTAAGAAATCAATGTTTCAATAAGCACTACAAATTCTCCATATTTTTTTTTTAAATATCCCCATAATCTATGTTATACCAAACTGTCCTTTTCTTCACCTGTGTTAAATTGACCGCAGGATGAATTGTGAGACCTACCTCATCAACTTCTTGTCAACCCCATCATTATTATCACAAAATGGGGATTCCAGTTTTCAATAGACCTGCTTCTTTTGTGTATCAATTCATATAAGCCAATTATATATTGTGACACATAACTAATTTAATTTTACTTGAATTACTTAACTGGATAATAAACATTAAAAATTAATATAACATCTTTCCTATTAGCATTTAATGATGGTTGTGGTATTTGTTTTGATTGTCAGACATGCAATTCCAAAACAAGGGTCTTTCTGAGTCATGAAATATTCTTTTTACCTGGAATCAAGGTTTTGAGCCATTGTAATCCTCTTGCCCGTGGTAAGCCTTCCTGGATCCTTTTAAAGAACTCTGCTGTGGACCTGAGAGGCAACTATAGGGAATTAGTGCATGATCCATAACTGCTTTTAGTCTCCAATTGTTTATTCTATTAACAAGAATAATTCTTATGTAACATTTTCAATTTCTGATGGAAATGAAGGGGTGTACAATGCTTCACTGATTGTGTACCTCCTCGTACTCTCTCACCTCTTGTCCCAGACTTGTCACCCACTTCCAAAGAACTGGTGAAGTGAGCCTCTGTTAATCCCTAACCTTCTCTAAATTCAGAATGTCATTTTATCATGAGCAGAGTCTTACCACCCCCCTTTGACTATGGTCTTCAGGGCCGTAAAATGTTCAGTAACTTCTTATCTCATGTATTTATTACTTTTCATCATGCAACCTTCTTTCAAGCCATATTGCCATTCCCTATTCTACCATTAAAGAGTTGAAAAAATGTATACCATATCATTATTGCTATTATCCAGTTTCTCTGAAGATGATATACAGTTAATTTCCACTAAGCAAATCTATCTTTTCCTTGTCAAAGTACAGCTAACTAATAGCAGTTGATTGTTAGCTACAAGAGTAGACACTCAGCTCCCTTATCAGGCATCCTTCCATAATTGGTCATACAGAAGTGTATATACGTCTATGGGTGAAGGATGTCCGCAGACAGGTTACCATACAGACCAAAGACATGGTATGAATTTTCATGAGTGCTATGGATGTCTCCAGTTGTCCTGCAATTCATATTCTTTAAATTTAAGTGGGCACCCTGTGTCTCTTCCTTCTCACTAGAATGTTCTTCCAATGTAGTCCATACTATGCATATTGCAGTTCACAAAATAACTTCACATTCTTCCACAACAAGAGGAGCTTAAAGTAATGTTCAACTAGCCAAGTATTGCTTTCCAAAAAGCATAAAACTGGAAGCTTCTTGTGGTAATTGTTCATACCAAAATCCCAATGGCTCTTCCAAGATAATAGTTTGGGATTTGTTCAAATGTGCCCTTCAGAGTGATTAAATGTTTTTAATACTTCTAATTATACTTGATAATTAGACTTTTATGATATCCAAGGTGCTACTTTGGCAATACCTCTGAATATTTTCTGAAGATTTAAGCGTACCTGCTGCTATTCAAGGCCCTACTTGTATTCAGCTTCCCCATCTTCTGGAAGCTTTATAATTATGGAATAATAACATTTCTAGATATGACATATGCTTTCTTCATAAATCAAACAACTTAATATTTAGTTTTTCTTTGTTTTCATTTTGGAGCACACAGAACTCTTGTTCTATGTTTCTTTGGATGGTTTGAGTAATAAACAATAATAGATGAAACAATTCCTTAGAATGTCATTTTATTTATGACTGTCCTATGCTTAAGCAAGTTTAATCAATCATTCCCTGGTAATCCTATTATTCATAAACATTCTTAATTCAGTATTTTTTAATATTCACATTCATTCTTTAGCATTATATCATCAGAAGAATTATTATTAGCAATTTTCATCTGTATGTACTCTATCACCTTCTCACACTGTGGCAAAAAAGAGAGGATAATTTAAATAGCTTCGAGGACAATATTACAATAATTATTCATTAAGCTCCATTTATATGTACTTTGAATTTCTTCTGAAATAGAAATAGAAAAAACATATTAGTTGAATAGATAACAAAATACTAGACTCATTGGCTTTTTGTAATCTTTTATTACACGTACTATGACAGTCCTGGCTGGGAATATTGGAGTTCCACATTATTTATAAATGCACCTATCATCAGTAGATGACCTCCAAACTTCACTGACTATAGGCTGGGTAACACAAGAAAATTGTTCTTTATATATTTTGGAGGTCAACCCTCTGTCAGATGTGGGCTTGGTGAAGATCTTTTCCCATTCTGTAAGCTGTCGTTGGGTCCTATTTACCATGTCCTTTGCCTTACAGAAACTTCTCAGTTTCAGGAGGTCCCATTTATTAATTGTTGCTCTCAGTGTCTGTGCTACTGTTGTTATATTTAGGAAGTGGTCTCCTGTGCCAAAGGTTTCTAGGCTACTTCCTACTTTCTCCTCTATCAGGTTCAGTGTAGATAGATTTATGTTGAGGGCTTTGATCCACTTGGATATGAGTACATGGTGATAGATATGGATTTATTTGAAATCTTCTGCATGTTGACATCAGTTATGTCAGCACCATTTTTTTAAGATGATTTCTTTTTTTGCACTTTAAAAAATATATTAGTGGGCACATCAGATGGACAGTTACAGCAAGATGGAGGATTCTCTCCTATGGGCATCAGATGCTGTCTGATAACATTCTCAGCTTTGGGTGAAGATGCTTCCTTTTTTCCATTGTACAGTTTTGGCTTCTTTGTCAAAAATCAGGTGTTCATAGGTGTGTAGATTGTGGTGATATATTGTGTCCCCCAAATATTGTACACCCTAATAAAGCTTATCTGAGGATCAGAGGAAAGAGCCAGTCATTATATTAAACATAGATGTCAGGCTTTCTTTCCGTCAAACCTTGCCCTTCATTACTCCCACTGTCGTCCAGGTTGTTCATGTAGATCTCATCCATTTCTCTGTCTTTTGGTGATCCCTGTGTCTTTCCTAGGGTCCCATTTTCTAGGTAGCCTCCCTGGAGATGTGTAGCAGTCTAGTCATCTTTGTTTTACATCTAGTATCCTAGGGTCCCATTTTCTAGGTAGCCTCCCTGGAGTTATGTAGCAGTCTACTCATCTTTGTTTTACATCTAGTATCCTCCTATGAGTGAGTACATACCATGTTTGTCCTTCTGAGTCTGAGTTACCTCACTCAGGATGATTTTTTCTAGATCCATCCATTTGCCTGAAAACCTCATAATGCCATTGTTTTTCTCTGCTGAGTAGTACCCCATTGTGTATATGTGCCATATTTTCTTTATCAATTCTTCAGTTGAGGGGCATCTAGGTTGTTTCCAAGTTCTTGCTATTATGGATAATGCTGATATGAACATAGTTGAGCATGTGTCCTTATGGTAAGATTGAGCATTACTTGGGTATATGCCCAAGAGTGGTATAACTGGGTCTTGAGGAAGACTTATTCCCAATTTTCTGAGAAACCACCATACTGATTTCCAGAGTGGTTGTAGAAGTTTGCATTCCCACCAACAGTGGAGGAGTGTTCCCCTTGCTATGCATCCTCTCCAACCTAGACTGTCATTAGTGTTTTTGATCATAGCCATTCTGACAGGTGTAAGATGGTATCTCAGAGTTGTTTTGATTTGCATTTCCCTGATGAATAAGGATGTTGAGCAATTCCTTAAATGCCTTTCAGCCATTTGAGATTCTTCTGTTAAGAATTCTCTGTTAAGCTCTATAGTCCAGTTTTTAATTGGATTGTTCAGTATTTTGATGTCTAGCTTTTTGAGTTCTTTATATATTTTGCAGATCAGCCCTCTGTCAGATGTGGGGTTGGTGAAGGTCTTTTCCCTTTCTGTGGGCTGTTGTTTGGTCTTAATGACTGAGTCCTTTGCTCTACAAAATCTTCTCAGTTTCGGGAGGTCCCATTTATTAATTGTCACTCTCAGTGTCTGTGCAACTGATGTTATATTTAGGAAGTGGTCTCCTGTGCCAATTCATTCCTGACTACTTCCTACTTTCTCTTCTATAAAGTTCAGTGTAACTGGATTTATGTTGAGGTCTTTGATCCACTTGGACTTGAGTTTTGTGCATGGTGACAGATATGGACCTATTTGCAATCTTCTGCATGTTGACATCCAGTTATGCCAGCACCATTTGTTGAAGATGCTTTCTTTTTTCTATGCTACAGTTTTGGCTTCTTTTTTGAAAATCATATGTTCACAGCAAGCCAACAGCCAACATCAAATTAAATGGAGAGAACCTCAAAATGATTCCACTAAAATCAGGAACAAGACAAGGCTGTCCACTCCCCCCATATTTATTCAATATAGTACTTGAAGTTCTAGCTAGAGCAATAAGATAACAAAAGGAGATCAAGGGGATACAAATTGGAAAGGAAGAAGTCAAACTTTCATTATTTGCAGACAATATGATAGTATACATAAGTGACCCCAAAAATTCTACCAGGGAACTCCTACAGCTGAGAAACTACTTCAGTAAAGTGGCAGGATACAAGATTAACTAAAAAAAAAAATCAGTAGCCCTCCTATATACAAATGAAAAAGGGGCTGAGAAAGAAATCAGAGAAACATCACCCTTTACAATAGCCACAAATAATATAATATACATTGGGTAACTCTAATTAAGCATGTTAAAGACCTATATGATAAGAACTTTAAGTCTCTGAAGAAAGAAATTGAAGAAGATATCAGAAAATGGAAAGATCTCCCATGCTTATGGATAGGTAAAACCAACATAGTAAAAATGGCAATCTTACCAAAAGTAATATACAGATTTGATGCATTCCCCATCAAAATCCCAACACAATTCTTCACAGACTTAGAAAGAGAAATACTTAACTTTATATAGAAAAACAAAAAACCTAGGTTAGCTAAAATAATCCTGTACAATAAAGCAACCTCTGGAGGCATCATGATCCCTGACCTCAAGCTCTACTCTAGAGCTATAATAATAAAAACAGCTTGGTACTGGCATAAAACCAACATGTGAACCAATGGAATCAAATTGAAGATCATTAAGATATCTTAATTGACTTACCATGTCTGCTGACTGTGTAGAACAGTAGAATTCCAAGGGAGTTTCAAGAAAGCTACCTAGTGTGGTAGCCAACTGAGTTGGAAATACAGAGAGAACCCACCACCCACCATGAGAGAAAAAGCCAAAATGACTCTGGCCCACATGGGGTGGAAATTCCAGCCCCGTGTAGCTCGGGCCTGAGCTAGGGGCCTGTAAGGCCACGAGCAGCTTTTTAGTGAATTCTGGCCACAAACATTGGTCTGCCAAATATAAGACTAATTACTAAGTGGTCTTATTATTTAAACACCCAGAGCCAGATATTGAGGTTTAAACTGGTGCATTCTGTAGGGTTCTGCAGGCAAGTTAATGATAACCATTTTAAAGCTTTTCCTAGACACTGAGGAGGGGGGATCGTTTCCAAACTCATTTTATGGCATCAACATTACTCTCACTTCATTCCATGTTAACTTATCCATCTGAAAACTTGTCTTGTTTTAGTTCTCTCAAGGACTTTTCAGTTGTCTTACTTTAATATTGCCTATCTTCTGAATAATTGTAAAAAAAAAAATCCCCTCCCACCATTAAATTCCATTTTGGAAAGTTAAGCTAGGGGTCTCTATATATATATACTGTGCTCATGTGCCTTACTTCTCTCTATGATAAGTTCACTAAGTGACTCTAAGCAGTTAGAATCTTTTATTATCTGTGTCAAAGCAAAATGCTCTAGGATACTTTAGTGTCCTTACATAGTCAATACAAGCTTCCTTACATTCTCAGAACACTGTCTTGAAGACAGTAGATACCAGAACTATTGCTATATGCAATTATGGATATAAGCATATTTTATGAACTCCAAGACTCTGGTAGGTATTCCTACAAAAGAAATATAACATATGAAGCGAAATAAAAGTATTGCTTCAGTACCATTACTTTCTGTGGGTCATTTGGTTCAGGCAAAGAAAATAAAATATTATGAATTTTTAAAATACATATTATTGTTTTGTGTGCATAAGTGTTTTATCTGCGTGTATGTCTGTGTATCACATGCATGTCTGGTGCTTGAGGAGATGGTGAGACTCCATTTGGGTGGTGGAAATCAAACTCAGGTCCTCTGCAAGAACAACACATGCTCTTAACCACCAAGCCAACTGTCTAACCCAATATTATGAAATTTTTTAAAAAGCATCTGTAGCTTTCTTGTGGAAAGATTTCTTTCCATTATTTTATTGACAGACACATTTAAGGCTACATTTCATGCTTTCATTTCTATTCTAAAATACTAATGGAAGTCTATTCTATTAAGGTAATAGGATTTTCTGCCATCTTATTTAAGCCTATTCATTGTAAAACACGCTGCTGCCTTATAAGAAATATTTTCTCACATATATATGATCATTGTATGCTATGTGTATTTAATACAACCTTTTCATGCATGTGATAGATTTCTCCATCATACAATTCTAACTGCCTTTGTTCATCTTTCTTTTTCTTCTTGTGTCAGTAAACAGATCTGATAGACATGCCTCCAATTTGCCAAGTTTTCTTCAACCTTGTCTAATTTATTGTTAATCTCAATCACTTTGTTCATAGTCATCGTATTTATCAGTTTCACAACTATAAATAATTTGTATATCATTTTAAGTTCCCCTATATTTTAAGTTGCCTGCATTCTATTCAGTTGGTTGTCTGTTTTCAAGGGCACAATAATACCAGTTATTTTAGAGTCTGTCTCAGAGGAGCTATATTTGGATCCCCTGCTAATTGTGCATGTTTGTCTTTTGGTCCTTTTTTATAGAAGTCCTTGTAATTGTCAATAAATGTCAAATTGTACATAGAAAAAAAAGGTAGGATCTCTGGGAGAAGTTTACTCACTAAAATAAGATTTACTCTATCTCTAGAAGCAACAAAGAGTGGGAGAGACTGCCTCATGCCAAAGATAGATTAAAATAATTTGGTTGATGGAGCCTGCATAGGACCTACCTAGAGCCTCTATATGTGACAGTTGGGTAGTTTGGTCTACTTGTAGGACTCCTAACAGTTGGAGCAGGAGATGTCCCTAGTGCTTTGGTTGGCTTTTGGGAACCTATTTTTCATACTAGATTACCTTGTCCAGTCTTAGTACAAGATGAAGTGCTTGGTCTTACTGCAACTTGATATGCCATGTTTTGTTGATACTCATGGGAGACCTGCCCCTTTCTGAATAGAAACAGAGGAAGAGTGGATGAGGAGGTGGGGAGGAAGGAGGGAATGAGAAGAGCAGAAGTGAAACTGGTCAGGATATAAAATAAAGAAATTTAATTAAAAAATAAGTTGGTTGGATTTCAGACTTTGTAAGGCCTACTTAGACCCCAACCCCACCCCCACCCCTTTTAGTGTTGTTCCCCCATTGCTCCAACTGTGACCTTAGAGGATTCTTTGAGAATATTTTCCTTCATAGATCCAAGATTCTAATTTTCAGATTATAAATAGTATTGAAGTGCCAAAGTCTTATTTAACATTAGTCTTTGAGTAATCACAACAAAAAAAAGAGATATTGATATTTTGTTATTCCATTTAAAGAACCATGAATGACATCTTATTTTTAACATTCTGTTATTTAGCTGTTAAAATAACACACAAGTGTATTATAACATTAAATTGTCAATAGCAGAGATGATGTCTAGAATGCTTTACAAAGCAATGCATTCTAAAACAGTCATTTATAGAACACAGAAGGAAAGAAAATCTATGTGGAAATGGGTAGCTATCTGGAAAACTTAAGAAAATCTTTAGCAATGATATTGAGTGAGAAAGTATTTTTTTAAATGTTCCTTTATGTCTATAGAGATTTCTGTACTGCATTTTAATATCGAGGATACTTTGTAGGTCAAGGTGGGCACACTCAAAACATCCTGTGTGATACATCCCTTATCATAAAAAACAAATGCAGAAGTGGTGTCCTGACGAAGCAACTGCATGTGAAATAGAAAAGCACAAGGTTGTTTCATTTAGCCTTCCATTCTTTCATTTTTTAATTGAACAATGTCATTGTATTTTACATGAACTGGTTTCAATCTGTTCATAATTTTTAAGAGAAAAAGGAAAAGGGAAGCCATGGGAGTGAAGGAACTGCATCCTGAAAACTATAAACATCAATGGAGACATCCTGAGGCCAGGAAGAAACCTGGTGTTAGGGAAGTTCCTGTGAATCCACAAAGATGACGACAGCTTAAACTACTAGCAAGAGTAGAGAAGATGCCTGAGATGGCTTACCACAGTAATCAGATTGGTGAATACCTTAACTGTCATCATAGAGCCTTTCTCCAATAACTGATGGAAGCAGATGCAGAGAGCCACAGCCAAGCACCAGGCCGAGCTCCAAGAGTCCAGTCAAAGAGAGAAAAGAGGGATTCTATGAGCAAGGGGCATCAAGATCACAATGGGGAAACCTACAGAGGCAACCAAACCAAACTAGTGGGAATCCATGAACTTTAGACCACCAGCTGTGGAACTTCCACAGGACTGGACTAGGCCCTCTGCATTATCGAGACAGTTATGTAGTTTGGTCTGCTTAAGGGAACCCTGGTGGTGGCATCAGAATCCATCCCTGGTGCATGAGTGGGCTTTTTGGAGTCCATTACTTATGGTGGGACACTTTGCACAGCCTTCATGCAGGAGAATAGGCTTGGACCTGCCTCAACTGAATGTACCAGGCTCTATGGACTCCCCATGGGATAACTTACCTTTTAGGAGGAGGGGATGGAGGGTGGGTTAGGAGGAAAGGCTGGGGGGGGGGGGGGGGAGGAGGAAAGAGGGATCTGTGGTTGGTAATTAAAATAAATTTTAAAAATTTTTAATAAAGAAAAAAAGACAAAAAAAAAGAAAGAATACAAATAAATGGAAATATAATTCATGCTGGTAGGCTGCAAGAATTAACGTGGACAAATGCCTGTGCTACTGTTACCAGGTACTGAGATACATAGACCCTTACTTTAGTTTCCCTTTATTTCAAAAGAAGTTGGGACAGAAATTGATTTTTAAAAATGAAAGAAAAAGAAAGAAGATTGTACTTGTTTACAGTATTACAGAGCTAGGGCAAGAAAAGCACAACTCCTCTTCACAGCCTCTCCTGTACAGCTTCTATAAAATCTTACATTTCATAGGAAAGATGAAACAAAAGCCATGAAATAAGCATGGCGACTTAGCTGTGAGGTAAGCTGTCAGAACCCCTTAAACCTCTTCACAGGAAGCAACTGCCTCCTCCTCTGATGCAAAGGCTTCATCCAATTTTCTTCCCAGCACTGGACTTTAGAGGTAATTTTAATTCTTTAGGGTCCATGTTGTAGGGTCCCTATTCCATTATTCCAATCTCCTGTCTTTAGAAATTTAGGATGCTGTATAATTTATTACTGGGCTGATGTGAAAATTGTTATAAATATGCCTGTAGCTGAAAGAAATATCACAGGCAGAGTACAGGACAGAGCCAAAGTTTAAAAGAACTTCAGTTTGAGCTGGCTGGAATAAAACATGAGTCACTGTTTCTCAAAAGAGGCAACAATAAGGGGAGAGAGCAAAGAGGGGCAGAGAGAACACATCCAAGATGCCCTGTGCAGTGATGCTACAACAGAAATCCAAAGGTCTTCCTAAAATGTTCATGCTCATACACGTGTGCATTTACATTAAGCATGCCAAGAATAATTAGACTGTGCAAAAAGAATTTCTAATACAAAAGTGAGATCATCTGCAGACATACCAGGAATTCTAGTTTTGCCTAGTTCTGTATTAGGAATCATTGGGTTGGTTATTCATTTTTTGTGGCTGAAGCAAGAATCCATGTTAGGGAAGTTTGGGTTCAATAAGATGTTCGATTTAGGGGACTGGAGAGTTGGTTCAGTGGTTAAGAACACTTGATCCTCCACAAGAGCACCTGAGATCAGTTCCCAGAACCTACATGGTGGCTCACAACTGTCTGTAATTTCAGTTCCAAGGAATCTAGCACTCTATTGGGCAATTTACACATGTAGTACACATACATACATGTGGGCAAAACACTCATATACACAAGATGAAATAAATAAGTCTTAAAAATGAAAAAGTTATGTTTAGTACATACTCTTTCTGAATCAAATATGCCTTCTTACCTTTCTTAGAAGACCCCAATACCAAGAAGTACAGGATAGCTGAAAATGGTGGCTGAACATTATATGCATTGTCTGGGTGATCTGTTAGAATTTCTTCCAACTCAGAAACAGGATGTATTATTCTGATGTGATTCTCTACTAGACCTGCATGCCCTGAGGTCAGATACCCTACATACACAAGGCCAGGGTTGGAGAGAATACTCAATAGTAAAAGTACTTACTGCTCTTGCAGCAGACCTGGGTTCAGAGCCCAGCACCCTAATAGTGGCTCACAACTATCTACACCTCCAGTTCTAAGGCATCTGGGGCCTTCTTCTGACCTTCACAGGCTCCTGCACATACATGGTGCACATGTATATATATTCAGGAACACACCTATACACAGAAACTAAAATAAATATTCTTTTTTAAAAACTCCAGCTAAGACCCTAGTCACCAAGATTCAACCAGAGGGAGCACTTTTCTCTTTCCATCAGACTCTATGAACCTTCAAATAGATAAATCTCTAATGATTCTATTTCAGCCATCACTTTTTCAGCTTCCATCAAGTTAGTTATCATCAACACTGTAGGCTAGTACTCCAAATGACACTCAGTGAGTTACAGTGAGTCAGAATACACCTGTAGGTTGTAAAAGAACTTGTCAGACAAAATTCTTCCAAGAAGCCACCAAGACAGCATAGATTTGATATATCTCATACTCACACATTGAACATCCCTCAAATTTTATTCAAATTCAAATGAAAGCAAACAAATTCCCTAAAAATTTTAGCCTTCTAAATCTTTATTCCATGTGGCAACACTCCAGTGTTCAACCCTCGGACAACAGAGAGAGTTGGCTCACACCAGTTGGCACTGCAAAGTGACCTAAGGCAAGTCCAAATAGCTGTCGCACTTCAAATATGGAGATCAAGTCCAACCCAAAACCTAAATACAATGCCAAATCATGTTATTCCAAGCCAAGTGAGTGTGGCAAGAGAGTTGAGACTGGAAACAGTAGCAAGACTAACTAACATGCAGAAGAAGCCAGGGTCATGGAAACCTGGCTACATAGAACAGAACATGCCCTAGAAAAGCGTGTGCTTTATAGTGTGGGACAGGCAAGTGCCATGTAAACAAACCATAAAGGCTCATGAGCTTCCTGTCCAACACCTTTAGAGACTTGCTCACTAGTGTCCACTCCATTTCTTGGAAGTGTTTCCCTTTTCTTAGTAAACTATCTCTATTTCTCTCTCTATCTCTATTTTTATTTTTATTTCTATTTCTAATCGTGTATCTCTGATCCAGTGCTTTGACCTGGGACATATTATTCTAAAAACAAGGGCAGGTTCCCTCCAGGCTCAGATTTGTACCTTGGACATGAGTATTTTTATTTTTTAAGCCGTTCTGATTGAGGTAAAATAAAATGTCAAAGAATTTTGACTTTTCACTGCCCTGATGTGTAAGGATATTGAACATTTTTAAAAGTAATATAATTAGGGTTAATTTAGATTATTCAGTTCCTCCAAATGATAAGTACTTGCTAATTTCCTGGTTATAATACAAAAAGATTCAGTGGCTATTGCTTTTCTTTTATTACAAGAATAAAGAGGGCCTGCTCAAGTGTGGGCCACATCAGCCAAAACAGGTAGGCTACCCGTCTATCCACAGAAACCTCCCACTCCCTCAGTGCAGGCCACACCAGTGAGAGGAACATCCCCCAATTGAAGTAGAGACCCCTGATAGACCAAAGACCATGCTAGCCACAAGAAGTCCAGTCTCCAACTCAGACCGAGACTCCCTGCTAGACCAGAGGTCATGCCTGCTGCCAGAACTCCAGGCCTCAAAGATTAGAAGACCAAAGAGGAAACAGAAACAAAAGAACAAAACACCCATCCAACGAAGATAAACTCAGAAATAGGCACCTAGACCTATAACCATCCCAAACCTAGATGCCTAGACACCAGCCAAGGCAATATGTCACCACCAGAGCCCAGCTATCATACTACAGCAAGCCCTGAATATTCCAACACAGCTGAAGCACAAGAAAAAGACTTAAAACCAACCTTATGGAGATGATAGATGTCCTTAAACAGGAAATGAAGAAATCTCTTGAAGAAATTGAGGAAAAGACAAAGAAAAAATTGAAGGAAATGAATAAAATCCTTAAAGAAAGCTAAGAAAAAAACAAACTGTTGAAAGAAGCAAATTAAAAAAAAAAAGACTGCTTAAGATTTGAAAATGGAAATGAAAGCAATAAAGGAAACATGAACTGAAGAAATCCTGGTGATGGGAAATCGAGGTAAGCACACTGGAACTACAGACTCGAGCATCAGCAACAAAATACAAATGATGAAAGAAGACTCTCAGGAGTTGAAGACACACTAGAAGAAATAAATACATCAATCAAAGAAAACGTTCAATCTAAAAAATTCCTGACACAAAACATGCAGGGAATCTGGGACACTATGAAAAAGACTAAACCTAGGAATAATAGCACAAGAAGGAGAAAAAAATCCCAGCTCAAAGGTACAGAAAATATTTACATTAAGATCATAGAAGAAAAATTTTCTCACCTAAATAAGGAGATGATGCCTGTAAAGGTGCAAGAAACATACAGACACCAAATAGTTTGGACCAGAAAACAAAGTCCTCCCACCACATGACCAAAACACTAAACATAAAGAATATGAAATCTTCAAGGGAAAAAGACCAAGTAACATATAAAGGTAGACCTATTAGAATTTCACCTGATTTCTCAATGCAGACTCTAAAATCCAGAAGGGCCTAGATGGATGTCCTGAAAACTTGAGACAACAGATGCCAGCCCAGACTACTATACTCAAAAAAACTTTCAATCACCATAGATGGAGAAAACAATATCAGTCTACAAATTCAGCCCTGCAGAAGGTGCAAGAAAGAAAATTCCAACCCAAAGAGGATAGCAACACTAACAACACCCATGAAAACACGGGAAATAAATAATCTCATGCCAGCAAAACCAAAAGAAGGGAAACACACACTACCATCACCAATAACAACAACAACAAAATAATAGGAATTAAAATCACTGGTCATTAATATTTCTCATTATCAATGGACTCGATTCCCCAATAAAAAGACACAGACTAACAGAATGAATGCAAAAACAGGATCCATCCTTCTGCTGCATACAAGAAACACATCTCAACATCAAAAATGGACATCACCTCAGAGTAAAGGGTTAAAAAAAGATTCTCCAATCAAATGGAACTAAGAAGCAAACTGGTGTAGCTATTCTAATATCTAATAAAATAGGCTTCAAACCAAAATAAATCAAAAGAGATGGGAAAAAAATCAAAAGAGATAGTCATCAAAGGAAAAATCTAAGATGAGGTTTCAATCCTTAACATCTACGACCCAAACATAAGGGCGCTCACATTTGTGAAAGAAACATTACTAAAGCTTAAATTACACATTGACCCTTACATATTAATAGTGGGAGACTTCTATACCCCACTATCACCAATGAATAGGTCATCCAGACAAAAATAAACAGAGAAATACTGGAGCTAGCTGACATTATGAGCCAAATTAACCTAACAGATATCTACAGAACATCTCTCCCAAAACACGAAAGATTACACTTTCTTCTCAGCACCTCACAGTACTTTCTACAAAACTGACCACGTACTCAGTCACAAAGCAAGTCTCACAATGGATACAATAAAATTGAAATAACCCCTGTATCCTATCAGATCACCACAGATTAAAGCTGGATATCAACAACAGAAACAACAGGATGCCTACAAACTCATGAAAACTTAACAACTCTCTGTTGGATGACTATGAGGTCAAAGCAGAAAGAAAGAAAGAAATTAAAGATGTCCTAGGATTCAATGAAAAATGAATGCACAACATACCCAAACATATGGCACATAATGAAAGTGGTGCTAAGAGGGAAGTTCATAGCACTAAGTGCGCACATAGAAAAATTAGAGAGATCTCATACTAGCAACTTAACAGCACAACTGAAAGATCTAGAACAAAAAGAAGTAAGCACACCTGAGAGCAGATGGCAGGAAATAACCAAATGGAGGGCTGAAATCAATAAAATAGAAACAAAGAGAACAATACAAAGAATCAAAGAAACAAGAATTGATTCTTTGAGAAAATCAACAAGATAGAAAAACACTTATCCAAAGACAAAGAGAGAATATCCAAAGTAATAAAATCGGAAATGAAAAGAGAGACACAACAATAGCCACTGAGGAAATCCAGAGAATCATAAGGACCTGCCTAAAAAACCTGTACACCAAATTGGAAAATTTTTAAAAAAGGATAATTTTTGATAGGTACCACTTACCAAAGTTAAATCAAGGTAAGATAAACAATTTAATTTGACCTATAGCCCTTAAGGAAATAGAAGCAGTCATTAAAAAGTCTCCAAGCTGAAAAAAGCTCAGGGGAAGATGGTTTTATGACAAAATTCTACCAGACTTTCAAAGAAGAGCTAATGCCAATACTCCTTAAATTATTCAGCAAAATATAAACTCTTGGGACCCTTTTGTCCTACTGTGTTGCCTTTTCCAGTCTTGATACGAGGGTATGTTCCTAGTCTAATTATAACTTGTTATGCCCTGTCTGCTCGCTGGGAGGCCTGCTCTTTTCAGAAGGGAAGCAGAGGAGGAGTGGATCTGAGGGAGAGAAGAGGTAGATTAAGAGACTGTGAGGAGGACAGGGAGGGGAAACTGCAGTTAGGGTGTAGAATTAATTAATTAGTTAAATAAGAATAAAGAAGCACCATCACCAAAGTTTTGTCTTTTACTAAATCTAACTTTCAATTTTCCAGTTTACTATTCAAAATGTATACTAGGATATAGTATGAACCTGAATTGTCTCTTTATGAGTATTTTGCATATATATTTGAGAAAAATGATACAGAACAAATTATGAAAAATTAAGGAAAGTACATCAGCTCTAAGGAATAGATATGTGTGTTTGTGTGTGTGTGTGTGTGTGTGTGTGTGTGTGTGTGTGTGTGTGTTTGTATGGTTTCCACACAAGATTATGAAAAATACCTCTTTAACTGTCACTGTGCATAAATATAAACACCTTAAAAAAAGAACAGTTTTGGGTGAAAATGTCAATTGCATAAAAGTGAATATTAAATATGAAATACTTTAAGATATGTAATAAATATATATTCTAAAAAATACTTTTATTGATTCATCAAATACTAGTATATACAAAAATTATATGTAATTTATCTACAAATTATACATGCATATGTTATGTAAAGTTCCTTCCATATTTAAATTCATACATATAGGTACATATGATGACAACTATTCAACATTGTCAACGCATAAAGAATCAAACCAAAGGCAGCAGAAGTCATTCAAAGAATTTGTAGAGGAAAATATCATGAAGCAATAAAATTGCATCAGCTTCTCCTAGCATATACACCCTGCTGCAATCCCATTATACCTCTCTGATTTCAACCATTTTCTCCTTGTTCCCTCAGTGTCAGCCATCTGGGTCTTACTGGAGGTTCTCAAATATGTCAGGGATAATCCTCCTTGTGTCTTTGCCCAAAAATCTTCCCTCTGCCTGGACTTTTTCCTCTCAAATCCTTATGCCTAAACCTCTTATAAGGCCTTACTCAAATGTTACCTTTAAAGTGATGTTTCTGATGGCTGTCCTCTAGACTATCAAGTTCCAGTTGCCAGTCATCCCAATCCTTTATGCTGATCTCATTATTTTTCCAATAATCTTAATACTTCATAAGTTATTGCAAAAAAAAAGTTGATTTTGATGAATTTAGTAGTATCATATTAGCCCTGCAATATTGAAATTTGTGAAATTGCAAAACATGCTGGCATGGTGGCGTGCACCTTTAATCCAAGCACCTGGGAGGTAGAGATAGGCAGATCACAGTGGGTTGGAGGTCAGCATGATCTACATACTGAGTTCAGGACAGCCAGAGCTGTATAGGGAGATCATGTCTCAAAATACCAAAAAGAGACGAAGAGGAGGAGGAGGAGAATGAGAAGTGGACACACACCCCCATCCCTAACTCAGAAGCCATCTCCAGTTGATAACCACTTCTGGATAAATATTTAATTTCCTTCAAGGGAGTTTCACTGAAGAAACAGAGTACTCTTAAAGATTCACTGCATGCTCACCAGTAAATGGCCAACAGAAAAGAACTCAATAGCATCCTTGGAGGTTCCTGTCTCATAATAGCATGTCAGGACACTTCTTTGTTTATTTATATATTTTTCCTCTCTTTTTACCCTACAGGTCCTTTGCATATATATTATGACTTCCGGTTTAGTGTTTTCATGGAATTCCTGGGTATGTGAGTGAATAGGTCTCTGTTTCTTGTGCCTTCTCTTGGGTCCTTTTCCTTCTGTTTGTCCAACTCCAATGTGTTAATTTTTGTTTTATTTTATTATTTTATTTCCTAATTATCCCATACAAGCTTGTTTATTTTCTACGGAGAGACAAAAAGGGGGTGGGTGTAGACGGGGGAGAGGAGAGAGGAACTTGGCAAGTAGAAGGAGGGGAAACCATAATCATGTTATGTTATGTGAGGAAAAAAGTCTATTTTCAATAAAAGGAAACAAAAAAATTGCCAAACATGTCCACCTAAAAAGATCATACAAACTTTTCTTTTTCCTTGAAGCTCCACACACTTTGCTGTATCCAAACAGGGAAACAACACACAGTTCTTAAAGTGCCCGGGAAATCCTACGGAAGCTCAGTGGGTCACACAGAAGAAAGACATGAAACTAGGGTGGGTACTTGCTGAGAAGAAAGTTTCAGCAGGGGAAGGAGCAGGCATGAGATAGGGCAGTAGGGGTGAGAATGACTAAAACCCATTAAACACATGTGTGGACCTGTCAGAGAGTGATAAATAAATCTTCAAAACATGAGTGCACATATATAAATACCTTGGGAACAATTATGAGTGAAGCATACCAATGGCATAAAAGTATATATTAAATATAGAATAGTTTAAGATATGTATTATATATGTACTCTGGATGGGTATCTCTATAAGTCTCTAGATACTATTGCATCTAAAAGCCACATAATATATTTACAGATTATATATACATGTATTATATAAAGGTCTCTCCATATTTTAATTTATACTTTGTACAATTTGTAGTATCAGGTTATCTTGTAACAGATATCACTTTTAGAATCATATAATATATGTACAAAAGTTATAGCAGTGATAATACAAAAATAGGCATAAAATTCTACAAAGAAATCAAGTAAAATAAGAGCTAGAAATGATGCATTAAATTTGACTATCACTGTCCAGAACTAGCTTATATTGAGTTGAAGAATCACTGAGTTGTAAGTGGATAACGGCATGCAGTTTAATTTCAAGTTGATTTGGGTAAAAAAAAAAAAGTCAGAAAATAAGCAGCTAGAATATCCTATTGTTGACCTTGTGCTTTTATGATATGGGGATAAAGAGAGCAGATTGTATTTGTAGATCAAGTGAGTCACAAGTCGAAGATGCACACAACACTGATGATAATCACCCTCTGAGCTTCCTTGTCTGGTGCCTCATTCAACTGTTTATTGGTCTTCTCGTCTTATTCTTACAAACATGTTTAAAAGGACACACTAATTTTACTCCCGTTAATTAGTCCTCCACAAGAGTGGATTCTGTAAAAAACCCACACTCACTTCTTTTGCTCAAGCAACTAAACAAATCTCTGGTTGAATTAGGAAACACTTAGAACATTGTGTTTACGGCCACATCTGAGCACGCCTGGTCTCTTGTAGAATATCATGTCAAGCAATCATTATTTCCCAAAGCCAAGTCAGTATTTCACCACCTGGCTCCAAGTTGCACATCCATGTTCCACATTATATTTCTTTCTTTTATTCATGACTGGGTACCTTGCCACAAAATTTCAAATTCATAAAACCTAACTGCATAGTATCCAACCTTACTTAGGAAGGGATTTTTACAAAAGGGTGAAAAACATGTTCTTTAAATTACAAGATCTACTAACGTACTTTATAATATCAAAGATAAAATGTTATTTTCACGCTATAAATGTGAAACACATCCATTTTGTAAAGCAAATGTTATCTCTATGGAAACAGAAAGAACAATTTTCAGGCTTTCACAACAAATCTTTTCTGGAAAATTAATGTTAATGTCAAACCCATCTCCTTTTATGTACCAATTAAGTTCAGATCTTCTGCTGGTTTAGGGCTTTCCTATGAACAGTGATTAAGCATCATTTTGGACCCACATCAGTCATATTAGATATGCTGCTGAGATACACTGCTATGAGATTCCATAAAACCTGGAAGGCTAGTGCTGTATACTAACCTAGGATTGACTACACAGAGTCTCTCTGACATTCTGTACCAGCTCATCTGACTATGCTCCCAAGTTAGGAAGAAACATTGCTAAAAATACAACCAGGTCATTCTCAATGAGCTTTTGAAACAAATCTTCATAATGAAAAGCCCTCTGAAGATTCAAATGCTGTACTTATGGTATTAAAGTAAACCATAATTATAATCATACACACGTCTGAACACATGAATATGTTAAAGGGAGTGGCAAGCCATTCTTCAGAGCTTGATCTTTTAACTCTATTAAAAAAAAAAAAAAAGAAAACTTCTTGGTCTCCTACTCTGAAGATAAATGTGTGCTTTAATGTATTCTTCTTTAATTAGTTTTCTATCAAAATGTATAAATGTCATGCTTAAAAGCTATATATGTACCCCAGAAAGTTTATGGAAGTGGCTGGATCTAAGCCCTGTGGTGGTTGGGTTAATGCCTGGGTATCAAGGATGGCCTGTGGTGAGACAGAGTACCTAATTTGTAGAATTTTTATGGGGGGTGGAATATTAGGGACTGATGTAAAGAACTAAGTTTCTTTATTATATATAGCCTGTTGTGTTGGGTTGTGGAGCTGACACTTTGATGGTCTCTGCCCTTGACAGCACATTTAATCTGTAAATAATTATAATGGAATGTAGAAATAATTAAATATAGGCCATGAATGTTTCATAGTCCTTTCTCTAAAATTAAAAGGGAAACTTAAAAACTTCTGTATATTTGTATGCTAACACTAACATATAAAGCTGAAATAAATGACTTTTTAAAAACAGATTCCTTGATTGTATAGACCGTACCCATAAATCTTATTTATCTGTTTCCTTTATAGCCCCAACTCTTAGCATCCTTAGAGCACCACAGAAAAAAAATGAAATGCTGTGAAAAGATATAGCATTTGTGTATTAAAAATCTGATATTAATATACTGCAACAGAAAACTCTCCAAGGGAAAATATTGATAAAGTACTTTCAGATTTTTCTGTTTCACATTTTTTATAACACAAACTTATTTATATGGAAGTATTTGAAGAACAATAGCTTATAAAATTAAGTTAAGTTTGTAAAAATGTCATATATGTCCAGCTCTAATATTGTAAAAAAAAATACAGAATTATGAAGATGCTGCCAAAAATGTCAAAAAGTAGCTGTTTCTCAATGTTATGTTACTTTGTTTTCTCCCTTATTCTTTCTGACCCTTGAAAATTCTTTATGAGCATGTGAGCATGCAATAATTTAGAAATGCTGTATCTTATTACAAAAAAAATGTTAACATAATGCATAAAAGATCAAGGAAGAAAGTAAAGTAACTAAAATTGCAATCTAAGTTTTGAGTTTCATCAGTGTCCAACATGTTGACCATTCATTTGCCTAAGAACCTTCTCTTCAGATTTTTTATGGCCTCCTTCACATCTTTGTTTCTGAGGCTATAGATTAAAGGATTCATCAAGGGAGTCATCACCCCATAGAACACTGATATAAGTTTGTCTGTAGCATCCAAGTCATCTACATTGAGTGTGTCTTTAGATTTGGGTTTCATGTACATGAAGAGGATGGTCCCATAGAATATTATCACCACAGTAAAGTGGGCTGAGCAGGTAGAAAAGGCTTTGCTTCTCCCCTCGGCAGAGCGAATTTTGAGAATGCTAGAAATGATTAGTGAGTACGAGATGACAATGAGGAGCAGTGGCATCAAAGTGAACAAAGTTGTGGCCACGACCATGATGAATTCATTGCCTGAGATGTCAGTACAAGCCATCTTCATGACAGCCAGGATTTCACAGAGAAAATGATTGATGACATTTCCACAGAAAGGTAGTCGCATCACAAACGCAGTTTGTACTGCAGAGTTTGCAACCCCTGAAAACCAGGACCCAGTTGCCATGGTCACATAGGAACTCTTGCTCATGATGATAGGGTACCTCAAAGGGTTGCAAATAGCCACATAGCGATCAAAAGCCATCATACCCAAGAGCACACACTCTGTTGTCCCCATGGCTAAACCAAGAAACATCTGCACTGCACAGCCAAGGAAGGAAATGGTCTTTCTTTCTGAGAGAAAGCTTACCAGGGCGAAGGGGATGGAGGAGGTAGTGAAGCAGATGT
This sequence comes from Onychomys torridus, assembly GCF_903995425.1. NCBI lineage: Eukaryota > Metazoa > Chordata > Mammalia > Rodentia > Cricetidae > Onychomys > Onychomys torridus. Next base: position 73,193,820 of record NC_050444.1, read on the forward strand.
CCAGAAAGGACAAGTTCCCCAGGAAGAAGTACATGGGGGTGTGAAGGTGAGAGTCAAAAATGCTGCTGATGATAAGAGTGCCATTGCCCGCGAGGATGGCTGCATACATCATTAAGATGAGCACAAAAAAGAGTTGCTCAAGCCTTGGGTAACCAGAAAGCCCCTTCAGAAAAAATTCCTCCATAAGAGTTCGGTTTTCCCATTCCATTGTATTGTCTCCCTTTTACCTGTAAGAATTCAAAAAAATGTAAATGGCATATTCCATACTAAAGCAGGTTCAAGTATATCAGTTCAATAGTATAAAAATTTGCATTGAACTCAATGAGAGAGGGTGTTAACATGATAGGGAGGGTGAGAGGAGAAAGGAGTAACAAGAACAAGCAATGCAGGGAGAGAGTTATGAGAGAAATTATCATATTGACCATCAGTTCCGAGCTAAGGATTCTACAGTTGTTTTTAATACACTGTGTCATTTTAAACTCCACATTACCATTTTAAATAATAGAGCTGCCCAGGCGGTGGTGGCGCACGCCTTTAATCCCAGCACTCAGGAGGCAGAGCCAGGTGGATCTCTGTGAGTTCGAGGCCAGCCTGGTCTACAGAGCGAGTTCCAGGAAAGGCACAAAGCTACACAGAGAACCCCTGTCTCAGGAAAAAAAAAAAAAAAAGATAATAGAGCTAACGGGGTATATGTCAAAGCCTAGGCTCAAACTCAAGCCTCTCTTCCTGTGACTCGGGCTTAATCAAGGTTTTTGTGTGTGTGAACATAAAGGCAATATAGAATGAGTTATATCACAGATATAGTTTATTAGTTTTGAAAGGCAGATTGGTTTCCATAAGAAGAACTCAACAGTAGTCTCTCAGGTTAAAAAAAAAAATACTAAGAGAAGCACATGACTCTGCAGGGACAAAGCCAGAAATGAACATAACCACAACGAGTGCCTAGGTACCCAAAAACCAGATCCATTTCAAGGGAGCCTAATAATAGGAAATCTTGTCAAAATGTAAATGACTCAGGAGGAGGCACTAGAGGCTAGAAGATAGAATCCTTCTTTTCATTTTTAAATACATACAGTTAAGCATCATGCCAAAAAAAATTGACTGTTTAATCTCTTAATGTTCAATTAAGAACTTTAAGGCATTTATAGATGCATGTAATTACCACCATGACCAAATCACAGATCTATAACCTGACCCTTTTTATACTACTCCATTTTTAATAACCTCTCTGCCTATTCTAAAACCTGTTAAACATGGATATGTTTTCTGTCTGTAAAGTTCCAGCTTTTCAGAATCTCATAAAATAAAACCACGTTGGACTTCTTATTTACCCAAGTCCTCTAAGGTTCATTCAAGCTGTAAATGCTGGGTAGCTTTTTATTGCATGGAGATACTAATTATCTACCCATTCATCCTTGGAAGGGCATTTGAATTGCCTCCATTTGGAGGCCGTAATGAATAAAGCTGCCATAAATATTTGAGCCTTGGGTTTTGTGTGCTAAACTTGCAGGTTTCTAGGGTAAAGATCCAGTAGTGGGATAATAATCTCATAGGAAGTGCATACTATAGATTGTAGTAAGATGACAGTTTTCCAGAGTGGCTGTATCATGTGTGTGTAAAGGTCTCAGGTGCTCTGATTTTCAGCAGCATTTAGTATTGCCAGTTGCACCTTTTAATTCATTTCAATGGGTAGATAAAGAGATCTCATTAAGGATTTTACTTATATTTCCTCAATGAGCACTGATGTTGAACATCTTTCCTTACTCTTTTGCCCCATTTACATTCATTTTTAATAAAATGTTTGCATCTTTTGCCTATTTCAATTTGTTGCTGTTGAGTTTTCATAGTTCTTCATGTATACACACACATGTATTTTTTTTATATTATCTGTGTGTGTATGTCTTCTGTCAAATGTGGTTAATATATATTGCTTTCCATCCTATAGCTTATTCTCTCCTTTTCTAAAGCTAGCGTCTTTTAATTGGTAGCTACCCAGGTCTAATCTTAAGGGATCCAAAGGAAAGCCTGTGACTACAGAGACATCCACCAACATGAAAGCTTCATGACCTTACTCACTGAGTGATTCATTAGAAGAACATACACTGCAATCACTCAGAAATCAGGAATGGTGACTATTATCTCCAAAGTCCTTCCTCAGGATGTCACAAGCCAGTTTTTGTTTTTTGTTTTGTTTTGTTTTGTTTTTACTTTTAGAGACACACCTCTCGTTATGTCTCCCTCACATACTAACACACACACTCACACACACACACACACGCATGCACACACACATGCACACACACACACAAGGAAAAATCCAGTGATAGTTTTGTACATGAACAGAGAATCCATTGACAGTACTCCAACTAATCCATGAAATAAAAATTAATTTCTGGAAACAAACGGCACATTAACAGACTGTTTCTCCTTATCCACAAAATAACACAAGTTTAAGATCTGAATTGAGTCCCATTTTAACCACCTTTTAAAATTACTTCTGGTGGCTTCTGGCCACAATTAGGGTTTTGTTTTTGTTTTTTTTCTAGTCCATCCTTAACTCAATCAACTTTACCCTTTAAACTCTGAGATTCTCTTATAAGCATAATGTGCATGTATCTAAATCCTAGATGCTTTTGAAAGCTATGTTATAAACAAAGTCTCCCAAATCTCAATTCCCTCGTCCATGATATCTGAAAAGTAATCTCACTGATCCTTCTTCTAACCACTGCCACCATTCAATTTGTTATTATAAAACCAAGTCGATTTTGTCTACATAAAAGAGCATGCATCTAAGTGCTAACTTGACAGCTTCTGAACTCTGAATTTGGATAATTTTTTCCCTTAGTTTTAATATCTTCATCTATAACATGGTGATTTTAATACCCTTATTATTGGGTTCTTGAGAAATTAAAGCAATACACACATAAAGCCTACAGTGTATGGTAAGGATTATTTTGGTTTCCTTCAGCTCTAGTCAACTTTTCATTCTTCAGAATTATTTTAGATTTCCTAATATTACCCTACTATAAGAGTATCATCAAAGTTTTACCTATCAGGTGTCTTGTTCCCTCTTAACATCGTAAACCTACATCATGTCTATGAATTGAGTTAGATACAGTCTACCAAAGTCCATTTACTTTACAGTAAATAGTGTTAGACAATTACTACAAATTTCCCATTTTTAAATGAGAAGCTCGCAGGCTGACACTTTTTACTGGAAGCTACTCTAGTTCATTCATCTAAAATCTAACGTAAGAGGTGTCAAGAAATAGTACATCTCCAGGCACCACAGAAATGCATTGCCGACAACAAAAGGGAATCTTAAGTATTTAAGATCATTCCCTCAGCCTCATGTAAACGGGAGTCAAATTTTTTTCTCATTAGTTATTGAGTCAGTGTTCCATGGCTCCTTCCGTCACCCCAAAACTCAAAGATGTACTGAAGAGCAAATCAAGCATCCTAAGTAGCCTTCCCAGGTAGATGATTCAGACCAGGAAACAAGGCAAAATGCTTCTTGTTCATTGTTGATACAACAATCTGTTTCAAACCTGAACCAAACAAAACTGAACCAAACAAAACTGAATTTTTGCTGTAAAGTAAATCACTACACTGAACTTCACACAACATCTCATTTTTACATTCTGATCAAGAGAATAAATCCAATGGTGAATGTGCAATGATTTCATTGGAACAAAAGGAGATGGTTCTCTTAAATGTGTAGATACTTGCAATGAAGTAAGAACCAGTTTAACTATATTTTTACCAAAGGAATTCCCATTCCCAGTTAGAAATTATAGACCTAAATATTCATTTGACTTCTATGTTCTGATGACAGGATTTTTGAGGTAGTGAAACTTTTTCTCAATTTTAACTACATCTAAGAAGCTCTCTTGCCGGGCAGTGGTGGCACACGCCTGTAATCCCAGCACTCGAGAGGCAAAAGGCAGGTGGATGTCTGTGAGTTCAAGGCCAGCCTGGTCTAGAAAGCGAGTTCCAGGACAGCCTCCAAAGCTACAGAGAAACCCTGTCTTGGGGGAAAAAAAAGAAGAAGAAGAAGAAGAAGAAGCTCTCCTGAAGTTTTTTAGTCCTATTTAACAAACACTCTCCCTAGTAAGAAATGCCCCATCCACACAGCATGAGGTTTATCCCAACTCATTTCATAAAGACACCCTCTCTTGTTGATAATGATTGGCGTGTTCTGAAGGAGAGTCAACTTACCTCCCAGCTTTTGACACACAGCAGACTATCTTCCCATGACTTTCAGTCTATTATACAAAGTTGCCCATGAGTCTGATGACTTCCTAAAGAAGCAATTACCACTGGAGCTTTGCTGTAACAAGACAAATTACCTGGAAAACATTGACACGGATAATTTACAAAAGACATTTCTAAATGACTTCAAACCTTTCTAGGGCAGTCAAATATGTTTCCAACGGGAATACAATTGTTGTTGATACTTCAGACTCAAATGGTGAACATTAAATATTGAGCAGCTCTGTTCAAGAACATGGCACATTTCACACTGCTATGTTTTAAAGTCCAGGAAATTCTCCAAAGAATTTTCTTAAGGCATAGTGAAGTAATTTAAATAGTTCTCGCTCTTGGGGAATTTTGTAGTTTTTTTTTTTTAAAGCCATAATTTTAAATTACTTCAAAAGTTTTGGAACTTCAAGAATAATACTCTAAAGACTTAATTAGATTAAACCAATTAGCTAGGTATTTAAAAACCAATCAAAATATTCCAAGATATATCTTACCCTATCCTCTTTATAAGATACTTATTTCAACTATATTCTAAGGACTTTGTTGAGGTCTTTCTTTGGCCTATCATATCTTAATAGTAAATAGAAAGAATTTATTAAGTGATATTAATTCTTGATTGATAGCAACAATAATAGCACATGCATTTCCTGACATTGTTGTAATGCTTTTATACATATTAAGCCACTTAATTCATAATTGCTAAATTAGTACTAAAAGAAAAATTAGTTTTACTGTATGAGTAATCTAAAAATTATTTACCTCTTCAACTTGGAATTTCTAGGCCATTGTAAATGTTGGTTGCATTTTGAAACTCACAGTAAATTTAGAAAATATTAAATTGTTAAGTAAAAATCAGAAGCTATCCAGCAACTCTTCTTTTTAGTAATTTTTACAAGAAATTTTGAGCCAGGCGGTAGTGGCACAAACCTTTAATCACAGCACTCAGGAGTCAGAGCCAGGTGAATCTCTGTGAGTTCAAGGTCAGCCTGGTCTACAAAGTGAGTTCCAGGATAGGCTCCAAAGCTACACAAAGAAACCTTGTCTCAAAAAAAGAAAGAAAGAAAGAAAGAAAGAAAAGAAAGAAAAGACAAAAAGAGAAAGAAATAGAGAGAGGGGGGAGGAAGGAAGGAAGGAAGGAAGGAAGGAAGGAAGGAAGGAAAAGAAAATTTTTAATCCATCCTATTTTGCACTATCAGAATATCTAAAGAGTTCATCCAAACAGAAGTATATCACTGTGATTAGCGGGTGTCAAAGCATATCTCATTCCCACTCCAGGAGGAAGCATATACATGTCTGTGTGTTCCAGGCATTCCACACCTCCACCAGTCAGCCACCACTGCTACACATAGTATTCCCTTTCACTTGAGCTGCTTTGCCCAGATAATAAGCACAATTTGATGACTTGGGTACTGCAGGCAAAAACCAGATAAAACAGACTTAACCAAAGCTTTGTGGAATCAGAGAAAAATCACTGCTTTGAGGAGGAAGTAAGTCAAAACTGAGTGTCCCTTACTGCCAGTGAAGGTCACTGGCCATTTTTTACCACAAGAAATTGATTCTCAGCTACTATGTCAATTCCAGCAAAAACATTGCTATTCTTGCTTCTAAAACATATAGTGTTGAAGTATTATGGTCTATTTTAGAAATACTACTTGCAAAAACAAACAACCAAAAAAAAAAAAACCTGTGGGGTGCCTCAGTGGTTAAGAGTTCTTGCTTCTCTTTCAGGGTTCTGTTCCCAACACCCATGTCAGGTGGCTCACAAGTTCAGCTCCAGGGGTCTGATGCCTTCTTCTGGTCTCTGTAGGCACCTGCATACACGTTTTTTCTCTTCTTTGAATTATGCTTTTGTTTTATCCATATGAATTCATATTTATATGAAAATCTTGGAAATTTCAGGAAAGATGCTGTGGTTCATTTTTTGAATAATTTTTCTGCAGAAGTTATTCTGGTTTTAGTTTTAATTTTGTAAACAATGCTGAATATTGTTTTTATTATTCTTTTATTTAATTGTATTAACATGAATATTGTTATATAAATGAGAATTCTTCAGAAATAATATAGTTTTAAATATCCATTGAAAGGATATACTACAATGATTTCATATAAATCATTGAAAGAGGTAAGTATTTAGAAAGTACTGCTTCAAAGGATAATGTGTTAATTATCCATTACACCAAGTCCAATAGGAAAATAATTTGGTATGGACTATTCATAGTCCAAAACCTTTTTTTCTCTTCACTGAGACAAGTAATGAGATTTTATCATAGACAAGAAAGCATTCATACAAAAAATAATAATAAAAATTTTTTTAAAAAGCTTTCAGTACAAGAAAACTTTCCAACATAATGGTATTTGACACCGCACACTTTTGAAGGGCCAAACATTTGGAATTACTTCCCTTAAAGGAATTATTCTCCATCAAAAAATATACAAATAATAGCCTCCATACATATTATCTTTATTCCAAAGTACTGGATCCCATAAAAAACATCTAAAAGTAAAGTTGTTCAGCAGCAGTCACCTCAAGAATGTTGGGAGGCCAAATACACAACTTTAACATTGCATAAAGTAACTGTCTTCTGATAGCAGTTCCAAATAGAAACAAATGTTTTAGAGAAAAGATAAAAAAAGAAACTCTACTTGATTCCTGTCTTCCTGAACAGGTTGTTCCCTACCAACACCAGACGATTGAGGCTCTTGGACAGCCTTGATTAGACACTTGCCGGCCAACTAAGAGCAGGATGACCATGGAGTATGTTCAATCAAACTCCAGGTATGAACCCTACCAAGAGCTGTATGCTTTGGCCTGTCCACGCTTTATGGCTCTATTTATAAGCTTATATAGTTTAGTGAAACTTCAATTTGATGAGAGTCCTTTCCAGAATCGATACCACTACAAACACATTTTATGTGGATGAGTGGCTAATTAAGAAGCAGAGTCGTCTACTGACAAGTAACTGGTGCAGATAAATCCCACACCATAGCCCAAACTGTTGTTTGGAAACAAAACTTGAGCCATAAATCATCCATTCAACCAGCTAATTTATTTATCTGGAGTTGTATTTGACAGCTGAGGTAGAATATCCCACAGAGATATAGAGCTATTTTTAAATGTTAATCTTGAGGCTCGTACACTGTAAGGCAGGAAGATTGCTCAAAAATGTTTAATATGCTTGAACTGAAGTCATTTGGTCCCTGATCTTTCATGCATAACTCAGGTGCTTGGGCTAAAATCAAATGCCTTCCTTAGGAAATGATGGCCGCTCCTGACTGCAGATTCAACAAGCGAAGAAAGAGTGACTTGCACAGAAAGATTAGAGGACGGTTTCCTCTGTGATTGCTTCCATGCCTAAAATCTAAATGACAGAAGAAAATCACCTACCACAAGGGTCTCGCTTCCACATGACATTTTCACATTGGTAGTGATGATCTGTAACCCTGAAGCCCAACAGCGAGTATCTAAGAATCCCCACGATCATAAACAACAATCTCAGTACTACGTGGTAGGTGTCCCTTGAGGACTAAAAAATTCCACCCACCAAGCCCATGTGAGAGTGAGACAATCCTCGTCACATAAGAAAGGTGACATCAAACATATAACTTCAAAAGAGCTAGTGGACTTCTCTATGGGGTAAGCTGGCCATGTTTGATCCTGTCATCTCTAGCCTGAAGATTGTGGAGTTGCATGGGCACAAAAATGAAGGCAGCACATACATTAGCACTGTTGATACTAATGAAAGTGATTTTAAGATATACTGCATGACAGCTAGCACATCTTGAAATACATTATGCATTGCTGAAGTAACATTACATTGTACATCAGTTGTCTTCCTCAGCTACCCTCTGAGTCTTATAAATATGAACATTTCCCGGAGGTTCTTGGGCCTGTGTCTGAATGAGGCAAAGGGGAAATTATATTTTATGCTGTCAACCAGATTTAATAAATTACAAGAGATTTAGAAGAAATGCATAATGTGTATATGTTATCCAGTACATGTAATGGTACTTAATATGCATTATTTAAATATATGCATACAGCAGTATCCACAAAGCAATGATTCTAGGACCCACCCTACCTCTAAACAGATAATCAAAGAATGTTCAAATCCATCATGGAAAATGATGTAGTATTTGCATTTAACTGCCTACCCATAACTTCTAATGAATTTTAATCACCTCTAAATCGGTTATAATACTTAATACAATGCAAATGTTATATGAATGGTTATTATAGTACGTTTGTTATATGAAATGACAAGAATGCCTGTACATAAGCAGTACAGATGCATTTTTTTTCACATACTTAGAACCAACAGTTGCTTGAATCCAAGCCTGGAATCTGCAAATATGGAGGGCCAACTATGATGTTTTTATTTCCTCTCTAATCTTCCTCATTTGCTTTTAGGGTTCCAGAAAATAAGATAGTTACTTTTAGGTTCTGGGTGATCTGAATAAAACACAGGGCAAAGGGAACATTAGCTGAAAGTAATTCAAGGATGGCTCAAGGAAAGAAACTCTGAAAGGCAGCCTTCATTTTACCTAGTCAGGGAAGGAATGGACCAGGAGAAGAAGGAGACTACAGAACCAGACTGTATGGAGGAGAAATAAAATGTAACAAGACTCTCCTGGGAACTGTTTGCTTTCACAAAATGCCTCATTTAGCCTTCATCAGATGAAAGGTGTTCAAATTACAACCACTGAATTATTTTAAATTATTTAACCCTTAAGCTATCTTCAATTCTGGCCTCTGGAAGATTTTAATCCCTTTGCCATCATGAATATACTCCACTCCAAATGTCAGTATAGTTTAACTTTTTGTTTTCTGTGCTCAGGTTACTGAATAAGGAATGAGGCTGTCACGGGGAAAGAAGGAAGCTCAGACACAAATATGAAGAGGGCACGTGTGATTTCTGCTTCATCCATTGTTCCAAATGAATTCATAGTAGACTCACACATCTCAGAGGTAACAAACACGAGCTTCATGCAAAGGGAAAGATGTTTAAAGAGTCATTTCACAACCAAATCAAATTAGTGGGAACTCATGAACTGTGGACCAATAGCTATGGAGCCCCCATGGGACTGGACTAGGCCCTCTGGATAGGCGAGATAGTTTTTTAGCTTCAACTGTGTAGGGGCCCTCCTGGCAGTGGGACCAGGACCTGTCCTTGGTGCATGAGCTGGCTTTTTGGAGCCCAATGCCTATGGTGGGACACCTTACAGAGCATCGGTGCAGGGGAGTGGCTTGGAATGCCTCAACTGAATGTACCAGACTCTGCTGACTCCCCGTGGGAAGCCTTGCCTTGGAGGAGGTGAGAATGGGTGGTGGATGGGGGGGGAAGGCTGGGGGACAGGAGGAGGGAGGAGAGGAGGATCTGTGATTGGTATGTAACATGAATAGGAAATGTCTTAATAATTTAAAAAAAAAAAAGAAAATAACACAGTCATTTCACTTGGATGCCAGGCATGGTGGTGCACTCCATAATCTCAGAACTTGGGAAGGTGGCGGGAGGAGGTGCAGAAATTCAAGATCAGCCTAAGCTACATGAGATATGAGGCCCTGTATCAAAGAAGAAGAGAAGTGGGGAAGAAGGAAGGGATAGAGAGGGAGGAAGGAAGGGACAGAGGATGAGAGGAAGAAAGGAAGATGGAAATAGGGAAGGAAAAGAACCACTAGGAAAAAGTAAAAGTTTTGCATAAATTTCATTTTCATGGCCACTGATTGAACTAAGCATGGAATGAAGTAATGAAAACTTAGAGTGAACTGGAATGCTTTCTGGGCACGATGGCAAAATCCTGGGTAAACAGCCACTGTGAAGTAAGGGAGGAATTCCAGCTGGAGGAAAGCCAAAAGAGGAAGCACTAAATTCTGCTTAAAACTTTGGCTCTCATTCTCTGGTTGGCTCCTGTACCATACATGTAAAACAGTTGTCTTCTGTACCATGCATGTACAGTGCGGTGATATATTGTGTCCCCCTATATATTGTGCACCCTAATAAACTTATCTAGGGTCAGAGAACAGAACAAACCAATAGACATAGAGGCCAGAAAACGGTGGCACACACACCTTTAATCCTAGCATTCTGGATCTCTGTGAGTTCAAAGCCATATTGGAAACAGCCAGGCATGGTGACACAGGCCTTTAATCCCAGGAAGTGATGGCAGGAAGCAGAAAGATACATAAGGCATGAGGATCGGGAATTAGAGGTCTGGTTAAGCTTTTAGGCTTTTAGCAGCAGTTCAGCTGAGATCCATTTGGATGAGGACTCAGAGGCTTCCAGTTTGAGGAAACAATCAGTTAAGGAACTGGCAAGGTGAGGTAAGCTATGGCTCGTTCTGTTTCTCTGATCTTTCAGTGTTCACCCCAATACCTGGCTCTGGGTTTGTTTTTATTATTCAAGATTTGTGTTACTGTATAAGTGAGCTAAACATTATACAGACAGTGAACTGAACTGAGATATGTACTACTAGCAAAAATATCAAGTTTGTAGATTTAAGCCAACCTGATTTTCCAAAACTGAAAACATCAAAACTCCTCCAAAGTACTTAATAGAACTCTGAGTCTCTGTAAGACCACATTCACAATACCAAGGATACAACACTTATTTCCTAACAAAGGCAAGAATCTGCATGGACCTTAAAAGTGAGTGATGTTCTCATTCATATTCTCAATTGCTTCAATTTATTAAAGGAAAAAAATGAAGCCAAAGGGTCAGAAATGGCACTGAGAAATACACAACCATTGAAGAAAGGAACAAAAACCATAGGGAACTGGGCAAATACTCACTGCTATGAAGCCTACAAGAAGGGAGAAAGGAAATGTATTAGTGTCTAAAGAGGCCATGGTAATGGATGAATGATCAACTGTGGTACTTTATCAGAAAGAGGTTTACCATTCCAACACCAGTGCAGAAGTAATTTTCCTCTAGAAAGCACCAACTCCCAAAATCATAGTCTCTTTCTTGCAACTTTAGTGGATCCTATTACTCATAGTTTTTCCCTAAATAATAAATGATCTAGAACTTCAGGGCATATAACACAGTAGTAAAGTCAGTTCAGAGCTTGGAGGTATCCTAGATCTAACTCCTTAGAATTTGATCTTCATTGTTGTACCACTTAATTACCCTTCTAGATTCCAAAAAACAAAGGATGCTCATCTGAAATAGACAAAGCTATTGACCTTTTGTCTCAACATCTGAAGTCCTCACTTGACTCCAAATTGTCTTTCCAACCTTTTGCTCATCACAATGTGAACAACATAAACTAAACTTCCAATCACTCCAACTTTTAAGGTCATTCTATATCTCTTGCCACATGCTATTTTCCTTTTTCTGGAAAATTCTTCCACAAAAGATCACTGGAATTGTTTATATTCAGTTCAGCTAAGCAGAAGCAGCTCTTTCCTTTCTTGTGACTCCAGCTTCTAGGGAGATTTTTACATATTTCCTTAAATAGCATGTAATATATTGAGTTATATGTTGTGGAATATTGTTTATACTATGTGAAGATATGTCACTATGGTTTCTTTAATAAAAAGCTAAATGGCGAGTAGCTAAGCAGGATTTTAGGGGCAAACAGGATGTTGGGAAAAAGAAGGTGGAGTCGCCAGCCAGATGCAGAGGAAGTAGCATGAGTAAATACAGAGAGATGAGGTAATGAGCCACATGGCAGCACATAAATTGATAGAAACGGATTAATTTTAGTTATAAGAGCTAGTTAGAAACAAGCCTAAGCTATCAGCCAAGCTTTCATAAATAAGAAGTCTCCATGTGGTTATTTGGGAGCTGGCTGGCAGTACAGAAAAATCTACTTACAGTTGTAATCATGGCCCATTTCAGTCTGAGAACTAGCTAGGTTACATTCATCCATTACCAGTCATAGAACAATGATGCTGCTAAAAGAAATGGAACTCACCCCCAAATGTGATAGTGCATTGTCATTGACATGATTAAAGTGCACTGACATGGGACCACAGAAAACCAGCCTTAGGGCTTCCCCAGATTATATTAAGCAGTTCATTTTTACTTCTAATTCTATTTCTGGAGTATTTATACTTAAGTATCTCCTTTTTCCACCTTTAAATATCCAGTATGATATACTTTTTTTTCTCATTCCATGATCACCTCTTTCTCATCATTCTCTTTTATTTGCTTTTGAAAAATAGATCAGATCCTTTTGTATGAAAATGATATTATTACAGCATTTAAATTACTATGACCAGGTCTGGGGATGTGGCTCAGTGGGTTCAATCCAAGCACTACAAGAGAAAGGAGAGAGAAAAGGAAAGAGGGAGGGAGGGAGAAAGAAAGTAACAAATTCAAGCCTACTCATCACTGTGTGCTCACACCAACAAATCCCAATAATGGGTCCAGTTTCCAAGGATGGAGAATGAAAGCAAAGGCCATAAGAGGTTGCTGTAATATGTTTTGGTTCACAGTTTACATGTCTGACTTTCTTTTCTTTTCATTTCTTCCTTCTTTCCTTTTTTGTCTGTTCTTTCAATATGGGCTTGGCATATGACCTAACTCTAGAACCAATACCAATGCTCTTTCCTCAGCCTCCCGAGCTAGAGTTACAGGCTTGACTTGTGCCATCATCTCTAGCCCTGTATTTTATAACACCACGTGCTCCTTGAGCCTATTTGGGATTTTTCCATTTTATATCATAAATAATTATCACAATACCTGAGGCAAAGTCAGTGATTAACAAATATTGATGGGTTAGAGTGACTAAATAAATGAATGATTGGAAAGCTTACAATTTACAGGAAATTCATGTATTGGGGCAAAAATAGGTAATATGCTGCACAGTAAACCTATTATCGTTGTTTTCATAGAAAAACCAAATAATTTTATGGCCAATTTGACAGTAACAAGTTTTCACTCCAAGAGACCATAATCATGTATTGAAACAAGGTAGAACCAATTCCCCTCAGGTGGGCTGTCTCTACAAAGCTTCATTCTATGCATAAGAACATTGCCAGTTTGTAACTAAAAGGAATAGATCCCCATGGGAAACAGCTTCATTTTCCTATTTCTTCTCTATCTGTGGCATATTAGGTCATATACCTAAAGCTCTAAAAAATTCTTTGTCACTTCTATATGATCCCACTCTGAATTCTTAATGTTGAATTTATAGTGCACTCTGCATATGATGGCTATCCTTAGTTGTCAATTTTACTTCACATGGAATGAACTAACCCCTGGCATCTGAGTACATATATGAAGAAGGATGTTATTATTATTATTGTGTCATTGGAAATAGAAAGCCCCACTTTTAATCTGGTGGGTATTTTGAGCTGAAAAATTCTGAGATGAAAAATACACTTTTAATCCAGATCTTTTAAGGTAAGAAGATCCATTCATTCACAGGCATTAGAACCTACTTCTTCCAGATTCTGGCGTGTACTGAAGACCAGCTGAGACATCCAGTCTCATGGATTGAACAACTATTGGATTCTTGGGCTTCTCATTGGTTGACAGCCATTGTTGGACTACTTGGACCAATAAACTATAAGCCACTCAATAAGTCCCCTTTATGTACATGTGTGTGTGTGTGTGTGTGTGTGTGTGTGTGTGTGTGTGTGTATTCTGTTCCTCTAGAGAATCTTAATCAATGCAGATTTTAGTTCCAGAACTTGTTCTAGAGCAACAGAAGTATAAGGATAATTTTTTTAAGTATCTGGAATATGATTTCCAATTTGCCAACACAACAAAGAAAGATGAGGGTTATGCATGGGCTCAACAACATGGACTCCCACTCACCAAGGCTGACCTGTCTACAGCTGCTGCTGAGTGCCTGATCTGCCAACAGCAGAGATCAACACTGAGGCCCAGATATGGCACCATTCCCCAGGATGATCAGCCAGCCTCCTAGTGGTAGATTAACCACATTGGACCACTTGCTCCATAGAAAGGACAACACTTTGTCCTTACTGAAGTAGATAGTTATTCTGGTTACAGATTTCACTTTCCTGCATGGAATGCTTCTGCCAAAACCACCTTCTGTAGACTTACATGTTATCTACCATCATAGTGTTCACACTGTTTTGCTTCTGAAAAAAGAACTCACTTCTCAGCCAGAGAAGTGCAATAGTAGGCTCATGATTATGGAATTCACTAGCCTTACCATGTTTCCACCATCCTGAAGCAGCTGGCCTGATAGAAAGATAGAATGGCCTTCTGAAGACACAGTCACCACACCAATTAGGTGACAATAGCATAAAGGGCTGAGGCAAGGTTCTCCAGAAGGGAATGTATGCTTTGAATCAGCATCCAATATATGTTATGGTTTCTCTGATAGCCTGCATCAACAAGTCTAGGAAACAGAGAGTGAATAGTTCCACTCACTACCACCCCTAGTGACCTACTAGGAAATTTTTTGCTTCCTGTTCCCACAACCTTAGGTTCTGCTGGCCCAGAAGTAAACCTAAGTGGGGAGCACTCCTGCCAGGATCTACTACAAACATTCCATTGAACTGAAAGCTCAGACATTTCCCTGGCCACCTTGGGCTTCTGATGCCTGTAAGGCAAAAGGCTAAGAAACAAATAAAGTATTAGGAGGGGTGATAGATCCAGATTACCATAGGAAAGCTGGGTTACCTCTCCACAATGGAGATAAGAAAGATTACGTCTGGAAAGTAGGAGATCCTCTAGGGCATCTCTTGATGCTACCATGTCCTGTGATTAAAGTCTGGGAAACTACAAGAACCTAATCCAGGCAGGACTCCAAAGGGCATGAACCCTTCAGGAATGAAGGTGTGGGTCACTCCTCCAGGAAAGGAGCTAAGACCTGCTGAGATCCTTGCTGAGGGTGGAGGAGGTACAGGACAGGTAGTAGAGGAAGGCAGTTATGAACACTAGCTGAGGCCACATGGCCGGTTACAGAAATGGGGATTATAATTAACATGAGTTTTTCTTCCATATTTTGTTAAGAACGTATTTGTATAGATATTTGTGTTGTCATTCCTCAACTTCTTTATCATGCAATGTAACATCAATTAAGAGAATATCACAGCCTGGAAGGAGGGGACTGGACCTGCCTGTACTGAATCTACCAGGTTGAGCTGAATCCCCAGGGGAGTCTTGGAGGAGATGGGAATGGAGGAGAGGGGCTAGGGGGAAGGCGGGGGGGGGGGGTGGGGAGGGGATGGGAGGGAGAGGACAGGGGAACCCATGGCTGATATGTAAAATTAAAACACAAATATAATAATTAAAAAAGAGAATATCAGTGGCTGTCATTTAAGTTGAGATACTAAAAGAATGTCCCTCAAGAGACATTGCCACCTATTCTAAAATTGATAATGTGTTTGTGGTCGAATGAGGGATAGTTATGCCATGTTAGGCTTCAGTGTGACCTGGTTAATATATACTGCATTTGCAATTGTATGTGGGATAGTTATGCCATGCTTAGGCATTATTATGAACTGATTATTGCTTTCATTTGGAAATTAATCATGGCATAAGGAGATACGGTGTGTGTCAAGTTGACAGGGGTTGGACTTGTGATGGATATTCTTGGTTGTCTACTTTCAGAATTAACTAAAACCCAAGTGGCTGGATACACCTGTAAGGGATTGTTTCCTTAATTAAATCATTTGAAGTGAGAAGACTCGCTTTCAATCCAGGTCTTTTGAGATGGAAAGTTATACCTTCCATCCAGATCCTTTTCAGTAGGAAAGCCCACCTTTAATCTGGACCATGCCTTCTGCTGGCAGCCTATAAAAATAATATGAAAGAAGGAAGCTTGCTCTCTTTGTCTGACTGCTCTTGCTCTCACGGACAAGTTCATTCCTTCACTTGTCTTAGAGCCTACTTCTTCAGATTCTGGCATATACTGAAGACCAGTTGAGATAACCGGCTTCATGAACTGAATAACTACTGAAATCTTGAACCTTCCATTGATAGACAGCCATTGTTGGACCAATTGGACCACTGCCTGAAAGGTTTCCATCCCCTTTCTGTAAGGAATTCTTAGGAATTAAAAGAAAAGAAACAGAAAAAGGGGATGGGTTTGGGGAGATGGCTCAGCCAATATCTTGCTTTCTGTACAAGCATAAGAGCCTTCATTCTGTTCACCAGTATTCACCAAAGGACGGATGTGGTGATGCAGCATGCCTGAAATCCCAGTGCTGTGAAAGATGAGTAGATAGTTGAGACTCTCTGGACACCCAGTCTAATCAAATCAGTGAGTTTCAGTTCAGTGAGAGACCTTCTCTCAAAAAATAAGATGAAAACTGATGGGTGATGTCAGTTCTGTGAATGTGTTGCTCTGATTGGTTGACAAATAAAGCTGTCTGGCCAATGGTGAGGCAGAATAAGGTTAGGTGGGACATTCTAACTACAGAGGAAGGAAGGAGAAAGACGCAGCAGAGGAGATGCTGCTAGCCACCATGAGAAGCAAGATGTAAAGTACCGAAGCCATGTGGCAAAGTATAGATTATAGAAATGGGTTAATTTAAGATGTAAGAGCTAGCTAGTGAGAAGCCTGCCATGGCCATAGTTTAAAAATAATATAAGCCTGTGTGTGCTTATTTGGGACCAAATGGCTGCGGGACATGGATGAGAGATAGTCCACAGAACTGGAGAAAACTTCTGGCTACAGAAGACCAACAGAGGAGGTCACCTGAGGTCAACCTTTGTTCTCAGCGTCCCCACACAAAATTATCCCCACCAAAAGCTAACCTTGTTTAAAAGAAGTTGTCAAGAAAATTGGAACTTTCTGCAATCCTGCACCTATGTAGATTTTGGAAGCCCTGCTCATGAGGCTAGGGGATCTCAGAGGGTAAAAAAGCCTCATAGTGGTTAAATGTCATCATACTTTAAAAGACACATTGTGTGACTCCCTTAGCAAAAATGAGAAACATTCACATTTCATGTCCAAAGGGAAAAAGTGGATTTCTTTAGTGCTAGAATCTTCTAAGAAACTGGAAAATAAAAAAAATCAGTGTAGCAGATGCCCCAACATAAGTTACTGGGGGATGGTGTACATGGCCGTGTGCAATTGGAGTTGAAGGCATTGAAGGAGGTGATGACTTCATTCCCACCAGATATATGCATAGAATTAGGACAAGGTAAATGGTCTCAGGCTCTGGGCGTCCAGAAAACCCGAGCAGAACACACTCTCTCACAGATGACTGGTCAGAATCCCCCCATCTGTGGTGGTTTGTACTGTCTACTTAAGGGGAGCTAGACTCACCAAGAAGCCATGTCTCTGGGCGTGTCCATGAGGGAGTTCCTAAGTTGAGTTAACTAAAGAAGTTAGACCCACACCAAATGTAGGCATGAACTACATTGGACTCCATGAACTAGTGTCTGGGGCTACGTGAACATGAAAAAGTGAGCTGATCATGAGTACTCATCTTTCTGCTTCTTAACTGCACCGTGTGAGAAGCTGCCTCACTCCCCTCGCGGTGCCTTCTCCACCGTGATGGACAGAAACCATGAGCCTAAACAGGCCCTTCCTTTGAGGCTTCTGTTAGATATTTTGTCACAGCAGGAGGAACACAGCTAAAACACCGTTAACGTTTCATTTCCGGAGCGGGAACTCCCCAGGGGTTATTATGCATGAAGGTCTGTTACCGCAGTGTCTGTAACAATCAGTTGCATTCTTAAGTGGCTTCCATTATGGGCAAAAAAAGATCTATAATTGGATACACAAATAATAGGAGAATATGTTCCAGTCCTCTAAGTTAAGATTAGTTAGATTTTTCTGATCTCATGATGGCTACTTTACCTTCTAAAATGTATGGCCTTGTTGGAGAGTTGATTTAGAATATACTTAACTGGATTAGAATTATGTATCTCATTTGCATTATGAATTTAGAATTATTTTAGCACAATTATTCAAGCAAACAATATAGAACAAGCATGAAGTATATAAAATAATATTGGTTAATAGGTATTTAATCATTTCAAGCATCACATGTATCATAGCCTAACTTTTCTCCTAAACTAATATGCTGTCATTAACAAATACCGCCGTTCTTCAGTTGCTAAAATAAAATGTAGTATACATAAATCCCGCTACAATAGGAACCACAGTTTCAGAAGAGTTCTATAAAGAATAATAGAAACGATGCATTTTTAAAGAAAAAAATGTGTTTGGTTACTTCCAATAGGAGGCTAAATGAGCATATAGGCAATATCATAAGACTATCAACTACAGCACTAGTGATGTTTGTAAAAGGAAAATGAATACTTTAGGTAAGAAGGTTCTTCATCTTCTTTAGTGCAGTGTAGCAAGTTTTTCTGGGCCACTCTACAGTCCTGCCTGACACATATAATGAAGGAGAGACACTAATGGCCAAGTGCCTAGGGACAAGCTAACCATAAATAAAGTATGAACCACAAAATGTCAGCAACTAGACACTTACATGTATAAGAAAACATAGACCCTCTTCCCTTGCATGGACACCAGCCAGCTTCCTTTGTCCTGGGGTTGCTGGTCATCCTCAGTGTGTATCCAGAAATATCCATGAGAAGCAGGAGAAGTCAGTCAAATTTCTTAAATGTAGCCACTTGCTACACTTCTTTATATTCCCACTGCACTGAACACAGGGTGTTTCAGCATCAAAACACTGAAACCAGAGATCCTACTCTTTTTTGATGTTGGTTTTTTCATAAATTTATTAAGATAAGTAAAAGAAATATTCTTCTCAGTTCTCATAAAACCCAAGTAACTGCCATTACTGCCAGAAAGAAGAAAAAAAAAAAAAAAACATTGATGGCAAAATAAGCATAATGTCCAGTTACTATGAAGGCTGGGTTTTTTGGTTTTTTTTTAACTTCGTCAATTTTTTATAAGGGAAGCTTTGAAAGGATCAGCCCATGGATCACCAAAGGAACTTAAAGTGTTTGTGTCGCTTCAAGAGTGATGTAATCTTCTAAACAGTTTTAAGTTTACAATGTAACTAAATACAATTTAGAAACATTTTAATAATTGTGGGATAAATGTCCCCAGAAGCAATTGAAACAAAAATGCTAATACAATTTAAGTATATGACTCACAAAATAGCTTATTTCCCTGAAATTTACACTCTGGCAAAAGCAAGTGTCAGACTGCCTCTCATGTAAAATAATGGAGATGTGGAAATAAAACATTGACTATCTCTGATAGAGGCATATAGTGGAAATCTATGACTTCTCAAAATACTCTATTCTTTACATATTAACTGAAAGTCACATTTATTTTGGTGTTTTGTCATGGAGTATCAGAGCCCCCCAGCGTCATTCTGGTCTCCTGGCCTCTTCAAACAATATAACCATATGCACAGTTATGTCAACTCTGTTCATGCATGCCTCTGTCCAGCCTCATCTAGACTGCCCTTCAGTCTTTGTTGAGTATTTTCTAGAAGCTGAAAAGAACTGTTTGCCTCCAAGTTGAAACGACACCAACATCCCAGAGAATGGCACATCAAATCCAGCCTGATATGTAAAAGGAGTTTTCAACTGGAACTGCTCAGGACACTGAGGGTCGCACTCACCCAGCATCACTATAGATGCCGCCATCCTACAGGCCTTGTACCTTAGGTCAGTCTAGAGCAGAAATCTGGGCTTAGAGTACCACCTACTGTCACAACATCAGAAGTGACTGTACAAGATATGACAGCCAAAAACCATAAGCACATTCCATCTTCCCACTCTCAGGGATTCTGCTGATCTCAGCAAACACTGACTATGTGAGGAATGGCTCTGTTTGCTGGAGCCTAGCATGTAAATGGCAGCTTCCTGACAATGGGACTCCTCTGGCTAGGCTTCAGAGGAGAGCAGCCATGCACACAGGAGCGCAGCAGAAGTGTCAGATAATGCACCCATTTCCACGACTGAGCAAGCCAGCCTTTGCTTTTGGACAGGAAAACAAATTCTGACTTGAAATCATTATTACTACATTTATTGTGACAACCTGTTGAAATTCATATAAACTCATACAGAACGCAACTTTTAAAATTATTTTTAAGGGTGTAATATAATTAGACCATTCCCTCTTCCTTTCAATTTTTTAACATAAATGTGATATAATGTTCATCCAATATGGAAACAAGCACACCCGTAGGTATTAAAACCAAGAAAATACAACTTGACAGCAGAGCTCATTTTTGTTAATGGACAATATTTTTAAATGCCATTCAGCAAGAGTTGCAACATAAGAAAGCAATGTGTAAGTGAAAGATGGAATTATTAGCTTCAACAAATCAAACTTGAGAAGGAATTATCAGTTGTCAACTTCGTGTAAGGACAGATGTGGTATGTTATATCACAATAAAAATGTTCAGTGGACAAAAGAATTAGGTAAGTTGGTGTAGTCACTATAGAAGCTATGTTTCACAATAAATAAAAGAACAAAACCAAAGATTTTAAGAGCAAATCTGTAAAAGAAAGATGTACTAAGTCAGTCAAATAAATATAGAAATACAATTAAAGAGATGATATAATATAGTCTTATAATTTATTTCAGAGAAATTAAAGAGTAAGTTATGAGTGCTATCTAGAAATGTGAGATCAGTAAATTTAACTGAGTATGAATGGTATATCTTGGTTACTTTTCTATTTCTGTGATAAGACACCATGAGCAAGACAATTTATAGAAGAAAGTTTATTGGGGGCTTATGTTTTCTCTGGTTAGAGTCCATGACCATCATGGCCAGAAACACCATGCAGGCATGGTACTGGAGCAGTAGCTGGCAGCTTGCTTCTTGATCCGCAAGCACAAGGCAGAAGGAGGCATCTCAGGGATTCGGAAATCTCAAAGCCTGCCCCCAGTGACACACCTCCAACAGTCGCCCTTCCTTGTCCTCCACAAACAGTTACACAAATTTGGGACTGACTGACCATTCAAATAAATGAGCCTAGGGGGGACCATCATTCAAACCATCATAGTGTGCTTTAGCTAAACTAGTAACCCTAACTTCCCATTTGCTAAACCATAACCCTAACCAATACTCACACAGAATTCATCCAAAGCCTAATTTGTGCTACCCAGCTTCTTTTCCAGTCCATCCAACTCCATATACTGGAAAGAGTTTGGGGCCCAGGTCACTGGGCAGTGTTACTCATAACAATATAGCCAGAGAGTACTTCTTCAGAAACTCCAAATGAGGAAGAGAAAATATTCACTTTGTAGTACACATGGGCTACTATAACAAAATACCTACGACACTGAGTAGTTCATAAAAGGCAGAAATTACTTTCTCCGGATTCTGGAGGCTGAAGAGACCAACATGAAGATAGGGGTAGATACAATGATAGTGATGCATGCCCACTTGACCACAGGCCTTTTCTCACTGCTGCCTCACATGGAAGAAAGCTCTTCCTGGGATCTCTATGGTAAGGGCACCAATCTCACTCTTAAGAACTCCATCTTCTTATATTTTTGGTTGTGAGCCTAGCCTTTAACGGCTGAGCCATCTCTCCAGCCCTTAATCCCAGCACTCGAGAGGCAGAGCTAGGCGGATCTCTGTGAGTTCGAGGCCAGCCTGGTCTCCAAAGCGAGTTCCAGGAAAGGCACAAAGCTACACAGAGAAACCCTGTCTCGAAAAACCAAAAAAAAAAAAAAAAAGAGCTCCATCTTCATGATCCAGTCACTTCCTAAAAACCATGCCTCCTGTTTTCAATAGAAGGAAAAATATATTGTACAATCATAGATTGCGTTCAATACATCCAGATAAATGTTTTTGGTTTTTGGTTTGGTTTGATTTAGGTTTTTCGGGGTTTTGTTTGTTTTGTTTTTGTTCTGTGTGTGTGTGTGTGTGTGTGTGTGTGTGTGTGTGTGTGTTATTTTGCCTAAGGAAATCTTGCTGCAGGTTCAAATATCAATAAAAAGTGTTGAAGCTTCACTGTGTGGATTTGCCGCATTAAAAGTATCCTGCCTCTTACAGCCATCAATCACTCTGTGGTTAAGATTTCAGTGTATGAATTTGGAGGAGACTTGTTCACTTCAGTCCATGGAGCAGTGCATTTCCCTAAACTGGTCTGCTAAATACAGAACTGTAACTTTGTCTGAAATGTGCCTAACCATCACATAAATATCACCTACAGCTATGATCTTCCAGCCTTTTAGAAAATGGTGAGAAGAAACAATTAAGATGACTTTAGTTAATGATCAAGTGCAAGCCTTCAATGTTTCTGAGTTCTACCATCTCCTCTTCTCTCTTTCTGGTTTCATTAACTAATGGAGGTCACTGTTTTTCCAGGAATTATTCCCATTTCTCCCACAGACCCAGGGTTTACTTTAGGTCAGGTATTACAGCCTACTGTTAAAATGGCAGATCAATGCCTAAGGTCTGAGTGTCAAGACCAGCTCTCCAGTGTCAACGCTCCACACAACAGAGCTCGCCTGGCTTCTCCTTTTGTGTCACTCTGCCTCAGGCTGAGCTCTCACACATCAGTCCCCGGTTTTCTTTTGAGAGCTGTGCACGCACTGCTCACATTGCCTGACTCCTAGGCCCTGCTCCATCTCTTAGATAAATGTCATTCAAATACCACTTTCTTATCCTTCTACCAGGAAATGTGTGTTTCTGTCCATTTTGATCCTTCTACAGGTGAGCTAATGATATAGTTAAGTACAAGGCACTTAACTTCGTTCAAGCCTCTTCTATTCCCTAAAATGATTTACTATATTAAAATACAGCTATCTTTAATCTGAATTATTAGCTTCATGATGAGCCTAGAAAAATGTGTTTCATTACTTTGAAATCAAACGTGGGCTTCTTATACTATCATTGAATGAAGAGAGAAGCTCATCTGTCTACTCAGGCTAAAGGTTAGCAGTGTGGTCACTATGGTTACATAACACAGCTACAGTCATCAATGTATCCATTCTGTTGTCCTGTCTCCCACCGCCTCATCAACACTTTTTCCTTCTTGTAGCCTATTTCTCTAACAAGCAGATTTTTGTATGGATCAAAGGGATAGCAAGTAAATGTAAAAACTATGATGTAATGACTGGAGCAGAGACATGAAACTGGGATCAGGGCCAGCGAGATGACTCATTCAGTAAAGGTGTTTGCCACCAACCCTCATGACCTAAGTTCTATCCCGAAAACACATGGATTTACAGGAGAGAACTGAATATCACAAGTTATCCTCTGACCTCCACAGGTGCCCATGGCATTTGTATGGGCACAGACTTACCACAAGATAAATCAATAACTATAATAAAGCTGGCATTACATAATTAAAGTCCAAGTGAAATATTATTGAAGTCAGGGAGTAAAAGGGTGAGAGATGCGGCCAGAAACGAATAACTTCACGTCAGTATGTTTGCACTAGTAAAAGAATAAGGTTCAAGGTCAGATCTTCCATTCCCACACCATCATCTCTCTGCTCTGGGTCTTTGGGAAAGAAAGAGAAGCTGGGGATTGGGTTGATCATCAACAGCCGATTCTTTTTTAATTATATTATTATTATTATTATTATTATTATTATTATTAAGAAATTTTCTATTCATTTTGCACACCAATCACAGATTTTTCCATCCTCCCCCCTCCCACCCCCTAGTCTTTCCCCCAACCCACCCCCCATTCCCACCACCTCCAAGGCAAGGTCTCCCATGGGGAGCCTAGTTCATTCAGTTGAGGCAGGTCCAGGCCCCTCCTCCCTGCACCAAAGCTGCGCAAAGTGTCTCACCATAGGCACTAGGCTCTAAAAAGCCGGCTCATGCACTAGGGAAGGGTTCTGATCCCACTGTCTGGGGGCCCCCTAAACAATTTAAGCTAAACAACTATCTCACCTATCCAGAGGGCCTAGTCCAGTACCATGGGGGCTTTTCAGCTATTGGTCCACAGAACATGCATTTTAACAGCCAATTCTTTAATCAAGTACTCGTACACAATCAAGCCTCCATAAAAACCCAAAGGACAGGCTTTGGAGAACTTCTGAGTGGCTGAACATATGTGACATACCTAAAAAAAAGTTCATGGAGGTCCCAAGGTGCCCTTCCCTCACACCTTTCCTCTACGCGTCTCTTCTACATACCATTCCTGAGTTACACCCTTATATAAGTAAGAAATATAAGAATAGCTATTGGTTCCAAAACACCAAGCAGATACCAAAATCTGTTTGTATCCTTTATATAAAATGTTGTGGAAATTGCATATAGCCTATGCACATCCTCACAGAAGCATGAAATTACTTCTGGGTTCCTTTACTGTTTATACAATGTAGATGCTATATATGTTGTTACACTGTATTGTGTAGGAAACAATGACAAGACAAAAGTCAGTGCATGTTCAGGGCCTACGCATTTTTTTTAACTTTTAGATTTATTTATGTTATGTGTTTGAGTGTTCTGCCTGCATGTATGTATATGCACACTATGCATGCCTACTGCTCATGGAGCTTAGAAGAGGGCACTGGTTTCCCAGAAACTGGAATTAAGGTTGTGAGCCACCATGTGGGTACTGGGGACCAATCACAGGCTCTCTGCAAAAACAGTGAGTGCTCTTAGACACTGGACCATCTCTCCAGTCCAGGACCTATTTGGATATAAAATGTCTCCCAAGTCTCATGTGTTGACATCCTAGTGCCTAGCTGATGGGGTTACTGTGATGGGCTTGACTAATGAGAGTGCTAACTTCATTAGTGTGCTGGTGAGTTCCTAGTTGAATGGGCTAGAAGGAAGTAGAGCCTAGTTGGAGGAAGTAGGTCACTAAGGAGAAGCCTTTGAAGTGTCTCTTAAGCCTCTCTCTCTCTCTCCCTCTCTCTCTCTCTCTCTCTCTCTCTCTCTCTCTCTCTCTCTCTCTCTCTCTCTCTCTCTCTCTCCCTCTCTCTCTCTCTCTCTCTCTCCTCTTTCTCAGCTACCATGAGGTGAGCATCTATGTTCTGCTTTTGCTTCCCACCATGATGTTCAGCCTCACCTTAAGCAAGAAGTAACTGGACCCAGGGCCTGAGGTTTGAGACCTTTTATAGAAAACACTCCCAAACTCTAATCCATGAAAAGTCTTTCCTCCTTTAGAATGATTTCCACCTCTATTTTGTCTTAGCACTAGGAAGCCAGTAAGTATACACATGAAAATCTACCTAAATGTCAATAGCTTTATCAGAAATTATTAAATTTTTCACTCTATCTTTCATCTCCAGCTTTGTCCTTTCCTGGATGTTGCAATATTCAACAATAAAAATATTATCTCTACAATCAGGGAAAAACATTGAAAGAAGAAAGAAAAATTGCTATTTAATGAGGTAGATAAATTAGGTCTTGGAGATATTGTCCTTAATATTCTAAAAGTTGTTACCTGTAGGAAGATGGAAATACTCAACTTTAAATCACTTGTGGGATTATAGGATCTCTTAGAGGAAACAAAGATGTATTTAAATTGGCTTCCAGAGGCACAGCGAGGTCCCCTGGAAATACCTAGTGCCCAGAGGTTAGAGAATAGATAGGTGGCAGATTGACACATTGACTCAAATTTTCAGTGGCAAGTTTTTCTGGGGCTAGGAGCTTTATTTTGACAGTCTAACACACACACACACACACACACACACACACACACACACACACACACACACACACACACACACACACACACACCTACCAGTCATTTGGGTTTATTGATTGCTTATACCAGGGTTCTACCAACTAACTGTAGCTCAGAGAGAAGATAGCTCTAGTTCACTCTATGTGACTAGGAACAGTCATTGTGATTTCATACTTGTTTTCATGCCTCAATATACAGCCACGATGCTGTCATACTTCAGGGTGTAAAGAGCATTTAAGTGATACACTACAGAAAGTGTATTTTGGACAGAATGTCTATGCTCATATCTGCGATGTCTTCCTTAATTGAAGGCTGTAGTCCCAATCAACCATGTAATACATTATATGTGGATAACCTGAGAACCCTACATTGATACTTAAATTAGGCAGATTAGAACAGAGTTGTAAAGAGTTATTTTCACAAAGTAAAGATGATATAGGAAATCAGAATCCAGAATAACTTATTTTATTTGAAAAGGAATTGTTAATGAAATAGGAAATTAATTCATGAAGGAAATGTCCTTGTTACTTATGAATATAATTTTAAATTGGCTTCTACTTACTTTAGAAGATGAAAGGATGGTAGCCTAGGAATTGAACAGACTATATATTGTACACCCCCTCTATCGAGATCTTTTGGGCATTGTGTATCCTCATGATAACCTTACAATTTAGGCACTGTTATTCTCTCTACATGATGCATGAGTTAAGTACTGTGCAAGGTTTATGCAGCTGAGAAACCAGAGTCAACACTTAATAAAATCTCTTGTCCCAAAGACAACAACTCCTCTTGAGCAACAGAGTACTCCATAAAAATATCTTATCAACAGAATACTGATCACAGTAGCTTCTGTGGCTGCAGCCTAGAAGTAATTTGAGGGACTACTTGTCCTAATCAATCCCTTGCTCAGAGGAAGAGCCCAGAAGGTAAGTGAATTAAGCTTCCACTGCGTTCTGAGCTGTGAAAGAATTCACTCTATATCCACATGATGGCGGTAGTGAGAAGAGTGGAATAATTCTGTAAAAAAGAAACAAACATTTAATTTTACCTTCCCCGGTGCTGTTTACTATCAACTCCTTTTAGAGCTCTCAGAACTCTTTGTTTAGACAAACATCTTTCTTGTCAAGAACAAGGGCACTTTTTAAACAGTTGGAAAACTAGATGAAGAAGGATACAAATATCATCATCAGTCCTGCATATGTTCTCCTAAAGAAACAGTCCAGGGCAAGTGGGTGGTAAATTGTTCAATGATTCCTTCCTTGGGTACAGTCAGAACCTGAGTGAACAATATCCTTTACAAACAATGCACTGTTCTTTCTTGATGGTAAAAAGGCGGCGGGGTAGGGGAGTGTTTTATGATCCACATTTTGTTTTTCTTCCTTTGCTGACACACAATAACAAGGACCAATCTCCCATCAAGCCTATAGATCAACACAGCCAGAAGGACCAAGAACCAAAATGTTACCTACAAGAGAAAAAAAAACAAGACCAGCAGAGGTAACAATGCCCTGGATGTTGCCCCACACTCCTTCCTAAGCCCTGTAGAGTCTCTCTCTCTCTCTCTCTCTCTCTCTCTCTCTCTCTCTCTCTCTCTCTCTCTCTCTCTCTCTCTCTCTCTCTCTGTCACTGTTGGGTGGTTACAGTGTAGCCTTGCTGCACTGCTAAACTGTTTGAAACTGTTAATAGTGGTATTTATATGAGTTTTATCAGCCAAAATCAGACCATCAAAAGGCATTGTATTCATCTACATTATAAGAAGTAGCAGAGAGTCTTCCTCCAGTTTCTTCCCACTTTTCTGGTTTATTTCCTACTTGGCTTTTAGAGAAAACTCACATCAGTGTTCTGGAGTTTCCTCTGAGGAAATTTGAAACTGGCCTTTCTGATGTTTATAATAGTAAAATAAGGTTTACGAAAATTTATCTGGAAAATAAGATTAGATTATTAATACCTCAAGTCCTACGTTATAGATAAAAATATCAACTTCTCTAGACATGTATATGAAATCATCATCATGTATAGTGTCAGGAAGTTTAATTTTTATTTATCATGAGCATTGTCCTCCATTGTCTTTAACTCTCCTCTAAGATGACAATTTTCTTTTTTAAAAATTATTTATTTATTTGTATTTTATGTACATTGGTGTTCTGCCTGCATGCATATCTGTGAGAGGGTGTTAGATACCCCTGGAACAGGAGTTATAGACAGTTGTGAGCTGCCATGTGGGTGCTGGGACTTGGACCCAGGCCTCTGGAAGAGCAGCCAACATTCCCAACCACTGAGCCATCTCTCCAGCCCCTAAGATGACAATTTTCATGGGTGATGTACATGACACTATGTATTTTTGCTTGTCACACCATGACCTTCACCTGAAAGATCTCTGTATCCTGAAGGAAAATTTATAACAGTTACTAAAATATAGTTTAACTTAAAACAATAATTGCACATGCATTTTATCTATTTTGTTTATTCTATTATTAGATGTTTGGTGGAAATGTTAATTAATAATAAAATTCTAGTTAATATTAGGAACACACCTCCAGCATCTCATTTGAAATTCTGGTGACTAATAGTTTGACAAAGGTCACCTTTAACATCTTAATGACTGTCTTCCTAGGTCTAGATTCCCAAAAGTTTTCATCAAAAAAGGATGTTGTAAGTCATCAAATAATCTTTGATACCTAGTTAGATAGCAATCCGTTGGGGGTTTTTAGCTGTTTGTTTCATATATTATAGTAAATGTGGAATTCTGTGAATTAAAACAAATAAATGACATCATTTTAACCTATGATTTAATGTCCCCTGTATTCTTTGTATATGTATCTTCAAATTAAATTGTCTCTGTTCTGACAAATTTAGGTAAAGGCTATTTTAGTTTACTAAGTTATAATATTTTCATATGAATATATAGCATAAAGCATATAAATTACTTTTTCTTAAAAGTATAAATATCTACCATAAGCATTTTGAACCCTGTGTCCATTTTGAAAGTCAAATACTGACAATAGAACCCTATTGTGAATCCTAGTGTACGTGCCATAGTTTGTGTTGAGTAAGAGAGCACATAGCCAGGGCATCACATTCACAATGGGAGATGAAGATGCTCTTAAAAACCAGCTTGAGCTGAAAGTTTTCTGTCTTAGTAAAATAGCATGTGCATGTGCATGAAGAAACATTAGAAATTAAAAACACAAAGACAAGACAAAACAGTCTTTGCAAGGCACTAAGAATCACAGTCATGACTTCAGAGTTTCTAAATTCTAAAGACAGCCTTGGAGTTGCATGATGTAGCATATACATTGTATTTCTAAGACTTTATCTCTGTTGGGCGATGGTGGTGTACACCTTTAACTCCAGTACTCAGGAGACAGAGGCAGGCAGATCCTGTGAATTCGAAGTCAGCCTGGTCTACAAAGCTAGTTCCAGAACAGGCAAAGTTGTTACACAGAGAAACCCTGTCTTGAAAAAACAAAACGAAAACAATAACAACAACAACAACAAAAGACAAAGAGACTTTATTTCTATTTAGAGAAACTGTTGAAAGTCACTAGATGAGAAAACACTGTCTGTGAACTCCTTCCTTGGCTCCATCACAGCACAGTGAAATTGCAGAAGTGGGAGGAGAGGAGGCCAGTGAGGAACCAAATTAGGCTTTTGTGTGTTTGGGGTGAAGTTTTAGTGTGTTCTGTGAGATTACTGATTTCCATTTCTCTGGCTCATCCTTTACCTGAAAATAATAGCTTGCCTTGCCTGGATCCATTTTTGGACAGAGAAAAGATGCCATGGCCCCTTCATCCTTTTCTCCTCAACAGCCGCACTGCCATGATACACGTTTCTATTCTCACACTTGTTTTAAATTGTGAGTAGTCAGTCTTTCCTTATTTTTCCTTTTATTTCCCTTTTCTCTTCTTATTTCACAACTATATTTCAAAAATCAAAAAGTCAACCTGAACTCGTTCCTTTATGGGAGTCAGTCCTTGTGGCCAATGTGTCTAGATAGCAAAGCTACATACAGGGAGAAAAGAGTATTTCCTAATGTGCTAAGATGTGGTTGCCATCATTGCTGTTTTAACTTTTGCCAGAATCACTGTCCAGATGATATTCTCAGGAGAAACCAACTGACGTGGAATGGAAACCGAGAGGAAACGTTTGTCCTGTCCTGCTCCATATAAGAAGAGGAGAGTGCCCTAGCCTTCAACCAGCCATGCAGGAGGCCCTTCATCCAGGTCTTTAAGCTCTTTGGATACAAGGCAGCCAAAGAAAAAATGTATAATATGTGATAGTCCTTATCAGATGAAGAAGAAAAACCTCCATTTTACCACAGCCCAGAAAACAGAAGCTGTGATAGTGAAGGCAAGTGACAGGGTACAATCCTTTCTATAATTAGTCTATAATCACCTTTAGACACCCTAGAAAATGAATATGGGGGAAATGGAACAAGGTTGAGTTTTAATGATGTAGGGCTACAATTATAAGTAAACAGAACAGAACAGAAAGATAAGCCACATGGAAGTGGAAGAAAAAAATCGAGAACAAGGTTCTTAAGACTCTAAAGTGTGTATTGATTTGCAGAGTAAAAACCGAGGCTGGAGGATTCCAGGTGTGTGGCTGATAGAGGCAAATGAGATAGGGAGGGTTCTCACATCATTGTCCTTGATGATTCTAATTCCAATAACTGTGGAACTGTTACAGAAGAAGACGATAATCTAGCCTCAGAGTTTTCTTCTTTATCACACTATGGCTAATAGTGAAACCAGTGAAGCTTGCTAATAAGTTTAACACAGCAGGGAAAAACTTCTTCCTAATTGTTGTTTCTTGCTGAGAATTAGTGTAGGAGAATATGAGAGATGGTCTGGTCTGCTGGCTCAGACGGCTGACTCTGTAGCTGGACTTAATGAGTTAAGGCATTCAGTTAGCTTGCAAAAGTGTAATTAGGTTACAACAAAGTGCTCAAAAATTAGCCATTAGTTTCATCACATACAAAAGCCTCATAGACCAAAACAAAACTGCTATGGAATATTTTGGGATGGCATTTAAAGCACAAAATATAAAATTATATATATAATTAAATACTTAATAAAGCTATATTGAACTACCTGGCAAAAAAAAAAAAATGTGTATCTAGAAAATAAATGGAAGAGAAAAATAGAGAATTTGAGGTAACTGAAAAGTTGTAAAAAAAAAAAAATTCTTGGTGATTTAAATTAAAAGAAAGTGAATTCCAGGCTGAGCAAAACTGTATAGAACAATATTCAAGTGTCCTCAGTGCTTGGAAGTTCCTGAGAACCAACTTCATGGTTCCCCACTGTTTAGATGCTCCAAGAAAAATACTCCTGTTATAACTTTAATCCCCAATTTCTAAAACAAGAATTTTTTTGAGACAGGGTCTCACTATGTAGCCCTGACTGGTCTGGAAATTGATCTGTACTTCAGGCTGGCCTTGAACTTACAGAAATCAACCACCGCTGACTACCAAGTGCTAAGATTAAAAGTGCGTACCATCACATATAGGCCTTCTAAAATGTTTTAATTAAATCAACTTTTTCCTTCTTAGTCAATTAGACTTAAAAAATATAATTTATTAAATATGAACATATATTTAAAATTGTTTTAATATGTATTTTATGATACTATATTCATTTATAGTGACATATTGCAACTCCCTACTATGTCCTCAAGTAGATTCCATCTAATTTAATACACAAAAGAAACTACCAATACATTCTTGCCTCACTCATTTCTCTAGCTGACACTAGCCTAGCTAGCTGCAACTCTAAAAAGTGAAGTGGTTTAAATGGGTAATAGTCTAAATTGGTGGCAAGGTATAATACTTTTAGACACAGCTTTAATAGGATACAACTTAATTGGTCATAGAGGCATATGCCTTTAATCCCAGCACTCGGGAGGCAGAGGCAAGTGGATCTCTGAGTTTGAGGTCAGCCTGGTCTACACAGCAAGTTCAAGGACAGCCAAGACTACACAGAGAAAACCTGTCTCAAAAAAAAGATACAGTTTTATTTCAAAATATTCATTAATAAAAATACTTATGTGGTCACCCTTGAAAAAAGTTGACCTGAGATTGCATTCAATTAGGGACCTGCCACTTCCTAGCACAATTACATGTCTCTGCTGCCATTTGATGCTAAGCAATATTACCTGTCTTTGTCTCTTTTATTATTAGTGGAAAATATAATAACTCTGCCATTGCTGATTCAAGGAACTTTTCTAAGAACCAAAGAAGATAATGCATGTGAAAGTTACCTTATGAATTGCTATCAAAATCCTAAGTTTCCTTGAGTCCTTCCTTGTATGAATTCTGCAGGTGAGGTAAGTATGTGAAGATGGGAAATTATTCTGCAGTGACAGAATTCTTTCTTGTGGGGCTTTCCCAGTATCCAGAACTCCAGCTTTTTCTCTTTGTGATCTGTCTCATCATGTACTTGATAATCCTTCTGGGAAACAGTCTCCTCATTATCATTAGTGTCCTGGACTCCCGACTCCATACCCCCATGTACTTCTTTCTTGGGAACCTTTCCTTTTTGGACATCTGTTACACATCCTCATCCATTCCTCAAATGCTTATAATGTTTATGTCAGAGAGAAAGTCCATCTCCTTCCTTGGTTGTGCTCTGCAAATGGTTATCTCCCTTGGCTTGGGCTCCACAGAGTGTGTCCTGCTGGCTGTGATGGCCTATGATAGGTATGCAGCCATTTGCAATCCATTGAGGTACCCTATAATCATGAACAAGGTGTTATATGTGCACATGGCTGTGTGGTCCTGGGTCATAGGCTGTCTAAACTCTCTAGTGCAAACAGTCTTGACAATGGTATTACCTTTCTGTGGTAATAATGTCATTGATCACCTTACCTGTGAGATCCTGGCTCTTCTTAAACTCGTGTGCTCAGATATCACCATGAATGTGCTTATTATGACTGTGGCCAGTATTGCTTTGTTAATTATTCCTCTGCTGTTAATTTTTGTATCCTATATTTTTATCCTTTCTTCCATCCTGAGAATTAATTCTGCTGAAGGAAGAAAGAAAGCCTTTTCTACCTGTTCAGCCCACCTAACTGTGGTCATCTTATTCTATGGTTCAGCCCTTTTTATGTATATGAAACCCAAGTCAAAGCTCACCAAAGCATCTGATGAAATCATTGGACTATCTTATGGAGTGGTGACTCCAATGCTAAACCCCATCATCTACAGCTTGAGGAATAAGGAGGTAAAAGAAGCTGTGAAGAAAATTTTGAGTAAACATTTGTATCTACAGAAAGTATGAAAAGCCTTGAGGCCTATGATACTCAGCCTGGTATCAAATAAGATGCTGTGTTTTCAAAGTCTTCTTGAAAGGCCAAGGATGAAACTGCCATTCTTTTTGACATATGTCAAGTGAACCTTCTGAATATTATAGCATTTGCAGACTCTCTCACTATATGCAGCTCTTCTAATCAATCTCTTGTAGTTTTTCAATAACTCAGTCTTTCTCATTTCTTCTATCTCCATTTCATCCTCTATTTCTTTTTCTCTCATTTTGTCTTGCTTTTCTCTGTGCCATTTCTTTCTTGTGTTTCCCTTCATCCATCATCTACTTCTTTTTTTTTTTAGTCTCTTTTACATTCACTTTTAACTCAACAGCCATTATTTTATGATCTAGAATCCCCTCTAATGGTAAAAGAAAATATCCTTTCCTTTTACAACTTACTAGATTTTCCTTTGAGCCCAGGTGGTGTTGGGAAAGGCTAACCTCACCTTCTGGAAATAGTGGTAAGCACTGAGCATAGGCCTAGCCAATTAAGAGACTATCTCTCCCCTAGTGAATGATTCCACACAGCAAGTCAGCTACATCAGGCGAATCACACTCAGCCCCAAATGCTGCTTCAGTTTGAGAAAGCAGCATTCTTCCTGCTAAGGTTGGTGAAGAAACAGAATCTGAGGCCAATTCTCTGCCAGAACCCAGAAGAGGCCTAAATGGAAGGCAAGGGGGTGTGTTTGAAGGAAAGAGAAGGCATCTGGTGCTGTTACTTTAACTCCTTGATCCAGCTGTGGCTAAAGAAAAATTCACAATTATTTTTTTGGTTATGAGCCAATAACCTACCCAATTCTTAACTGGATTCTTGCTGTTTACAATCATATATTCCTAACTAAATATCCCCTTGCCAACTCCTTGTTCCTATCTTTCCCTAATCTTATTGTTGAGGAAAAAGTTAAAAGATTTAAATTAGTCCCAAGATTCCAGCGTCCATGGGTTTTTTAAAACACATTTATTTATTCATTCTGTATATATATATACTTACATGCCACAAAGCAAGTGTAGAGGTCAGAGAACAACTTGTAGGAGTCAGTTCTCTCTTCCCACCATGTAGGCGCTAGGGATCAAATTCAGGCCATCAGTCTTGGCAGCAATTAAGTTTACCTGCTGAGTCATCTCACCAGCCCACACTTCCTTCAATAACTTCAGCATAATAATCTGATCTCCATTGACCATGCACATACATGTAAGTAGTCCACTCACCTCCCCAAAACTTGATGAAAGATATTTATATTTTCCTGGAATTTAGTTTTCATTTTAGCTGTTCCTCACCAGCAATCATTTTAAAATATTGAAAGCCAGTCTACAAACAATTTGACTGGTGTGATGTATTTTAAAAGTCAGTCTACAAACTTGAGTGGTATGCTTTGTTAGAAAAGTGCATCATGTTCACTTAGGATTTGTGCTCATTCAATACAAAGCCAAATAAAGAAAGAACACAGCCCATTGTCTCCCTCTTATTATGAGTACTGGAATAATCATCACAACCCTGACAAAACCAGCATCAATATGGTTCCTTCTTACCAAACAAAGAACCATGATTGGAATCAAACAAAAGTACTTTTAACATCCCTGCTTGAGTTTCTTTAAAACTGCTATACCACAGCAGTACTTATAAAAGCCCTATTGCATTTTAGCACACAGCTGCTTCAAAGCATCTTTCCAACATTTCTTATTGCCCAATCATCCTACAGCTTTTTCAACCTCTCCTCTGCTCCTCCCTTAATCACGGTAATCTTTTTCATGCAAAATAACCTATCCTGCAAAGGCAAGGAATTTGGAGAAAGATGGATTTTAAAGAAGTTGAGAAATCTGGGCCTGTTATGGAAGAAGGGCTGTGAAAACTCTCAAGTTAAGCATTTTTTCCCTAAGAGTTAGAGATGGCTCAGTGGAAGAGAGTGCTTGCTGCATGAACACACACGGACTGGAATTCAGATGCTAACACCCATTTAAAAAGCCAGACTTGGCCTCACAGGAGCCCATAACCTTAGCGGTGTGGAGACAACTGATTAGTGGGGCTTGCTAGCTTCCAGCCTAGTTCCAGGTTCCATGAGACACCCTATCTCAAGTGACTAAGATGGAAAGAGAGAGAGAGCAAGATGCCTCATGTCTTCCTGTGGCCTCCACGTGTCTACAGAATGCACACACATGCACATACACCACATATGCACACACCTCATTCACATGCACAAGGAATTTTTGTCCTCCGATATGATTTGTCAAAGCAAATCTTAACTTCAATGTCACCCTGCACTACCTGTCACAAAAATAAACAAAATAATCATTAGTATGGGGGGGGGGGATCACTTGGGAGATAAGAGCCTCCACACATGCTTTAGGGGATTGTCTTGGTAGTATCTTTGGGGTGCATCAAAAGGAGAAGGTGTAGCTGCTGTAAGCTCCTGTTGCCATGATTTCCTATGATGGGTTATACCTTAGAACTCTGAGCCAAAATAAACCCTTTCTCCCATTAAAAAAAAAAAAGTGTGTTGTTGTGGAATATTAGTTTAAGATATTACATTCATTCATGCTGTGCAATATTTGTTTAATGATGCAAAGATGTGTTGCATTCCTTTATGCTGCATTTCTTCAACTCTGTGAAGCTGTGTTACTGTGCCTGTCTAAAACACCTGACTGGTCTAATAAAGAACTGAATGGCCAATAGCTAGGCAAGAAAAATAAATAGGCAGGGCTGGCAGGCAGAAATAATAAAAGGAAGAGGGGAGGGAGAAGGAGTGAGAAAAGGAGAGGAGGATGTCAGGGACCAGCCACACAGCTACTCAGCCAGCAATTGAGTAAAAAGTAAAGAAAGACACACAGAATAGAGAAAGGTAAAAGGCCAGAGGCAAAAGTTAGGTGGTACAATTTAAATAAAGAAAAGCTGGCTAGAAACAAGCCAAGCTAAGGTTGGGCATTCATAAGTAAGAATAAGTCTCCTTGTATTTATTTAAGATCTGGGTGGCAGAACCTCCAAAGAATAAAGAGTGAAAAGAAACCAGCTACAGTGTGTGCTGGATGACTGAATGAACCAACATGTGACCAACATTTTCTTGTACTGAAGAAAATAAGGTTTTTCCCAATTGTCTGAGCAATCCTGACAGTTGTTATTCTAAAACCCCGTCAGTCTGGCCTATCTCTACAAACTCACCACATCTCTCCAAGTATCTCCTCTGACCTCAAGTGTTGTCGTCATTCTCCCTTGGTTCCCTCCACTTAAACTCTACAGCAATGCAGTTAAGCTGAAGTACTCATTGTGCAAAGATCCACATTCTCTCTAACTAGCACACAGCTGTTGGTTTATTGAAAGTTCAGTAGGGGAAGAGCTGTGAATTATTGGGCTTTGGAAGCCCACCAATTATAACAAAGTAGACTTTTATCAGATGATTCATTGAATCACTATTTTACTTTTTTATATGGTCTATTTGTTTTTTATAAAATAATTTTTATTACACTCATTTGTGTGTGTATGTGTGTGTGCACACAGGGTGGCACAGATGTGGTGGTCAGGAGATCATTTTCATTAGTCAGTTCTCTCCTTCCTAGGTATGGAACTCAAGTCATCATTGTTGGTGGCAAGCATCTGTAATCGCTAAGCCATCCTATTGGCCCATATTTGTCTTTTAAGAGAATTTATTTTTTAAGTGTACAGAGTGTCAGTGTAATACATGTAATACGTGCAACTTCTGTAGCAATATCATAAGTTAAAATGATATTCCCTCATTGTATATATGGTTTTCTTCATTCTGGACATTGAAAGATTCTAACAGATTGACAGGGTCTACCCAGCCCAGTTATATACAGATGTAATCCCTGAACTAGTTTACTGAACCTGTAACTTAACAATGACACATACACATACATACATACATACATGCATACATACATACACACACAAACAAACAACCATAAAAACACAAAATCAAAACCCATAATATGCAAGCACAAGACTAGGAAGATAAAAGTATCCAAACAAATCAATATTACACACCAAAAAAACCCTACAAAACACCATTGGGTTGATTCTGTGTTGGCTAT
Source organism: Onychomys torridus (assembly GCF_903995425.1). Lineage (NCBI taxonomy): Eukaryota > Metazoa > Chordata > Mammalia > Rodentia > Cricetidae > Onychomys > Onychomys torridus. Next base: position 73,230,900 of record NC_050444.1, read on the forward strand.
CTACTGCTGGGTATAGAGCCTCCCTTAAGTGTGGTTTATATATTCAGTGAAACTGTGTTGAAGAAAATTAATTTTTCCTTTGCAAGCAGTTGTCAATTGGAGATTCCTTATTGGTCAGGACCAGCGGATCATATCCACTTCCCTGTAAAATTCTAATTGAAATGAAAACCATAAATATTTAACTGTAATGAAAGACATGATGAAGTACTTATGAGAAAAAAAGGTAATGACATCTACAGCTTCCTTTAAAATACATCCAAAACATGACTCACACTTAAAGGAGGAACAGAGATCAGACTCATCACTCTAAATAAATACAGTAAAATATGAAAGGCAGAAGCTGATGGCAGGTACATGATGCTTAGCATTATCTTTTATCTGCTCCCCTTATTTGTAAAAGTTTTAGAATGCACATGATTTTATTGAAGAAATATATAAAATTTGTGAGGTATACGGTCCTTAGAAGAATTTATCTGTGACTGAGTGAAAGGTAGAAATTGAATCCTAAATGATATAACTATAAATCTTATTTTTTTCTTTTATTGAAAATAGATTTCTTCATACAATATGTTTTGATTGTTTTTCCACTCCCCCTACTAATCCTCACCCCCTCTTGCATCCAGATCCACACCCTTTCTATATCTCCTTAGGAAAAAAAGGCATCTAAAGAATAAAAATAAAGCAAAAACAAATTAGAATAGGATATAACAACTAAGCAAGAAAGAGAAAGAGCCAAAGAAAAGGCACATGAAATGCATTTTAGAAACTGATACACATGCATTCACACCCACAAGAATCCCACAAAAACACAAAACCAAAAGCCATACTATATATACATAGGACGTGTAATATAAAGAAAAAAAAAATGCCCTAACATTGTGAAACAAAGAACTTTGAAAGATGCTATTGAGTTTTTTTGTGTTAGCCATCTACTGCTGAGCATGCAGCCTACCCTTAAGAATAGTTTTTTCCCCAGTGAGACTCACTTGGAGAAAACAAATTTTTCACTTGCAAGTGACTGTCTATTGGGTATTGCTTCTAAATTAGGGATGGGGCATGTGTCCACTTTCCTTTTATCTCTAGGACCCATCGGAGGCAGACCCACACAGGCCCTATGAACGCTGCCACTAACTCTATGAGTTCATCTGTGCTGAATTTAGAAGGCTTTGACTCCTTGGTATCCTCAGTCCCATCTGGGTCTCACACTCTTTTTGTCTCCTCTTCCTCAGAGTTCCCTGAGCCTCAGGGGATGGATTTGATGAAGAAATCCCTTTTAGGGTTGAATGTTCCAAGGTCTCCCCCTCTCTGAAGATTCCTAAAAGATACACAAACACAAAGCTGATCTAAATGAAATCACTAAGTAACAGGGGAGACAGAGCCCCAACTGGATATCTTTTGTCACCAAAGGAAGCTTCCAGTACTGAGAATGGATCACAACTAATCAAATTCTTGATCAAAGAAGTCCCATGGGAATCCCTAACCAAGCTAGGGTATTGCCAAGGTTATTGGTGGCTCTGAACAACCTGATGGTAAGATCCCATTGCTGAAGACAGCATCTACACAACTTGTTGAACACAGAAAAGTTAAGCTGGTGCCTATCTAGAGCCTTCACCCTTACAGACTAGTTTTTATGGGTACTTTGAACACTATCAAAGGAGAAAGGTGAACACTGACCCAGTTACAAACCCTTCAATCTACAATGGTCACCTGCCAGCAAGATATGCTGGTACAATAGTGCCACAAAGTTTGTGGTAGTAACCAACCAATATCTGATTTGAGCTAAGGCCCACTCCATGAGATGGAAACCATACGGCTTGGCTGGCCAAAATCCTGAGACTAGACAGGCCACAGACCCAGGGAAAAACCAAATACTACTGTTCTGCTAAAGGAACACACACAGCAATAAAATGACTCCTAAGGACATTCTGCTATACCCATGTATCAGTGTCTTGCTCAGCTGTCATCAGAGAAGCTTTATCCTGCAACAAATACAAATCTTCTTAAACTTAACTTGGGAAAAAGTTTTAACTGTTTTTCAACAGTCAAAACTTTTTAATTAGGCTACTTACAACTCTTACAAGAGAAAATCTTAAAATAAATTTAATAGTTCCTGTGAAAACTTTATTGCAAGTTCTCTTAGCTTAAAAAAAAAAAAGTTCTGTTATTTTTAAAAGCAAAACTTAATAGGTACTTACAACTCTTGCAAGTGAGAAATTAAAAATAAAGTTTAATGGTCCCTGTGAAACTTAATTTACTATGCATAGCCTTGACAGGGTTTTACTTGTTATTCCCAGGAGATTAGTACATGGGAAGAAAAAGAAAAAGAAGAAATACATCAGATTTATCAGAATCAAGTTGACACAATGCCCTGTTTTCAACATTCTTTCTTGAAGTTTTAGCTATTTCTAATAAGAACACTATTTTCTCAGGCATGTTAGGCTACGTGAACTTCAACAAACAAAGAAGAGATGGTTTTTCTTACAATTTTTACTCAACAACTAATATAATTAAAGCCAGGAAGGTATTCATAACATCTATATATATCTACACAATTACCCATTTATTGTATAACTGCTATTCTTAAAACAATGAAGTTTCATAGTCAGACACATTTTCCGAGAGCCTTTCTGATATAGAAACTTAATAAACATTAAGTTAAAATTTAAATCAAGCAATCCACAAATTATCAGAGTTGGTTCCTCCCTGTACCTTCTCACACCAGATGAAGGACAAAATAAATGTCAGTTATTATTGGTTGAAGACAACATAACTGCATAGCAGCTGTGTAATAACAATAATTCAGGTGATTACTAGTATTAATCTGGAAGCTTCGTTACCATTATATTTATAAAATTACAAAATTTCACTTAATATAACGAACACTGCTATTACTAGCCATGTACCTACTCAGTTTAAATTTTATGTTTCTAAACAAAAGTTTTAAAATTCAAAGCATTTTGAAAGAGAAAAATGCATGTCAGAGACAGTAACAAATGAAGTTACTATCAGACAAGTAGATGGAAATGACATATTAAAATGAATTTGTGCTCAAATAGTAGACAATGTTGATAAGACTGAGGAGTCACAGGAAAGGCCATCTACAGGACCTATTTGGAGAGTAACTCCTATTTAGTTCTTTGTCCATTTTTAATTACTTGTGTACTTTTGTTGTAGTTGCCTTATAAAATCTCACACTTTGTTTCTAAATGTCATCAGATTTCTTTTCTTCCTCTTTTTCTAGCTCCTGGAGATTCCCATGTATTGACAGTGTTTATTTCTCAGTATATGTATTGAACCATAAAAATTCCTTTATCCATTATTCCTTTTAATAGCAAATACTAATGTTATCCTTAAGTTTATGAATATTTTGATTTTTCCATCATGATATTTGTAATCTGAGAATTGTTTAGAAGTATTTTTGTGGTGGGTAGCACTGCATATTTTTTTTTAAGATTCCGTGTTTAAACTAAACTTTGGAGTTGTTCTTTTTAATATGGATTTATAAGCTGCTGCATCATGGCTACAGAAAGTAGTCTGAATTATGTTGGTTCTTTGACACTAAAATACTTATTTCCTAAGAAGGCAGAAAGACTGTAAGACACAGAGGGGATGGAGGACACCAGGAGAACAAAGCCCTCTGAATCAACTAAGCCAGGCACATGTGAGCTCACAGAGACTAAAGCAACAAGCACAGAGTCTACACAGAGTCCTCTGCACATATATTATAGCTATTAGCTAAGTATTTTTATGGGACTCCTGGCTGTGAGAATGAGTGGGTCACTGACTTGTCCTTACTCTTGGAACTCTTTTCCTACTGTTGGGTTGCCATGTCCAACTTTGATATGATAGTTTTTGCTTCGTCTTATTATATATTATTTCGTTGTTCTGGGTTTTTATCTCTTAGAAGCCTATTGTTTTCTAATGATAGACAGAAAGGGAGGGAGGTGGGGAGGAACTTGGAGGAGTAGAGGGAGGGCAAACTATAGTCAGGATATATTATATGAGAAAATAATCTATTTTCAATTAAAAAAAAGAATGGTGTGCTTAACAAAGTAACTTGTGATTCAATCAATAAATAAATAGGCTTGCTTTCTTTCCTAAAGAAACAGAAACAGGTATGATAAATACCTTAGACTACAGAGAGCAGAAGTATCCTGGGATATATAGCAGTTCATATGCTAAGTGAAACAGTATATAACCTAAGAGGGAACTACAAATCAGCTAAAGGAAAATATAAATGAATACTCCAAACACAGGGAAATAAAATGTGTACCTTAAATAAGGCAAGGAGAGCATAACAAAACATGGAAAAAAATCTAAAAATTTAATTTAAAAACATTTATATGAAAAAATTTACTGCTAAGAGAGTTTAAAACATGACACAAATAATATTTTCACTTATACATATAGCCTAAAATGTATTAGAATCCAGATTTTTATTACTGATTTCTGTGGTAGAGACTAAATTCCCTTCACTGAATGGATATTATGAACAGAAAAGCAAATGCTGATGCAGTGATTCCACTTAGCATGATGTGAGAAGCTGTTTGTGAAGTCCCTCTCCAAAGCATCATCTATAGAATAAATGTATGGAAGTGCTGCAGAATGGGAGGGGAAGGAGTAAGCCACAAGACAGGCATACACAGGTTACAAGAAAATGATGGAAACAAACCAGCCCACTCTAAGTTATTTTCTTTGTTCCCTTTGGTAAGTCCAATTCTTTGAGATTCTTGTTGGCTGTTTCTGTTTTAATTAGTAACATTTAAACATCATCATTACAAAAGAACATGAATATGAGTAAGAAAGGAACAGCAACAACAAAAACCCAGAATATAGGTCACTATAGTACCAAATAGGCAAAATAGAGTGTGATGGTGCCTGCTGTGTGAAACAGAATAGAGTGTAACATTCCCTGAGAATGAAAGAGAAAAGAGGGAGTTTGTTTAGGAACATGAGTTAGGTACTATTAAAACATTTCAGAATATAAGGAAGAAATTGTGATGCCTTTTTTAAATGAGAAGGGAAGCTACATAGATATGAGGACTTACCTGTCAAGTAAGGGTAGTCATAGAAAAGACGCTAGTAGCATGGATATGCCTCTTTCAAATATCAAACTCAGTGACAATTGATCCCATATATATATATATATATATATGTAGCTCATTTAACAATGTAATGTAAATTTCTAGTCCTTGAAAGTTCTTATTACAAACTATTTATGATAATTAAGAAATACAGGTTAGTAGTTAGTCATCCAACAATCAAATTTGTGGCCATGTTAGGTATGTCTTCAAGGTCAAACAGATACATTTTTTATAGAAATATGGTCTTAAAACACTTCAGAAACCTACAGAATATGGCATTTAAGATGTTTTAATAACCTAAGGCTTTTAATGACAGTAAAACATGTCTGTTCCTGGCAGCACCAATTTATTTCAAAAAGGGATGATGGGAATCAAAGAACCTCCAGGAGGAGTTTGCCTTTATTGTGGCAAAGTTAGACTGCCCTTGTCTCAATTGCTGACAGAATGCTATCCAAATTGGACAAGCAGGACACAAAAGAAAGTGACTGCCGAACTTTGCCAAGACAAAGTAAGACAGTCTTTCAAAAATTTCCTGCTTCACAAAAATGTCTGTCAGATATTCTAGGCCTGAAGACTGAAGATTGATGCCCCAACATTGCAGAGAAACCTCAGGTAACTGTACAGGCAGCCAGTTGTTTCTGTCATTTCTATAGTTTGGGAAATTACTTGCTCTGTGCTTTCTGTTTACTCAGGTAATTTTTTTTATCCTTCTTGGATCTCTGTTGGGGATTGAAGATTAGATAGTATACTGTTTCCCTTATTACCAAATTCAAGAAAAAGAAACTTACTTAAGAGATAAAGTTTATATGGTTGAGCAACATAAAAGCTTAAGTTGTTCTTCTAATAACATGTTTTTAGATCTAAAAAGATATTTTAGGATGTTAATACAAGTTATAATATAAAATGTTTTAGGTATAAAACTTTGGACTCACTAAGATAGGATAGATAATGCAGTACTTTATATGAATTTGCCAAATACATATGGACTAAACATTGTGAATATAATTCTTACTTGATAATTGTCTTATTGTATATAGTTTTACTATGTTAGCGTTAAAACCCTTCCTTTTTATGTAGACAAAAGAAAGGAGGGAAATGTTGTGGGATTTTGTACACAGTGTGAAGATGTATTTGTTGTGATTGGTGTAATAAAAAGCTGAATGGCCAATAGCTAGGCAGGAGATATAGGTGGGACTTCTGGGGAGAGAAAAGAAGAGGAGGAGGAATCTATGCATGAAGGAGATGCCAGGGACATGAAGAGGAAACAGGAGGTGCAAGATTGAAGAGAGGTAATGCCACATGATAGAATGTAGATTAATATAAATGGGTTAATTTAAGTTATAAGAGCTAGTTAGGAACAGGCCCAAGCTATAGGCAAGCTGTCATGATTAATAAGAAGTCTTATTTGGCAGCTGGATGATGGGATAGAAAAAGTCTCACTACATTGATGTAGTCTCCAAAGTTAGGGAAACTAGGAAATAAAAAGAAGAGTTTAAAACCAGTCATCACATGGCACTGCTTTAACCACTGGTCCTGCTGTTAGGCCCACCATTGTCAGGGGAGTGCTATCTTTCTCTCCTTGCATAAAACATAGTACTTATATTTTTAAAACAATGAATTGCCTTTTTAGGTAAAGAAAACAATTTGGAATATGAAGCTCACGTCTCTCCAGACCCACGTCACTGGAAGACTTCCACAAAGATTTTTTCCTATTTCCAGTCTTTTAATGTTGACACAAATTTACTTACAGTAAAGCTGATTATAAACACACATTGGCATAAATGATAAGATTAAATCTAGTGCCAGGCAGTGGTGGCACACGCCTTTAATCCCAGCACTCGGGAGGCAGAGCCAGGCGGATCTCTGTGACTTGGAGGCCAGCCTGGGCTACCAAGTGAGTTCCAGGAAAGGCGCAAAAGTACACAGAGAAACCCTGTCTTGAAAAACAAAAAAACAAAAAACAAAAAAACAAAAAAAAAAACAAAAAAGATTAAGTCTAGCATCCCCACAGTGATGAATAGTAAAAGAGAAAATGCTTTCAAAAAAGACGACAGCCATAGTGATATGTCATCCAAAGACTGGCATCCTTACACTGCAAAAGCAAGAGCTATTTAGGGTAACAGCTACACAGTGGAATTTGTTGCTGTGACTTATTTTCCATTCATTATTTAAATAATTTGCATTAGTTGTCTTAATGGGCAACTTTGTGCACCTATGTAAATATTTCCTACAATTGTGTGATTATAAGGTCATGATAGCACTTAACACTAACTCCTGATTATAATGTAGCAGTGATTTTAATATCAATGTTTTTCATTCTTTTGAAATCTTATGTGTTTTGACTGAATTTCAGTTATACTTTTGAAACTACACATATCATATTAGTATATGAACAGCAGGAAAAGAGTCCAAGAGAAGGCACAAGAAACAGAGGTCCACTCATTCACACACTCAGGAATTCCAAAAAAACACTAAACTGGAAGGCATAATATATACACAAAGGACCTATGATGTAAAAAGAGAGAGGATATATATTTTTTTCAATTTTATCTTATCAAAGATGCCATTGAGTTCATTTTGTGGTGGCCATCTACTGCTGGGCAAACAGCCTATCCTTAACAGTAGTTTGCTTTCCCAGGGAGACTCTCTTGGAACAAACTAAATTTTCATTTGTAAGTGGTCATCAATTGAAGATTGCTCCTGGGTTAAGGATGGGGTAAAGTGTCCACTTCTCCTTTTAGCTCTAGGACTCCAAATGGTGCAGACTTATGCAGGTCTTGTGCATGCTGCCTCAGTCTACTTGAGTTCATATATGCATCGAGCCTGTTGATTTAGAGAACATTGTTTTCTTGGTGTTCTCCATCGCCTCTGGCTCTTACACTCTTTCTGTCTCCTATTCCATGGGGTTCCCTGATATCTGAGAGGAGAGATTTGATGGAGACATTCATTTTAGGGCTGAGTGTTCCAAGGTCTCTCACCTTCTGTATAATGCCTGGCTTTAGGGGTCTGTATTTGTTCTCATCTCCTTCTTTAGTTTTGGGAAATTTTCTTCTATGATTTTGTTTTCCATACCTTTTACCTCGGTTTCTTCTCCTTCCCCTATTCATATTATTTTAGATTTGATATTTTCATAGTTCCCAAATTTTCTAAAAGGTTGGGGACAGATGTATTTTAAGATTCAACATTTTCTTTGACTTAGATACCCATTTCTTCTATTGTGTCTTCAATGCCTGAGATTCTCTTTTCCATCTCTTGTATTCTGTTGGTGAGGCTTGCCTCTGAGGATCCTGTTCAAGTTCTTAAATTTTTCATTTCCAGATTTCCCTCAGTTTGGGTTTTTCTGTGGATTCTATTTCTACTTGCCAGTCATGAACTGTTTTATTCATTTCCTTCTACTCTTTGTACTCTCTCAATGGTTTAAGGGATTTTCTTTTATTCCTTCTTTAAGGACCTTTATCCTATCCATTGAGGCTGTTTTAAGTATCTTTGTCCAGTACTTCAGCTATGCTGCAATATTCTGGGCCTACTGAGGTAGGGTTGCTGGGCTCTGATAGAGACACACTGTCCTGGCTGTTATTGTGTTTTTATGCTTGCATTTAGGCATCATGGCTTGGAAAGATTATAATTCTTGGTACTGACTATGGTCTTGTCTTTGTTAGATGGGTGTTTTGTTCCTTGCTTTCTGTTGCCCTTTCTGGTTCTCAGGATAGAGTGATGGCTGTGTGTCGTCTGGTAGAAAATCCTTCTGGGATCCTGATAGGTGTGGCCATGGGGGTGGAGGGGTTCCTGGTAAAACGTGTTCCTAGATATTGGGAGCTGAATATTAAGAATGGAGATGGTAAGAGAATTGGAAGGGGATGCTAAGGGGTCCACATGGGGGGAGGAAAGCATGATGCTGTGTTATGATCTTATTAGTGCTCTGGGAATGGGAGCAGAGAGTGAGATGAAGTAACAGGTGGTCTGCTACAGAGCTGAGGATGAGACTGGGAGGTTGGATATGGAAGAGCACAGTGATAGTGAAGATATGAAGATTGCCTACCTGCTTCCCTGGCCTGAGTAGCCTGCTGGTTACCGGGGAATGCCTGTTGGAGTTGGGGGATGAGAGAACGTGATGAGTACAGAAGAGAAAGATAGGAGGGGACGATCTGTGTGATCCACTAGAGATAGAGGTGGGAGAAAGAACGGAGAGTGCAGCGAGTGGTCTGCTACAGAGCTGGGGGTGTGCCTTGGGGTAGGACTTGGAGGAATGGAGGAAGAGGTGAAGATCTGGAGTTAGCACACCTGCTTCCCTGGCCTGAGTCTGTCAGGAATCTTTTAATACAGAGTCCAAATACAATAGCCAATAGATAAGAACAATGGAAACAGAAGAAAAATCTTTTAAAATTCTACTAAGGAGATGTCCTTTCTGCCATATCATGTGTTGCTCATGCTGAAAGTAGGTGCATGCTTTGGGTTAAAATGAACTCTTTAGGGTGGGGAAATTCTTCTGAACAACTCCATATCTAATCTTGGTTTGTTTGTTTGCTTTATTCAAATTATTTCAAATCATTTTCTTCTCCCAATATAGTACTGCTCAGACTGACAGCTAGTTTTTCTCCATTGCAACAAATGTCTATTTCAGAAGCTCTAGTGTTCAAGTGAGGCAGGCCATCACTCCGGCAGCTACTCTGTCCATTCTACTGGACATCCAGGCCCTATTTTTCCTTAATACAATTAAGAAGAAAAGTTGAGGGCAGAATGTCATTTCTGTCCCATTGACTGCTAAAGCACAGTTCTACCCAGGAACTCTACAGGTTCTCTCCTGTGATCCAGACACCCCAACTGTGACAAGGTATCTGATGGCAACTAAGCAGTAGGGTCCACACCAGGATGCAGCCAAGCATGGCAGAGGTTGCCAAGGAATGAGTGCACAAAAGACTGAAGCTCAGTACTGAGGGAAGGCCTAGCCAAGGGAGACCTGTGTCCTACAGCACCATCAATCTGTCTTGAAGAGCTAATGTGACATGTTTCTGAAAGGAACTCTTAAGGCAACAAGTTCAGATTTCCCATCAACCGTTTGCACACTTTCAAAAGACACAAAAGGGCATCTGAACTTAGATCTTAGAATGTTTGTAAGTATCCTAGGCAGTATGCTGAAACATCTAACAAGGGGGAGACAATGTGGCCCTCTTGTTTGAACACAGCCTGCAAGTACTTGTGATAATATTCCAATCTTCAAGACAATATTGTCAATAATCAAAATATAACAAACTGTAAAAATACTTTAAAATCAATTGGTGAGATTCAAGTAAAATTAGGTTAAAAAGCCAATTCATCACCTAGTAAGTATCTAGAAAACCAGAGCACTGAACAAGGATTGTGCATTTAATGTTCATGAGCAAACGTCAGGATGCAGATGAGTACATAAAGCTAAAAGGTGTCTTAACTAATAACAAGGAAAGGGGGAAAAGCCATGTTAAATAATAAAAAAGCATCCAGAAATACTGTCTATGTGACATTTATCCTGCGTTTCAGAAAAGTAATTTAACATATACCAAATCCATCTTCCTATGTAAATCCTAAGGACAGCTAACTCCTTTAGGATATCTACAAATGACATGATACATACAAATTTTTTAATACAATCATTAAATAAGTGCTTGCTACAGTTAAATATTGAGCTATTCACAATTTTTCTGCTACTTACTCTAATAAGAACACCAGCAAATAGTCTAATATAGAAACACCAAGATATATTAATAAGCAAAAGAAATATGCAGTAGTTGGTTTTTTAATTCCCCTTAGAGTATTTGAAATTCTTTATCCCTCCCTAAAGCAATGTACAACATAATGCACATAGTTTCTTAATAAGTATTCAATGACATGATTAAGGCTCTTTTTAATAAGGTGGCATGAAAGTTGTTTTCCGATTTTAATTCTTGCTTTTATTGATAATATTTTTAATTCTTAATATTGTTGATAGTAGTAATAGTGCAACCCATAAATGTTATCATTTTTCTCTATGAAATAATCCATCACCAGACACATAAACACAAAACAAATTCAAGACAAAATGAAAGTACCTTGAAAGCTAAGTTGTTCTAAATACCTTCAGTTTAAACACTTAAAAATCACACACACACACACACACACACACACACACACACACACACACCATTGAAAAGTTGGTTTATGCCACCATCTAGTGGCTACAGAATATAGCACAAATGCACAAAAGTGCTTACCCAAGGAGATAACTGCAGAATACATTTGCCCAGGGATGTAGATCCAGGAGACAAGCATCTAACGTGTAACTGTCCTCCTATCTGGCTAAGATTGCAACCTTGCCTGCTTCCTTCTACACAGTTTCATGAGTTCAACAAAATCAAGCAGGAATAACACTGAATCTGTTTTTCTCTTAGCCTGCCTCAATTCTTTCAGCCTGTAACTGTTCCTATTTGTTATATTTACATCAGACCACAAAGCAGATAATGAAGAGATAATTAGAAAGCTCCCAGATGCTGCTATAAAGAGTACAAATTTATAAAGAATTTTGATACTATTTAGTAAAGATGAACTCATGATTTTCAAAAATTGCTGGGAGATATTAACTGGCTATGGCCCACAACTGGGCTCAAGAACTAACTAATTTATTCCAAAACTTACAAGATGATAAGGACTTACATAGTCTGAGAAGATTATCAGCTGAGGCTGAGAGAGAGAATTGGTTTTGGTAGAAAAGAAATGACAAGATGCACACGTGGATCATTTGGATCCAGAGCTTAATTGTATTCTGGTTATTTTACCTTCTATGCATTCTCCCACAGGAATTCTTATGCAGAGAGAAGATAATATCTTGGAATGGATATTTTTAACATACAAACAGAGTAAAAAAAATTAAATACCTGTGTAGAAAAGGTTCCTGAATTGATTCTGAAAGGGAAATTAAGACTTTGTCAATTAGGAGGGAAAGATCAGCAGAAACTATGGCACCTTTTATTAATGCTGAAATTTCCTCATTATGGACAGAAAATGAACATTGGCAAAGAGCTTGCAGTAATTTTTTTGGAAGAGATTAGCAACAAATATCCCAAACATAAGAGACTTCTCTTATAAAGAGATCTAATTGGATTCTTCCTCACATTGTACAGGAAATATCAATTTCTGAAGCCTCTACATTCTATACTATTGCAAATGAATTAGGAAAGCAGGTTATAAGTCAGAAAATTTAAGTAAAGTGGCTCAAAGCCCTTATGATTCTGTTCAAAAGTCAGAATTATATGCTATTTTCATGGTATTAATAGATTTTCCTCTTAATACAGTTACTGACTCTCAATGTGCAAAAAGTTATTTAACATATTGAAATTGCTGAACTTATCCCAGATGATTCAGAATTAACTTTGTCACTTATTCAATTACAAGAAATAATCAGAAATATAAATCATCGCTTGTATATAGTATATTTCAGATCCAGTACGGGTCTACCAGGCCCTCTAGCACAAGGTAATGATTAAATTGATCATCTATTGATAAAAAAAAATGTACAAGAAGCTTCAGAATTTCCTAAGAAACACCATGTTAATAGTGAAGGTTTGAAAAAAAGATTTTTCTATCACTTGTCAACAAGCCAAGGAAATTATAGGAAAATGTCCTACTTGTTCTAACCAAACTCCACTAACAACAGGAAGTAACCCAAAGGGTACTCAAAGAAATGAAATTTGGCAAATGGAAGAGCTTCATTTTGCAGAGTTTGGAAAATTAAAATATGTCCACCATACGATAGATACATATTCAGGATTTCAATGGGCAATTGCTTTGAGTTCTAAAAAGACTGATTCTGTAATTACACATCTTTAGTAGTTATGACAATCATGGGATACTTGTACAAATTAAGACTGACAATATTCCAGCCTATGTCTCTAGTAAAAATGAAACAGCTTTTTGCATATTACAACATAAAGTATATTATAGGTATACCACCCAATCCTACAGGGCAAGCAGTTATAGAAATATCTAATCACACTTTAAAAGATATACTTAATAAACAGAAAGGGGTAATAAAGACTCCCAGAGATAGATTACACAATGCTTTATTAACTTTAAATTTTTAAGTGTGAATAAGAAAGGAATGACAGCTGCAGAGAAGACATTGGATAATAGAAATAACTGTTAAATCAGAGTGTATACTTTAAAGATGTGTTGAACTCAAAATGGAAAACAGGATATGTGTTATATTGGGGAATAGGTTTTGCTTTTGTTTCCACAAGAGAAGAAAAGCTATGGATGCCATCAAATTGATAAAGATTAGATTCAAACAGGAGAGACCTCTTGATTAAAAATGGCAATAGTTCATCTAACAGTGTAGCCATTCAATCTAAACTAATTTGTAAGAATAACAAATGCCTTTCATTTGATCAAATATAACTTTCCAAAAAGGAAACTCCCCAAAGTTAGGGTTGGGGCAGGGTTTTGATTTTGTTTTTCCAGGAGAATGAAGGCATCCAGCTAAGGAATCTGAATATTGCTGGACAAATGAGATATCTGAGAAGAAGTACAAATTATCCAGAGAAAATGTCCCAAGAAAAAGAGTAAAATGACCTAATGGTATAGCACATTTCTAACAGGATAAGATTTTCATAAATCTTCCCAAATGTTTGTTTCTTCTATTCTCTACAGACAAATGCAAAGGCAAAGACAAATGGACTTTTTGTAGTCCCAGTTCAATTAAAAGTAAAAGCTGGCTCTGGAATTGGAGCGTGGCCCTCTCCTTCTCTAAACCCAAGCATGCTTGTTAAAGGAAAATCAAAAACTTCTATCTCATGTAAGAAAAGCCACCTGGTAAGGGACAAAAGAGAAACCAAAATTAAAGGACTATTGTATCACCACTTATCTCATAATCCTTTGGTTTTATTTTGACTAAAACTTTTCTTAAGATAAAAATCTTATCTCAAAATTTATATGTATATATATATTTAAACTTTCTGTTGTGATATTAATGGTCATATAAAATACTAATTCTCAAAAAAGGCTTAATCTAGCTTCCTGCACATGATTTTAGACATGAGTCTCTATCAGGTAACTAGGAATTAAGTTTGTCTACTCTGGATGTACTTAACAAATTGTGACACTTTAACCTCTTCAAGATATGCTGCATATGACAATTGAAATATTTAAGTTTTCTGCAGTGAACCATGACCATCTGAGGTCTAACAGTGACCTTTGAGGTCTTCAGAAGGATGATAGGACCCCACAACAACGATTCCACCTAGATTGTGGTAACACCACTAAGCTGACAAACACCACCCAAAGATCAGCTTTGAACTATAAACTGCTCAGGGCAATTTCTAAGTGGCTTCTGAGTCGGTCCAGCCTCATGCACTACTCCAGCCAGGACTTCATATAAGTCCTATACTTTCCCATTACACAGAGACTGGCAACAAATGATGTAGCTAGCTCTCCCAAGGATTTGACCATTATCTCAGTTTTCTCGCAGTCCCCTAGTGATACTGTTGCCTCCCACACAACAAGAAGCAATCTAGAGAACACAATGCCCACATTCCCAAGAGGTAGGGTTGGTGGGTTTTGATCACTCAGTGGGTTATGAATATTTTTCATCATTTAAGGGAGATGGTTACAAGTTGTTATTGGTTATGGTCAGGAAAAAACAGAACAAAGGAAATTAGATTCAAGGATCTCTTTCTGAAAAGAAAAAGGGAGGATATAGAAGTGATAGGATAAAAGGGTAGATTATTTAATTTACTTTTAAACCTAAAAAGCAACTACTAGTCTTAAATATTTTACATTGATATGGATTTTTGTATATTGATACAAATATGAGGTTATTTATGTTATACTGTATATATGTTACTCTTGTTTAAAATATTTTTGTATATTGATACAAATTTAAGGTTATTTTTGTTAGAAAATACTGTACATACATTTCTAATCTTGTTTAAGGTATTGTACCTATGCAGCTCATTTAAGAATGTAATGTAAATTTCTAGTCCTCGAAAGTTATTATTACAAACTATTTAGGATAATAAATGCAGGTTTGTAGTTAGTCACCTATTATAATCAAACTTGTAGTCACGTTAGGTATGTTTTCTGGATCAAATAGATATATTTTAGATAGGTGATATTCAAACACTTTAGAGATCTACAGAATATAGCATTTAAGATGTTTTAATAACCTAAGATTTTTATGACAATGAAACATATATGCTCCTGGCAGCACCAATCTATTTCAGAGAAGATGATGGGCATTAAAAAAACTCCATATGCAGTTTGCTTTCTTTGTTGCAAAAGTTAGCCGCTGGGCAAGAAACTGCCCTTGTCTCAAATGCTAACAGTATTCTGTCCAAATTGGAGAAGCAGGACACAGAAGAAAGTGACTTCCAAATTTGCCAAGACAATGTGGGACAGTCCTTCAAAATTCCTGCTTCTCAGAAAAGTCTGTCAGATATTCTAAGCTTCTAGGCTAAAGATGGATGCCTCAACATTGCAGATGAACCTTGAGGTGACTGTCCAGGCAACCAGATGTCTCTGACATTTATTAGTTTTGTAAGTTGCTTGTTCTGCATTTCCTGTTTACTCAGGTAGTATTATATCCTTCTTTAGATTTGATGGAGTTGAAGACTAGACAGTTATAGCTACAGCTTTTCTTGTTACCAAATTTAGAAAAGAAACTCACAAAAGAGTTGTAAAGTATATAATGAGAGACATAAAAGAATAGTTTTGGATTGGTAATACAAGTTAGGATAGAAAGTGAATTAGGTACAAAACTTTGGACTCACCAAGATAGGATAGATATAATGTTGTATTTTTTCTGATTTTGTCAATGCAATTGGACTGAACATTGTGAATGTAATTCATACCTGATAATTGTTCTTATTGTATATAGTTTTACTATGTTAGAGTTAAAACCTTCTGTTTTTATTTAGACAGAAAGAAGGAAATGTGTAATATTTTGATAGAATTCTGGCAATAATGTTTGCTTTGAATCAGAGGGCAGAGCTAGCTACTGCCTGACCAAAATTAGTCATTGATGTTTTGGAGGACTGAGGACACAGAGAGAGACAAGAAGTAGTGGGGTGGGGCTTAGAGATGCTCTTGTTCTTTTGGATGGAGGAACGAAAGAGAGAGAAGGACACTGGTCACTTCTCCACCACTTCTCTGGTCATTCACGTTCTTACCCTGATATCTGACTCCTGAGTTTTTATTGATAAAAAATAATTAGAATAAACACATCAAATACACATTCTGGAAAAAGGTGATAAAAGGGAGCTTTAGAAAACAAATATTGGACACCTAGGTCCCATCCCTGGGCACTAGCCGTTCCGGGGAAGACATGCCCAACTTAGCCCCAGGTTCTGGCCATTGGGAAAGTTCCCCTTCTCCTAGACCCCCCAGCAGACCCTACAATCTACACACCCTGCCCCAACACCCATCTACCCGAGACCCCCACATACATACTTCTTAAGAATTGGAGACCAGCCCCAGCTCCCATCCAGACCAGAGCTCTGTCTGGACCAAGAATGCTGATAAGACCAAGAACAAATCCATGAGAAGATGGGCAGCTGTCAAGGCAGAAGTATATACAACAAAATAAAGAGCAATGCAGCATCACCAGAACCTAGCCCTCCTCCAACAGAAAGACCTGAACATCACAAAATGGAAGAAGCAGAAGAACGCAACCTTAAGAATAACATCATGAAGACACTAGAGACTTTTAAAGAAGAAATCAAAAATGAAATTGAGGAAAAGACAAACAAAAAATGGGAAGAAAGCTACAAAATAACTAGAGGAAAAGACAAAATCCAACACCCCTTCATGATAAAGGTCTTGGAGAGATCAGGAATACAGGGAACATACCTAAACATAATAAAGGCAATTTACAGCAAGCCAACAGCCAACATCAAATTAAATGGAGAGAAACTCAAAGCAATTCCACTAAAATCAGGAACAAGGCAAGGCTTTCTGCTCTCCCCATGCTTATTCAATATAGTACTTGAAGTTCTACCCAGAATAATAAGACAACATAAGGAGATTAAGGGGATACAAATTGGAAAGGAAGAAGTCAAGCTTTCACTATTAGCAGATGACATGACAGTATACATGAATGACCCCAAAAATTTGACCAAAGAACTGATACAGCTTATAAACACCTTCAGCAACATAGCAAAATACAAGCTCAACTAAAAAAAAATCAGTAGCCCTCCTATATACAATTGATAAACAGGCTGAGAAGGAAATCAGAGATACATAACCCTTTACAATAGCCACAAATGTTATAAAATACCTTGGGATAACTCCAACTAAGCAAGTGAAGGACCTATATGACAAAAACTTTAAGTCCCTGAAAAAAGAAATTGAAGATGTCAGAAAATGGAAAGATCTCCCATGCTCATGGATAGGCGGAATTAACATAATAAAAATGACAATCTTACCAAAAGCAATCTACAGATTCAATGCAATCCCCATCAAATTACCAACACAATTCTTCACAGATCTGGAAAAAATAATACTCAACTTCATATGGAAAAAAAAAAAAAAACAGGATAGCCAAAAGAATCCTGTACAATAAAACAACCTCTGGAGGCATCACTATCCCTGACCTAAAGCTCTACTATAGAGCTGCAGTAATAAAAACAGTTTGGTACATGTGGACCAATGGAACCGAATTGAAGACCCTGACATTAATCTGCATACCTATGAACATATCATTTTTGACAAAGAAGCCAAAACTGTGCAATGGGAAAAGAAAGCATCTTCAACAAATGGTGTTGGCATAACTGGATGTCAATATGTAGAAGGTTACAAATAGATCCATATCTTTCACCGGGCACAAAACTTAAGTCCAAGTGAATCAAATACCTCAACATAAATCCAGTTACTCTGAATCTGATAGAAGAGAAAGTAGGAAGTAGTCTTGAATGCATTGGCATAGGAGATCACTTCCTAAATATAACACCAGTAGCACAGACACTGAGAGAAACAATCAATCAATGGTACCTCTTGAAACTGAGAAGCTTTTGTAGAGCAAAGGACACGGTCAACAAGATAAAGCGACAGCCTACAGAATGGGAAAGGATCTTCACCAACTCCACATGTGACAGAGGGCTGATATCCAGAATATATAAAGAATTCAAGAAATTAGACATCAAAATACCCAACAGTTCAATTAAGAAATGGGCTATAGAGCTAAACAGAGAATTCTTAACAGTGGAAGCTCAAATGGCTGAAAGACATTTAAGGAATGGCTCAACATCCCTAATCATCAGAGAAATGCAAATCAAAAACGACTCTGAGACACCACCTTACACCTGTCAGAATGGCTAAGATCAAAAACGTAGAAGACAGCTTATGCTGGAGAGGATGTGGAGCAAGGGGAACTCTCCTCCACTGCTGGTGGGAATGCAAGCTTGTATAGCAACTATGGAAATCAATATGGCACTTCCGTAGAAAATTAGGAATCAATCTCCCCCAAGACCCAGCTATACCACTCTTGGGCATATACCCAAGGAATGCTCAATCATACCACAAGGGCATATGCTCAGCTATGTTCATAACAGCATTGTTTGTAATAGCCAGAACATGGAAACAACCTAGATGCCCTTCAAATGAAGAATGGTAAAGAAAATGTGGTACATATACACAATGGAGTACTACTCAGCAGAGAAAAACAATGACATCATGAGGTTTGCAGGCAAATGGATGATCTAGAAAAAAATTATCCTGAGTGAGGTAACCCAGACTCAGAAAGACAAACATGGTATGTACTCACTCATAAGAGGATACTAGATGTAAAACAAAGATGACTAGACTGCTACTCACAACTCCAGGAAGGCTACCTAGAAAACAGGACCCTAAGAAAGACACAGGAATTGCCCAACGACAGAGAAATGAATGAGATCTACATGAGCAAACTGGACGTCAGGTTATGAAGGGCAAGGGTCAAGGGAAAGAGAGCTTAGGGGAGCAGGAGATCCCAGCTGGATCAAGAACAGAGAGGGAGAACAAGGAATAAGAGACCATGATAAATGAAGAACCCATGGGAATAGTAAGAAGCAAAGTGCTAGAGAGGTCCCCAGAAATCCACAAAGATACCTCCACAATAGACTACTGGCAATGGTCGAGAGAAAGCCCGAACTGACCCACTCTGGTGATAGGATGGCCAAACACCCTAACTGCCATGCTAGAAATATCATCCAATGACTGAGGGAAGCAGATACAGAGATCCACAGCCACTCCCCAGGTGAAGCTCCAGGAATCCAATTGACGACAAAGAGGAGGGATTGTATGAGTGAGAATTGTTAAGACCAAGATTGGAAAAAGCACAGGGACAAATAGCCAAACTAGTGGAAACACATGAACTATGAACCAATAGCTGAGGAGCCCCCACCTTGATCAAGCCCTCTGGATAAGTGAGACAGTTGATTAGCTTGAACTGTTTGGGAGGCTCCCAGGCAGTGGGACCTGGACCTGTCCTTAGTGCATGAGCTGGGACCTGGTTATTTGGAACCTGGGGCCTATCTATGCAGGGACACTTTTCTCAACCTGGGAGGAGGGGACTGGACCTGCCTGGACTGAATCTACCAGGTTGAGCTGAATCCCCAGGGGAGTTCTTGCCCTGGAGGAGATGGGAATGGGGGATGGGCTGGCAGGAGGGTGTGGGGGGGCACAGGAGGAGGGAGGACAGGGGAATCCATGGCTGATATGTAAAATTAAATCAAATTATAAAATTTTTAAAAAAGTATTCAAATATATCTGAAGGTAAAAGAGTAATTAAAAACTTCAAGATGCTTCTAAAAAAAAGAAAAGAAAAGCAATATTGTACTATTCAAAGGTTTAGACGTACATGAATGAGCTACAAGATAAAAGGGGAACTTCTCCCACTTCAACAGCACTCAGAACAATGAAGACACTTTAACATGTTGAAAATGCCACACATGAACACAGTATTTACATCATTTCTCCCCTCTCTCTCCCTCCCCTAACTCTTCCCTGTCCCTCTCTACTCCCTCTCAAATTCATGATCTCCCCTTCTCTAATTACTGTTCCATACATACATGGACACACATATACAAAACCTGCTTAGTCTGTTTAGTAGTTGCTAGACTGTACTTGAGTTTAGGGCTGTACTACAAGAAAGCATCAGCAAAGGTCAGTTTGGAAAAGTTTGGTAAGACAAATGCTGGGGAGAAATTGCTGTGAAGATTTTCTCTTCTAGGGAAGAATGTTCATGGTCCCGAGAGACAGACATTTATCAGACTGTGATTGCTCCAAACCACAGAGGAGGCACAAGAAAAGAAAAAAAAAAATCTGCAGGGAACCATGACCATGCCTAACAGCAACTTTGAAATCTTCAAAAGGATTCAAAAGGATAACGGGACTCCACAAAGATGATGCCACATGGACTATAGTAAAGAAAGCCATTAAGTTGATTAACACCATGGAAAGATAGACTTGGACCACAAACTGCTCAGGACGATTTCGAGATGGCTAGCTGAGATGATTGAGATTCACAGACAACTCGAGCAAGGACTTGAGACAAGCCCTGCATTTTCCCATTTGCAGAGACTAGACAACAAATGATACAGCTGCCTCTCCCAGGATTTGACAATTAACCCAAAATGTTCTTTTCATGATTCACTAAAGATGTCTTCACCCCCAGAAAGCAGGAAGTAATTTTAAGAAAACAATGCCACATTCCCAAGAGGTGGGGTGGGTGTTTTTTGGTCATTTACTTGCTTATGGATAATTATTATTGCTTACAATGGTTAGTTACAAGTTGTAATTGTTAACGGTCAAAAAAAAAAAAGCTAAACAAAGGAGATTAGATACAGGGTTCTTGTTTAAAAGAAAAAGAAAAAAGAAGATATAGAAAAATGGTAAATCATTGAATCTACTCTGAAAAAAGGGAAGATATAGAAATGATAAGAGAAAAGGTAGATTTTTGGATCTACTCAAAAAAAGAGAATATGGATATGACAAGATAAAAAGGGAGATTGTTGAATCTACTTTTAAAAAGGGACTACTTGTTTTAAATAGGATAAGTAATGAAATTTTTGTCTGAATTTGTCAAATGTTAATGGACTGGACATTGGAGTTTGTTTTGGTCTGAATTTGTCAAATGTTAATGGACTAGACATTGTTAATGTAATTCTTAACTGTATATATGTATATACTTATTGGATATAGTGTTTCTTGTATTAGTTATAAGCTTTTTTGTTTTAGACAAAAAAGGGGAGATAGAGATCTGTCTTTATCTCTGTGAGTTCAAAGCCACAATAGAAACAGCCAGTGTGGCATGTCAGCCTTTAATACCAGGAAGTGACGTCAAGAAACAGAAAGGTATATAAGGCAGGTGTGAGGTCCAGGAACTAGAGCCTAGTTAAGCTTTTAGGCTTTTAGCAGCACTTCAGCTGAGATCTATTCAGATGAGGACTCAGAGGCTTCCAGATTGAGGAAACAAGATCAGCTGAGGAATTGGCGAGGTGAGGTTAGCTGTGGCTTGTTCTGTTTCTCTGATCTTTCAGCGTTCACCCCAATACCTGGCTCCAGGTTTGTTTTTATTAATAAGACCTTTTAAGATTTGTGCTACAGGGCTGACCACCAGGGATTAAGGAAAACCGATTCTCCCTCTCAGCAGCCACTGATTGTCTGTAGCTATTCATCTGTGGTGAGACAGTGTGAGAGTTCCCCATCTAGGTTGGCAGGTCAGCTGGTGACATTGTGCAGGTCTTGTTTAGACAACCAGATTGCTGAGATTTCATGGGCACAGGAAAAAAAAAAAGTAAGAAGATCAAGAGAAGGCCCATTGCTGAGCTACAGAAGCTATGGAAATAAGGGAAGGAAGAGAAAAAAATTTAAGACACAAAATGAACGTTTTCAGAAGTTAAGATTTCCAGGGGCAAGGGATGAAACTCGGTAAACTCATTTGCCTACCATGTTTAATCCCCAACATGGCAATCTGTATAACTAATACTATATTGAGAGACCCATTGGATAAGGAAGAATGGATGAAGACCTACCACTCAAGGAATATCATTGTGAAATTTCAGATAATGGACAAGAGTAAAACATAAAAGCCTGTAGAACGAAAAACAAGCTCCGCACAAAGAATTGAGAAGCAGAATGCCATGTGCTTGTCTCTCCATGCTTTTCAATACAATAGTTTGTTTCGGGGGTGGGGGCGGGGGGTGCACGGGGAATAGCTCCTAATGCTAAATTTTGGGTCTACCCAAACTAAATTAAGAGAGTTGATAAAACACATTTTTAAAAGAAGCACGTCTCAAAAGTTTAAATTCCATATTCCCTTTCCTTAAAATAGAAGTTTAACAAAGACAAAACGAAACAAACAAAAGCAGAAAAACTAGATCTTGGAGTGTCTTCAATGCAAAGTGAGAGAGATTTCCCCTAGATGTCAGAAAGATCCCAGAATCACTGTTTGCCATTTTAAGAAAAGATATGGGGGTCTCGTGGGCATAGCTCTTAGAAAATGAAAGTGATAAAAGGATTAATCTTGTTGAAAGGAATTTTATACGTCTAGAATCTGGGGATTCCGGTCGGGAATAAAGAAAACCATATTCATTCATGCAAGAAGGAAAAGAATCTCAGTAGCTACTAAGATTAAGCCAACTGGTGGAGGCTGAAATTAGCGGGTGGTGTAAAGGAAGCCCTGTGAGAGGGTAAGGCAGGACTTCTGGTGTGCTTTGACCCTGGCTCCCTTTCGCTCCACCACGTTCATCCATGCCTTCTCAACCCACCAACTTAATCAAGCCACTACAGCCACATTCCACCAGGCAGACACAGGGATACACAGGCAGACACAGAGATAAAGGCAACAAGCTGGCTTCCCCTCCGCTTCCCCTCCTTCTTCCGGTCATTTACATTACTGGCTGGCATTTCCTAGGGGTGAAGAGTGTCCCGTGACCACAGCAAGCTAAGTTTTCTAGTACTGGTTTTGTTTTCCAAGCCAAACGGATGAATGGACACACACACACACACACACACACACACACACACACACACACACACACACATCTTTTTCCCTTCCACCAGCTATAATGTTCATTCTTACTGTTTACTGATTCCCTCAGGAACAGCACACACTGGATCCAGGACCCAGTGAAAAAGACATCAAAATCCACATATGCTCAAGTCCCTTCTACGGCGTTTGCACATAACACACACTCAGCTTCCTCGGTATCCCAGGCCATGTAAATACTTGCTACATACTCTATTGTGTCCATAATGCAAGAGGAAAACCTCTGGACATATCCAGAACAGATCATTTCCCCCCAATATTCTGCTTTCTCTGGTTAAATCCACATATGCTCATCTCAGCTACATGGAGCTGACTGTATTTTCTCTTCGGTCATGTTTTGTACAAATTGTAAACTCTAATGAGCAAAGAACTACTTTTTTTCCCCCACATATATAGTTTCTAGGAAAGTGCCTGCAGCATAAAAGAAATGCAATAAGCATTAATTGAATAAGTAAATGAACTGTTAACTCTGGGCTGAAAAAAAAAAAAAAAAACAGTCTGACAGATTTTAATCAAGTAGATGCTGTCTTTCCACAAATGATACTTCGTTTAAATTTGTTGGTTTAGGAAATAATGTCTTCAGAAAGAAAAAAAAAAAAAAAAACTAACTTCTTCCAGAATTACTAATTTTTTTAAAAAGCCTCCCTCACCTAAGCCAAACCCCTTTCACAAGGTATCCCAATAAAACCATACCTGCTAAGTCCATTTATTACCCTTCCCAGTCTCTAACGATATAAGGAATGTTACAGAAATGCATGCGGTAACTATTAACAAGAAGAGTCATAAATTATAATGTAGATTGATGTGGTAATTATTTTAAACACGCGGAGATGCCAGAAGGCAAGTGCTACGATGTGATTTAAATTCTCATTTTTCTAGTAAATGGACATTATCTGTAAATAGAAAACTACTGAACACCAGAATATTCCTAACAGAGACAACTATAGGGGGAAAAAAAAAAACAACACAGCTATAACATATTAGATGAAGTTATCCTGGCCACCAACAACCAAAAAAGGAGCACCTAAGAGGTCAGCTGTTTTAAGTAGCATAGAGCAATTTATTTTTGATCCCTCTGCATATGACTGTGAAGGTCTCATTTCAGGCCTGTGACCCCACTGTTCTGAGCACCAGGAAAATTAACCCATCATTATTCAGAGCCTCCCAGGCCATGCTTCGTGTCAACACTTGAGTACTCTGCCATAAAGGTGAAGGCTCCTAGTTCGTGCCAGGTCACCCCCCAGAGATTTTAAAGCACCCACATACATTCACATTTTGACTCTACATTTTGGAGTGTTAGCACCCGAGGGGACTTAAAGTGGTGGCCCAGGGTGTGGAACTCCACTGAGCTCAGGGTTCTGCTCATTGCAACATCACCTCTGACGTCAGAGCCCGAATTTTGTAGAACAAAGGCCAAGCAAAGGGTCGGAGCTGACACTACAGATGGAAAAGGAGAGGTGCAGAGCCGCGCTCAGTCCAGCGCGGACCTAACCGAGCAGGCGAGCCCGCCCAGAAGTGGGAAGAGCGCGATCCCAGCAGAGGTGGTTCTGCTCGTTCTGGGCGCTCTAGACGTGCCATGCTCGCTCTCCGAAGCGGCCTGAGGAAGGCGCTGGCCCCGCGGGTGCTGGCGCCTCAGGTACCGGCCTTGGCCAGCGGGGGAGGTGGGCGGAGCTGTGTGGGGCGCAGCACTCTTGGTGAGGCTTGGCGCTAATGGGGTGTCTCTGTTCCCTGGCACCTGCGAGTCTCGCTCGGCCTGGGACAACCCTGCCCAGCAGCGCCCAGCAGTTAGGGCGGGACGGGAACCTCGCGAAATTCGACTAAGAAGAGACGTGCACCAAAGGGAGCCACCGTCCAGCCCTCGCTGTTGAACAAGGGCTTATCCTGGGAACAAATAGTTCCTGCCGGTGTGGACTTTGACTTAACTCAAATGGAGGGAGAGGAATCATGTTAAGCTAGTCTAGAACCGGGTAAACCTTGAAGAAGAGACTAGTGACTGCTCACCCAGCGTTGCCCAGGGAACGCCACCAATTATTTCCAAACAGTTTTTCACTGAACTTTTATTTTTTATTTATTTGTTCGTTTGTTCGTTTGTTTGTTTAACCAACGTTCTCTTTAATGAGTCGGTGCTGGCAAGAACAAGCCTAAGTTGCACAAAACCAGGCCTGTGATTCCTCCCGTAATTTCAGCGTAATTCTGACTCTGCAACAGAAACCTTGCAAATCGTTTCTATCTAGTCACTCACACCTCCTATATATTATGTCCTGGAAATAATAATAAACGTTTGTGCCTGTGACAAGTATTTCATACTCCAAATGCACACTCACTCTTTGAATCAACTTATTAAGAGTATTGTGAATGCCATTGACTTACTTTCTGATGTTTTCTTCGTTTTTAAACTATAGATAATAAGCAGTTCTACTAAACCCATTTGTAGATTTTAGTTAAACACACACACACACACACACACACACACACACACACACTCCATCATATGCAGAGACAGCTGCAGATTTTTATAGGAAGTTTACTGATTTGCACAGTAAGAACACAGTTCAGAGCAGACATCAATGGAATGAACTAAAGGTAGAAAATTATATTAAGCTTTATGTAAAAATAAAGTGTATTTAAGAAAAAAATTATTAGGAGAGAATAGATTGCTTTTTCTATCCATACTAAGTTGTCCATGTGTACAGTGATTTTTTCCATACTTTTATATTCATCTGATCTGTTTTAACAGAATTTTCTGGTATTATTAACTTCATGAAATGGGTACATGATACCCCAACTTGAAAATAAGATGTGTTTTTACAGTACAATGTCATACAATGTGTGTACACACATATATGTGCATATATGTACAGACATACACAAGGTAATTTCTGACAAAGAATTTCCCAGGGAAAAGTGCTCTCAGATCAAGAAGTAGAAACTTACATAGTAAATATGATTATTTTTTAAAAAGATACCTGAGAGGTGGAACCACACTGGTACAGCTAAATGCATTAAAGGTCATCTTCGCTTTGTGTTTCTATTAGATAGTAATTCTGGCAATTTTTTTAAGCATCCATGGTCTATTACAATGGTTCTCAAACTGTGCATGCAACCCCTTTATGGTAGCCTATCAGATATTTACATTACGATTCATAACAGTAGCAAAGTTACAGTTATGAAGCAGTGAAAGAATGTTATGGTTGAGGGTCACCATAGCATGAGAAACTGTATTAAGGATTGCAGCATTAGGAAGGCTGGAGACGCCTGGTCTATTATCAGACTTTGTAATGCAGTTGAATAGTGATAGCATTATAATGCAGTGCCTGCATTCCAGTTCTATTCCTGTTGAATGCAGGAAGATTTCTTCGACCTGAATGGCAATTTCTCTATTTTAAAAGGTTTTCTTTTAGTAAACATGTTTGTTGTGTATGTCCAAAGACACACAGTCTATGGAGTTCTTACAGATATGTAACGGTAGTCACATACTACAGATTAAAAGAATATTAGAGGAAAACAAAATGTACGTGACTCCTAACTGTAGCGCTCTAGCACAGGAGCATCTCTAAGGTAGCACTGCCTTAGTTTGGGGCAACTTTCTACGAAAGGATGGCTTAAGGAGAATCCACATGTTTAACCATAGTTAACTTCAAAATCTACTAAAAAATGTCTATGGAGAGTTGATAAGAAAAATGGCAAGAGGACTTGGGACTCAGCTATTGTGTTCCCTGTCACCAGACCCAGATTTGGTTGGATGATAACACATATTCTGTGCCCCTCAAATATTGAGATTTGATTTCTCTTTCTTCAGGTGGGCTCATCTTTTGCTACTGGCCGCAGACAAACCGAAGGAACATTCTATGAGTTTTGTACTTATTATCTTAAACCTTCCAAGATGAAAGAGTACCTGAAAAATTTTAAGAAAAATGTTCATCTTCGGACAGCTCACTCAGAATTGGTTGGATATTGGAGTGTAGAATTTGGAGGCGGAATAAACAGAGTATTCCATATTTGGAAGTATGGTATGAGTTGCCCAATTCAAATGTTCAGTATAGATTTCTACAGAAGTCTTAGATGGATATATATTAATATAGATATAGATTAAGGAGAACTTTTTTAAAGCAATACAGAACCAAAATGTAAATTCAGTGACCACACTTCTTGGTCCACATTTAATAACCTTTGCCGAAGTCTAACATAACTGGGAAATTATGAGTTCTCATCCATTCATTAAATTGTAGACTACAATTCTCAAAAAAATAGTGACTTATTGGAAAACAGTTTTAATGGAAAATTTAAAACTATTTTCACAAGAACAAGTAGGTTATGATCACAGAATGAAAGAGGTATCTGATGCTAGATCTGGATATCACTGTCTTAGTGGACGCAGTTTACACATTCAGGATTTTGAATAAACGAAGGTTGAGACATGATGGCAGTCAACTTTTGATCTTCCCCCTACCTGAAGCTTATTGATTCTATTGCATTTAGAGACTATTTTCAGTTCATTTCTACATGCCAGAGTTAATGAATTTGCTGTCATATTACTTTAAGAAGTTAAGGGAAATACATTACTAAGAGTTCTCATACTGAAGCTGTACTGCCTTGAAAAAGGAGAACATCACAGAATTGTTCAGAATGCTTCTTAACTTTTTAAAAGTCTAACCTTAAAATAGTCTTCACCAGGATTTGAGCATATGTTCAGCAAACTCTTAATAATTAATTTCATTTAGTGTTTGGTCATCTATGTTCAATTAATATTCACAAAAATTCTTTAGTGAGAAAAGATTCTGTAGATGACATGGGTATGCTTTGTTTTGTTTTGTTTTGTTTTTCAGTTTTGAAAGACAACAAACACCGTTAGTACAAGTTACATTTCACATGTGGTTCATTTTAAGTCATGGCCCATTGAGGAAAGTAATCAAGTCTTAATTTACCTCACTTTAGGCATGTGTTATTCTGATTCCTAGCATAGACTACATAAATATTTTACCTTAGTCTCATAAGACCTTTACAATAAATATAGTACTAGGCCCATACATAGTTAAACATGGCTACCTACTTCAGTAACTAAGAAAGCAGAGATATGAGTGCTGGGGGAAAGCAATGTCTGACAATAATAGTATGAGAATCAGCACTATTTCTTTGAAAGTTATTTGTCCAAAGGAACCAATGCCAAGTACATTCAAATTTCATTTAATGTTAAAATTTATTCAAGATAAGTCTTGACTACCTATCAACACACTGAAATAAAGTTTGTCTTTCAACTGACACTGCCAGTTGAATGCCTCAATTGAATAGTAAGAATAGTCCACATATAACACTATTGTCAGCCCACTTGATTCATGTAATCCTCACCACAGACCTGGGGGTTGATGTTATACTATTTACCTGTATCACAGACTCAGAAACAAGGCAGATGAACATACAGTAGCTTAACTCCTGTATACAGCTACCTTTGAAGAGGTAGGACCTGTGAAACCCAGTCAATGAGATCACATTGCTTGTTTTCATTTCTTTAGCCCTGAAGACCAGGAGCAACTTGATGCAGATATGACATTTCTTCACATAGCTGTTCCCAAATCCACAAACACAATGTTCTTGTGTGCTCCAGATGAATGATTAATGATCTGGATGTAATACAAAGAAGCATCGATGGTTTTAAACCAATTTTTTTTTTAATTCTCCATTCTTTTCTACCATAGATAATTTTGCTCATCGAGCTGCAGTTTCCAAAGCCTTGGCCAGTGATCCAGAATGGCAAGAACGATTCCTCATTCCAAATCTGGCTTCCATTGATAAACAAGAGAGTGAAATTGTCTATCTGGTACCATGGTGCAAAATGGGAACGCCTCCCAAGGAAGGTGTGTCTCTCTTAGCCTCAGTGAGTTTTCATTACTGAAATGGTACAGATGTTAAGTTTTTATGTACTTTGAGACCAGGGGGAGACTCCCTTTTATATATGGACATAAGTAATCATTGAGATAAAAGTAAAGTGCAGCTCTTTGCTTACCCTTAAAAAGTGAGGATCAATGAAGAATTCTTCCCACTTGAAGGTTTCTGGATTTGTAAACCTTAGCTATGTTATAGAAAATGTCCATGGTCAATACAGGTTGAACACGGCACATTGAGAGCCAGAGACCATTGGTGGGGTGGTGAGCACTTCTATATTCTATCATCGTTTTAAAACAATATTTAAATATAACTATATTTATATTTTATATATCCCTATACAAATGTAGGTATGTTTATTATATTAAATACGTGTATAAGTTACACTCAATTTTAAATCACTGTCCATGTTTTCCTACCAAACAGACCACCTGGGGGACTGATTCGTGGGACAGCCAAGCTCTCTACTGTTATAACTTTTGTGTTCCTCTTCCTTACTTTCAGTTTGAACAGAATTCTTTGTCTTCTTGCTGATTTCACTTCTTGTGTGTTTAAAGAAACTACTGCTAAGTCTAATTTTCACAAGAAGTCCGATTAGAAAAGAATAAACTAATTAGAAATGTATTTTTCTTTGTTGTTCTCAGCTTTGTAGTATGTTTTAGATGACACCCCAAAGACACCTGAAAAGCCTTATGTGGCTCCTGCTCCCGTAGGTCTCCTAGAAGCTCTCAGCACATCTAAATAAAATAGTTGTCTTCTCCGTTAGGTCTACTTGTAACCTAGTTCTTGGCCTCTGCTGATTCTACACGTCTGTGGAGAGATAAAATGCATTTCAAATATGTAGATAAAATATTTAGAAACAATAAAATTATATCTATAGGTTGGTTTGTTTTGCCAAAATATGGAAATATAAATATCATTTTTGCTACATTGTTAGATTTCTCTTCCTATTGGATATGAAAATTTACAGTGGCAAAATACACAAAGAAAATGGTGGAAGTTGAGAGTAAAAACATAGGCACTGCAGAAAAACTTTATTTTATTTTGTTGTTAACCTCGGATTTTACACATTCATGGCAAGTGCTCTGTCACTCAGCCACCTCTCCAAATCCATGGAAAATTATTTGATTAAGTTCTTTCCTAAAAGTATACATTTAGGCCATTCAAAATATCTTACTCCATCAGTTTCTCAATATCTACTTTAGTAACAAGTTTTTACACTAAAATATTTCAGATAATAATTTGTATATAGTTTCTCATTCTTCAATTGAAGCCATTTTAATTCCCCCCCCTCTCTCTCTGCAGTGAATGCAGATACTTGTTGTAGAAACCAGAAGTTTGAGATACATTAGAGCTAGCTAAAGGCAGTTGCCAGCTTCCTGACATGGGTGCTGGGAACTGAACATTGGTCCTCCACACAGTGCAGTTCATGCTCTTAACGACAGAACTCTCTCCAGCCCTCACTGGCCCCCTACTTTTTGTCATCTGTAGAATTGAATGTAATAATTAAACATGGACAATGGATTTCTAAGTATAAAATTAAGGGAAATCATGCAAATGCAATTAAAGTATCTGTACAAATGTGTATACATGCAGTCCTTCAAATATGTACATGTAGATCAGGCTTCTACTGAAACCAAGTGAATATGAATATGAGTAAAAAAATCCTTGACTATCATTATTTAAATTACTTTTTCCATATTCTAGGATTCTATGAACTTGCTACTTTTCTCATGAAACCTGGTGGCCCAGCTCTATGGGGTGAGCCATTTGAAAGAGCAGTAACTGCCCATGCCAAACAAGGCTACGCTGAACTAATTGGTGTGTTTCACACAGAATATGGAAAACTCAACAGAGGTACAGATGTCCATTTATTTTAAAATTTCTGTGTATATTAGTGACCTATTTATCTGCTATGATCCTTTAGTTAAATTTCATATATTATTGACAAGTTCTTGTACTTTTATCATTTTAAAAAGTTGATATGTTGTCTCTTTCCTATTTAGAATTTAACACCTACCAAAACTATTTTGAAATGCTAAACTTCTGTTCTCTGGCACATAAAAGGAACAAATTTTAACAACCTTAAGAACCTCAAGAAATAGTGTATTTCTTTTATAATCTTTTTATTCCTTTAAATATATTATTATCGGTGCTAGGGATTGAACCCAGGGCCTTATGCATGCTAGACAAGCGCTCTACCACTGAACTATATCCCCTGTCCTAATTAGGTTTCTATTGCTGTGATAACACACCACAACCAAAAGCATCTTAGGGGAGGTAAGGGTTTATTTCAGTTTATTCTCCCTGTTAGCAGTCCACCAGGAAGAAAAGTCAGGCAGGAACCTGGAGGCAGGAACTGAAGCAGAAGCCAGAGAAGAATGTTGTTTACTGGCTTGCTCCCCCTGATTCTCTGAGTCTGCTTTTTATATGGCCCAGGTATACATTCCCAAGCCAGGAGTGACACCATCCCCAGTTGGCTCGTCTTTTCCACACCAATCATTAATCAAGAAAATTGCTCCACAGTCTTGCCCCAATCTATCTTATAGAGCACATTTTCTCACTGAAGCTCTCTCTTCTCAGATAAGTCAAGCTTTTGTGTCAAGGTAACAAAAAACTCACACAATTTAACCATTGTCAACTTGACGTGTGAGCACATCATGATTAAATTATAAACTTTCCCTTGTTTGTCCCCAAAGATGTCATGTTAATATTATCAATGTATAGAACATAGTATAACTTTAAAAGTCATACCATCTTTAAAAGTTCAATCTCTTTAAAATACCCAAAGTCTCTTAACTGTAAGCTCTTGTAAAATCCTGTTCCAAGATGGAAGAACCAGAGCACAGTATCAAATTCAAAGCAAACCCAAAATTGAATTGTATAGAAAGGTTCAGTGCCTGACATCTGGGAACTACTCATGATTGACTGTCTGGGCTTCAAAGCGCCTTGGAGGCTTCACTTGTCTAATTTTGCCAACCTTGGAACACACAGCTTACCTGCTAGACTCAGCCTGCTCTGTTCCACTGCTGCCACTGCCCTGGGCAATCTCTCACTATCCTGGCATCTCCAATATGCTGAGTACTCTGCTGCAGCTGAGGCTGCATCCTCACCAGGGACTTTTCCTGGTCTCTCTTCAGGGACCCCAAGCCTGCTACACATTGCCAAGTCTCAGCTGCTCTCCATGACACCTGTATGCCTTCAAAACCAATACCACCTGGGTGACCCTTACACATTCATTACCAAGTTCAGCTGCCAATATAAGATGCAAAAATAACTAACTATAAAATCTAGTACACCTTTAATCCCAGCACTTGGGAGGCAGAGGCAGGCAGATCTCTGTGAGTTCGAGGCCAGCCTGGGCTACCAAGCGAGTTCCAGGAAAGGCGCAAAACTACACAGAGAAATCTCGTTTCAAAAAACCAAAATATATATATTAGGAAGTCATACAGTCTGGATCTTGAGTTCCTTTAGCTGTGTTACTTTTCTTCCCTTTTCAAGCCTGTTTCATTTCTTCATCTATAAAACTAGTTGGATTAATTAATCTATAATTTTCTTTTCCAAGTCTTTGACTCCTCTGAAATTTTATCACTGAAATATTTAGTATCAGTCTTTTAACTTAAAGTAATTGGACTTTTTTTTAACTTAATTTCTCTGCATTTGTGTGTAAATGCCCTTCTGGTTTACGTCTGCAGTCCATGTTCTGTGGTGGAACGAGAACCCAGACAGCCGCGCAGCTGGGAGACGTCGGTCTCATGAGGATCCCAGAGTTGTGGCTGCTGGTGAGTTGTTTCACTGGGCATGAGTTATTTTTACAACAAATTCGGTTCAGCTTATAACTTTGTATGTCTTATGCAATGTCTTTTCAGTTCGGGAAAGTGTCAACTACCTAGATATTCAGCAGAATATATTCCTAATTCCTGAGTCGTTTTCACCGTTGAAATAGTTTCCTACCGACGGTTTCAGTGCCTGATGTGATGTGTGCAGGTAGACGATGCTTCAATTCTCTCAATTGAATTTCTACTTTTTATTTGAAGGAAGTGGTAAGTTAATTTACTATGTCCATTGCATTTTTAAGCCCATCTAGGTCCCTTTTATTAAACCCATCTCTACATGGGAAATAGAATTCATTTTTCCCCATGACACTTCATTATCTGACATGCATTATGTCGGTGGCGCACGCCTTTCATTCCAGCACTCAGGAGGCAGAGCCAGGTAAATCTCTGAATTCGAGGCTAGCCTTGTCTATAGAGCAAGATCCAGGACAGGCTCCAAAACTACACAGAGGAACCCTGTCTCAAAAAGCCAAAAAAATTTATTAATTTAAAAATAATGTCATTTGGTCACAGTAAAATCTTTGAATACTCTTTGGTTTATAAGCTGAAGTGTCTTATTATTAATTTTACTAATATTTACTTCATTCAAATGCTTTCTGACAAAGATACTTGGTCACTATATCAAGATCTTTGTTTTCCATTTGTTTCAGAATAGCTCTTCTGTAGGACAACTCCTTGTTCAAATGAGATCACATTTCCAAGCTTGTAACCATACTTTAAAATTATTAATAAATATGTGAACCTTGTAAATCTTGTCTTTTTGCCTGAAATGTTTTGCTCCAGTAGCTTATTTTGTAATATAAAATGGAATTCATAAAAATATTAAACTTCTTTCATATGAAAAACTGTATAATCATCTGTGTTGTCTGTATTAATTGTCAGTCACTCACTTAGAAAATAATAGATCGGCATACGAAAAGCTTTGATGACTCTACTTTATATGCTAAAATGTTATTTATAATTAATTTAACTAATATTTATTTCATTTTATATCCTACTTAACAGAGATGTTTGAAATATCTTTATTTAAATGAGGTCATTATAGATGTGGAAACATTTGCCCTAGTTTAAAAAATTACCTATATATTCTGGTGCTTTTTACTAGGTTTTATATTTTCATCATCCTCTTTGGAATTGATGTAATGAGGAGAAAGGAATAATTTATTATCCTTATTGTAAATATGTGTACATTAAGGAAACATCATTCTACTTGTTACAGTTTGGATCTAGAATAGCACCCCTCCCCCAGTCTCATCAGTTGACTTGGTCAACTAGTAGCAGCAACAGTAGGAGGTGGGAAAAAGCTTAAGAGGTAGGGCCTAGATAGGGCCTAGATAAAGAAAATACATCTCTGGTCTTGGGCCCTTGAAAGGTATATTGGAACCCCTTCTTCTGTCTCTGTTTCCTGGTTGCCACAAAGTGAGCAGCTTTCTTCTACCATAATGTACTACCTAGGAGTAGTCCCAAAAGCAGCTGTGCTAAGCATCCATTCCTAAAGCCCCTAAAATCATAAAACAAAATAAACCTTTCTTCTTCTAACTTTATTGTTCACAGGTATTTTGTCATAGCCAGGCCTTTCCTGCTCCATCAAGAGTATAGGATCATTGCATTACAGCTACAAACATGTTTATCCCTCATGGAAAGGATTAACATGAATCTCACTTTTGGACATAGCAGTCCAACCCACTGGGCAGGGAAGACAGGCAGTATCTTGGTTTTGTTTCTGTTGTACTGGCAGGTAGGTGAAGAATTCTGGGTACCTTAGTTCCCATTTGGAAGAGATCCATGATGGTCTGGGGAACTAAGGTTATGGTACACTTCTCTTCTCCAATCACTCAGGTCTTGTGTCTGCAAAAGAAGGACATAGTAGCATCACCTAGGAGGGCCTGGACTGTCTAGATGCATTAGGAGCACAGGATAATCTGGAAAAGATGAATACAGTCTCATTTGTTTTCCTTTGTTTTTGTCTTCAGGATTGTTTGTTTGTCTTTAAAGGGGATCTCATTGTGCAGTCTAGGCTAGTCTAGAACTCACTGTCTGGCTAATGAGTTCCTCAAGTTCCTATCCTCTCCCCACTTCTGTGCTGGCTAGTTTTATGGCAACTTGACACAATCTATAGTCATCTGAGAAGAGGGAATGACAATTGAGAAAACACCTCCATAAGATCAGACTATAAGTAAGCCTGTAGGGCATTTTCTGAATTAAGTGACTGATGTGGGAGGGCCTAGTCCATTGTGGGTAGGGACATCCCTGTGCTGGTAGTCCTGGATTCTATAAGAAGGCAGGCTAAGCAAGCCATGGGAGATCAAGCCAGTAAACAGCACCCTCCATGGCCTCTGCATCAGCTCCTGTCTCCAGGTTCTTATCCCATTTGAGTTCTTGTCCAGGCTTCCTTCATTGATGGAATATGATGTGAAGTGTAAGCCAAATGAACCCCTTCTTCCCCAAGTTGCTTTTGGTTATGGTGTTTTATCACAGTGATAGTAACCCTAACTAGGACAGCTTCCTAAATGTTGGAATTACAGGCCCGTACCATCATAGAGGCAGAAATAGGCAGATCTCTGTGACTTTGAGACCAGTCTGCAGAGAGAGTTCCAGGACAGCCAAGGCTAAAAAATAAATAAATAAATAAATAAATAAATAAATAAATAAATAAATAACTGCCTCAAAAAACAAAAATGAAATCTCTAAAGACTGAACTCTTTTCAATCTAATCAGAACCAATATCTGACATATGAAAGATATTCATTGATCTGACACTACATATTGAAAGTCCATAGTTAACAGGACAAAGTGCCTGCTTTCATGTAGTCAGTATTCCTGAAGAAGTATATAAGACATACAAGTTAAATAGCATAACCTTGGCCAAAAATAGAGCAAAAGAGGACGGTAGTGAACAGGGTGGCAAAGGTCCAGTTTACCTAGAGGTGGTCTCTCTGAGCTCTCTGAGATTATTATCTATCCAAAGTCTAAACACTGAGAATGATCAAGCCAGGAATACTTAGAGAGAAAGAACACTGCAAGACAGGGAGGCAGCAGGCCAGAATGCAGTGAGCTAAGAGGAAGAGGGAAGTGAAGAAAGAGAGGTGGGAGCCAACTCACCTAGAACTGGGAAGAGTTTGGATTTTCTGCTCAATGTGCTGAAGGTTGCTGTGGTGTTCAGCAAAATATGCATGTTTTGTTTTTTTAAAGATTGTGTGTGTGTGTCTAAGTGTCTGTGTGTGTGTGTCTGAGTGTCTGTATGTGTATGTGTGTGTGTGTGTGTGTGTGTGTGTGTGTGTGTGTGTGTGTACCAGTGGAGGCCAGAAGAGGGTGCTAGGTCTCTTGAGAGCTGGAGGTACAGGTGACTGTGAGCAATCTGATGTGGCTGCTGAGAGCTGAACTTAGGTCTTCTGTAAGAACAGTATGTGCTCTTAACCACTGAGCCATTTCTCCAGCCCCTAAATTTTAATTTAAAAAAAAAGATTCTATAATGATTTTTTGAGGATGTTAGATCTAAATGTTTGCTCCTTGAACTCTCTTTAGGTTACTCTATTAGCTTTTTCAAGATGAAAAAGTGATTCAAAGGACAATGGTGCTGATAAATGCAGTGGCAGAGACACTAATGCAGGAACTTCAAAAAGTAGACAGTGACCCCATGTCAGCATGACTCAGAATGCTCAGCCCTGACATTCTTCGCCTTGGAGACTAAGAAAGACCATACCAGGCCATGAGTCCAGCTGAGCACGGAGCATCTCAACCTATGGGTCACTACCCCTTTGGAGGTCAAATGATCCTCTTTCACAGGGGTTACAATATCAGATATCCTGCATATCAAATATTTACATTAACATTCACAACAGTAGCAAAATTATAGTTATGAAGTAGCAACAAGAATAATTTTTATGGTTGGGGGTTACTATAACATGAGGAACTGTATTAAAGGGTCACATCATTAGGAAGGTTGAGAGCCACCAGCATAGAGGAAGGCTGAGGGAACAAAGCCTGGACCAGAAACCAGAAGATCTGAATCCTGGTTCTGATTCTACTACAAATGTATCCATGTAACATCACTTACCCCTTCAGACTGTGTTTCCTTGGTTGTAATCTAAGGATTAGAATATGTTCAGACCCCACACTCATCGACCACCTCCCCAGCAATGGCTACAAGCAGAGACAACAGCAGTCATTGTCTCCCATGATCAGTTCAGAAAGCATGATTAGCTAAATCTCTATTTGAAACTTCTCAAACTCTACCTCTCAAAATAATGATGCATACATACTTTACAAGTAAACCCAAGGCCTTTCCCTGTGCTGCCGACAAACTTGTCCCTAAAGGCATGGATATTTAATTGATGCCCTTAGTTCTATTATTCTATAATATCAGTGTAGAAACTTATCAAGTGAATACAGTCACATAGCACATAATGTTTTGGTTAGTTGTGGACTGCATAGAACACAGGAATCCGATAAACTACAGAGTCTAATGAAATAGTGATTTTAGTTTGTAAGCACATTCTATGATCATGCAAGTATAAAAATCTCAACAATGCATTTCTGAGAATGACATCATTAAATGATACATGGTTGTAATTCTATAGGGAAATAAGGTAATGAAAATTATTTTATTATCACTATCACCTTAAGTAACAGTATCATTCTCACCAATCAACAATCAAGCTGAAAACCAGAGAAACAAAATGACTTGTAACTTAAAAAGTCACACAACTATTAAGTTTCAAAACCAGAATTCAAATTCAGGAATGCATGCTCTAAAACAATGTTCTTCAGATTACTCATACATTCTGCAGAGAAGACTGTCTGTAGACTTTATCCTTCTGGATTTTATAGGGTAAAATAATATTCTTCCTTCTATTCAAGTGAGTTAGCAAGCACAAATTGACTCGTTGGCAATAATATAATGAATGAGTCTTTTCTGTTGGCCAAGTGTTTTCTAATCTGTCTTGGTTTACCAGTCTGAGTTAAACTTCAACTTATAAAAAAGTAAATCAATTTTTGAGTAAATTCATATGTCAAGTACATCTGGCATAACATCTGTCATATTGTGAAAGTTTAAAATGAAACCACAATCTAGTCCTCATTCTAAACATTCGTTTGTTTTTATTTCTGTAATAATCCTGTATCATAGATAGCATAAAACATCATATCTCACCCACACACATACAAACTACTTTGTGTGAATTTCTAGACCTTCATTCAACATGATCCTCTGCCCCTCTGGCCCACTGAACATGTCTGTCTGGAAATTATACAAGAAGTCAACACTGAAGGTCATTGTTATATGTATCTCCTTCCAGCATCTTCGGTAAGTCTTCAAATCAATAAGAAAAAAATAAAACAAACAAAAACCAAAAAAATGACTGAAAACTGAACAAATGTAATAAACCAGGACCTTAGAATATAAAAATGACACAGTTTATAAAATTCTGAAAAATGGTCAATTCACAAGAAATCAGAGAAACAAATTAAATTGAGACAGTTCAACTTAATAATTTGAGACAAATAGTAAAATCACATAGTAGAAAAATTGGTAGGAACAGCATTCTCTTCCTATAAGATGAGTGGATAATGGAGAAAAGAAATATACAATGAAGTTGATTCAGTAATTTCACTTTTAGGTGAATAAAAAGAGATTTGAATTATTGTTCAGTGAACATTATAAAATAAATATATGGACATGACTCATAGGAAAGAAAGTTTTGAAAAGCTCACTGGAAGAGTGGACAGAAATGAGTGAACCAGATGTAACTTGCTTAATTTGTTGTCTCTGCAGAGCACTTAACTTCTTTGGATGCCTTGGTTCATTTTTTACAGTGTAAAATAGGAATACCAGCTTCTCCAGGCAAAACTAGAGCGGAGAAAGTGGACAAGCAGAAAGTATCACAGACATTATTGTTAGATCCTATGGCTGGGACAAAATAAACAGTGTAAGGGAGTAAAGATTTATTTTGGTTCACAGCTTCAGGGATTTCTCAGAGTTAGCAGTTGACTTCATTGGTATGGGACTATGATAAGGCAGCATGTTATTGCAGGAGGAGCATGTGGTACAGTACACTACTTACCTCACAGCAGCCAGTAAGCAAAGAGAGAGAGAGAAGGCCAGGGACAAGATGAACTTACTAAAGGTATTGTCTCAGTGACTGCTTCCTCCAGTCACACTCTCCCATAGCCTAATCATCAGCAACTACTCTCTTAGTAACAAAGAGCCCTTGTGATCCAACCTGACCTAGAGGGTGACTCCTGTGATTTTGGAACCCTGCTAGAAAGGTATCCTGACTACTCGGGAAGTCAGACAACACCTTGAGCTGCTAAGACAGCTCTGCGATGAGACAGCTCAGCCCTGGAGGGCAAGCTATCCCAGATACCTGGAGCTGCTAAGACAGTCCAGCCCTGGAGGTATCCTGGAAACCTCGAGCTGCTAGGAGAGCTCTAATGATTGGAGCTGCAATGAGACAGCTCAGCCTTGGACAGGAAGGCATTCTGACTGCTTGGGAGAGTCAGGCCTGGAGCTGCTAGGACAGCTCAGCAGGGAAGGGTATCCTGACTGTTCAGGAGTCCGGCTATACCTGGTGTGGTAGGGGATGGTCTCCCTGCAGTATATAGCAATCCTGCTCCTCTCCTGGAGAGCCACTCCAACTGAGATTTGCTCAGCCTCCACTTAAGGGGGCCTCCTAGGAAAGCTCTGCTTCTTCTCTGGCTTAAGATGTTGCTTCTTTTGCTTCACTCTGCTAAAGGGGAAACCCCTGCAGAAATGTAGAAATCTCCTCTGGCTCAGAAGAAAAGTGTTACTTTTTCAGCTCCCCCTTGCTCTGTCCACTATAGAACATCCAGTGAATGAAGATCTTCATACCCAAAACTCTTTTGGGAAAGAGATTTATTTGGGAAGGAGGAGTCCAGGAGAGTAGCTGTCTCTACCAGGGTGGAAAGAACACCCCACAACTGACTAAGCAGGCTGCTTTATATAGGTTCTCTTGGGGGTGGAGTCATCCAGGGATTGGTCAGTTTTGTTGGTCCGGGGCAGAGATGACCCTGCTTTCAGAGCCAAACTGTGTTTCTTTCACTTGCCTTTCTTAGCTGTTTTACTCTAATTCTAAAGTCAGGGCACATTTCTTTCACTGACTCTGATTCTAGGGACCAAGAGTGTTTCTTTGGTACTGGTTTCAGAGTGAGGACATGTTTCCTTGGTTCTGGGTTTGGGGATAAAGTGTTCATTTCTGTGGCTCAGGTCCCAAATCCAGGCTGTTTCTTTCCCTGGTTCTGGGCTCCAGGGAGCTACTTTCCTGCTCTGTGATTGGTTGGTTTCACTGATTAGCTGGCTAGGAGCAGAGATGGCACTGACCTCACTGAGTTTCTTTAGCCTGCCCCTTTTCCCTACAACTCCAGTTGGTGTTAAGCTGACAGACTATTCATCACACCAGGCCTTCAAGAGATACTTCATGTCTAATCCACATGATACATTCAGTAATTACACAGTATCAGGCACACTAGAATGGGATGATCCCTTGTCTAGGAACTATGAATAATTGGCATTATCTTAGAGAAAAACATAAGAATATGGTATGTGACTTGAGAATTAAAAACACATAGGAGGGTAGCTAAACAGAGACAAAGGTGGCATCAAATAAATAAAGCTCTCTTTGAAGAAGTCATCTTAAAGCCTGGTGGGGATCTCACACCTTTAATCCTAGGAGAAGTAGGTGAATCTCTAAGTTCAAGGCTAGCTTGGTACACAAAGAGAGTTCCAGGGCAGCCAGGGTTGCTTAGGAACCCTGTCTCAAAAAATCAGAAGGGGGAAAAAAAGGACCTCTGAGGTGGTTTCAATGTAATTGGCCCTCATAATCCCATAATCTCATAAGGAGTGGCACTATTAGGAGGTAAGGTTTTATTGGAGTGAGTATGGCCTTCTTGGAGGAAGTGATGTCAAGGAACAGGCTTTGAGGTTTCCTAAGCTCAGGATATCACCCAGTATCTCGGTTGACTTCCTGTTGCCTGCAAAATGTAGGACTCTCAGCTATTACTCCAGTATCATGTCTTACTACACACTGCTATGCTCCCTACCAAGATGATAATGGACTAAACCTATGAAACTCTAAGTGAGCCACTTCAATTAAATGTTTTCTTTATATGAGTTTTCATGGTCATGGTGTCTCTTCACAGCAATAAAAACCCCATCATAAAAAGACTACATAAGGCTACTAAGATGGATTAACCAACATATCTCATTCTAAGCACAACAGACTAATTTTCCAGTGGAAAAATAGTATGAAATTTGAATTATTCTCAAGTCTCTAAAGCTTTGCCTTCCACCTGTTTTTCAGTTTCTATGTTGTGTGAAGTGGGAGGAGCTTCACAAAACTTCAGGGGATGATGAAAACCAGTAACTATTTTTCTTTACACCAAGTGTCTTGATGTGTGAAGAAAACAGTCCAGATTACGAAGCAGTACTATAAAGCTGCAATCGAACTATTACTAGGAATGTTTTTCAGCACAACGGTTAAACTGCAAAGTTCTGATTTTCCATATGCTGTGTCAACTCTCATAAAAGACACAGAGAAGTCTGAACTTAGAATATGTGGAGGAATCCTAGGTAGCATCCTGAAGCTCACCAGAATGGAAAAGATACAACAGGCCTCTGGTTGGATTACCCATTACATTAATGTCCCACCCTTCAATACAATCCTGAAAACAAACTAACAAATTCATTCCACAGATACTATAAAAAGCAATCAGTGAAAGCCAAGTCAGTCTAAAATAGATTAAAAAACAAGACAAGCTATATTTAATGATGAAACTATAAAGTAGAAAATTCTTCCCGTAGTCCATCTGTAGGAAGAAGAGAGAGAAAGAGTAAGCATGCAGAGCCTTGGGCAGTTGCTGCTTTTATGGCTGAAAGGTCTCAAAACGTCACTGGCACTAAAATTCACTTTAATCCAATTCCAAAAGAAAGCCAAAGGGGTATTTTAAACATATAAAAAAGACATAGTGAGTACACATTTTCATGTGTTTTAGTAATAAAATACTTTACTAGAAATGATAAACTTATGCCATCATTAAATATATAAGGATATCAGCAAATAGATATAGAAATATGAACACCTGTTGGCAGTTGAAGACTAGAGCCTTAGTCTGTTTCCTTCCACACAGCACTTCATTCAATGTTCAACACACAAAAGATACTTTGGTGATATAAGCAGAACAATTATTAATGAAAATTGATTTTTATCTTTACTACATACCCCTCAGTAATATAGCAATTCATAAACTTGTTAAGGGGCATTGAATGAAACTGACTTTTTTACTTTTGTTACAAAAAAAAGCTCCTTTTAAATACAACAAAGCAACTCATAAACATCATGATAGTAATTTGCCTTTACTGAAATTAAACAAGCATTACACACCATAAACACACACACACACACACACACACACACACACACACACACACACATTAATTCCACTTTAAATACTTATAGTTTAACTTACAAGAACTCAAAACAAAAAAAAATAGGAGCTGGAAATGTAACTCAGTTTATTGTACACTTGCCTGACATCCGAGAAACCCTGGTTTCAATCCCCAATGGAGGGATGGGGGCAGGAGGGAGGGTTATGCCTAAAGAATGAAAAGTAAATCTATGTCACCATCTAGTGGCCTTAGAATATAATTCTGAAAAGAGAAATTTCTCCAAGGAATATGGATCCAGAAGGTAAGCAAGCATCCAGAGTGTTGGTTGGTTAAGTGATGCTTGTGGCCATGCTGGACAGAGGAGAGTGCTGGATATATTGGTGTCGGAGAGAGGGAGAGGGAGAGGGAGGGAGAGAGGGAGGGAGGAAGGGAGGGAGAGAGAGAGAGAGAGAGAGAGAGAGAGAGAGAGAGAGAGAAGGGAGTGGGGAGAATATGGAAGGAGAGAGTGTGGAAAGAGAACACAGAGAGAGCACACCCACTTTTTAGGTTGGGACACCGCAGTAGCAGGCTGGTGACGTAATTAAGGACAATCCTTACACAGAGTCCTACATGTACCTGGCCTCCTACCAGCTGGGCTAGCAGAAGATCCGCCGCATTTGCTCACAACTGCATAGTTGCCCAAGTCTAACCTTTGAACAAAATCAAGCAGGAATGCCACCAAGGACATTGTCCTGTTTGCCAGCATCATAGGTCAACCATCCTGAACCTTATACCTACTTGTTGTTTGAGGTGCACAAATGTATTTTCACAAAAGTCAAACTAGATGAAAAATAATAAAAACATGATCAGAAAAGCCTTACACACTGGTAGGAAAAGTATCAATATATAAAATATTTTTATAGTATTTAGTTAAGATTAATATACACATAACTTAGAGGTCAGCGACTCAATGGGTGTGTCCTAGGGCATTTTATGCACACCACAGAGTCAGCAATTCAGCAGGTATGTGCTCTGAAATGAAGATGAGGACATGACCATTTCTGAGCATGGTTGAGGTTTTTATTGTTGATATGAGGAAGAGAGCAGCCAAAGGCATCTGGAAGAATCCAAACTGAACATGGCCAGTAGAATAGACTAGGCCATGAGAGGGGAGAGAGAGAAGGAGAGGGAGGGAGGAAGAGAAAAGGAAGAGGAGAAGAGGGCAAATAGATAGAGGACCAATAGGAGAACTAAGGGAACGTGTGGCCAAATGGCTGAAGTTATATAAGAAAGAGAGGCTGGGGGTGGGGGGCGAAGTTCAGAGCTGGAGAGGTTTAGGGGGTGGGGTGGGTGGGTGGGATGGGAAGTGATGTGTTAATAGGCACCTCTTAGCCATTTGCTAGAGCAGTGTGTGCGATTAGTCAGTCTGTTCACAGCACTCAGAGCGTCTGGTAACTAGGATGGGTAAAAGTTATATCTCAGATGTAACCAACTGCATCCCCTTTGGTCATGAAAGAAGGGAATAAAGTGAAAGGACCGAGAAGACTCCATAACAGGCTGCTCAGTCTTCTCTCAGAGATCCGGCCTCAATTCAGCTTCTGAAAGAGCCACAAAGGACAGTGTCTAACACCCTCAACGGCAAGAACAAGGAGGCCTGGTACATGCAGACCAGGCCTGAGCCACAGTCAGCAGATAACCAAATAAGGACAAAGCCTGGGACTTGTTCAGGCGTGCCCAAAAATGGAATAGCTGTAGTCTTAATCAGCCCCTGACTAGCCCTGGCCAATTAGAATGTACAGATATGATTGCCACGTGC
Source organism: Onychomys torridus (assembly GCF_903995425.1). Lineage (NCBI taxonomy): Eukaryota > Metazoa > Chordata > Mammalia > Rodentia > Cricetidae > Onychomys > Onychomys torridus. Next base: position 73,274,926 of record NC_050444.1, read on the forward strand.
TGAAGCCAATCATATCTAAAATGACCTAACTGGTCTAGGACCTCCCCATTGGCTATGCTTAAAAGGAGCCTGTGAGCTTCTCTCTGGGTTGCCATTTTGCCTTTGTGTGGAATTGTTGGCCCCAGCATGCTGGAATAAAGACTGCTCTTGTTGATTGCATATGTGGATGGTGGTCTTTTGTGGGACTTTTCTCCAGGACCCCAACTTAAAGCACAGTATTATAAGGACTTGTGATGTTTTAATCAAAAAAGTCATGGATATGTTTACAGTTGCCGCAAATGTCAAAATTCCTTTTATGCTCATCACTACTTAAAATGCTTGTCTTACACCTTAGATTGTTACTTACTACCTATATAAAGAGGCATGTATGTTTTTCAGTAACTTACCCTTATATTTTGATGACATTTAGTCAGTGTAATTTGTTTTTAGAGCTATGTGTATTTGCTTAGCATAAAATCATTAGGGGTTTAAAGGCTCACAAGATTTCCAAAAGTTTGCCACTGAAAAGATTTTTAATCCCTGATGACCTGTAAATAATGTAGCCTAGTGTACATTAGTAAGATAGCCAAAAGGCTATTTTCATCAGAGAAATTATTCAAGATATTAGGATCAATTAGCTATTTAATGTGAACTGTAGACCCAATGAAGGCGGTGTACCTGAGAATGAAAGGTTTCTAAATCCTAATCTTCCAAGTGAATATAGTTGGAAAACCCTAGAGTATGCTTAACAGAGAACAAAAACACGCACTAGAAAAATACAAATGGTAAATGTTTTTCTGAGGGCCAAACATCAGAGGCCATCGGGGGTCTGCTTTCACGTCACATAAAATTACTTATTTTAGTCTCCACGTGTGATTTCAGGCCCACGGGCCCACTGTTCTGGGCTCCAGGAAAATTAACCCATCTTTATTTGGAGCCTCCCAGGCCATGCTTAGGGCGGGGTAGGGGGTGGTGCAGGCGGACGGAAGAGGGGCGGTGGACAGGGATGCTGAGTCCATTGTCATAAAGATGAAGGCTCGGTGGTGGTTGCCAGGAGGTCACGCCCACGACCAGATTTTAAAGCGCCCATGCTACACCCTACATTTTGAAGTGTTAGCGCCCCACGAGGGCGCGGGGGAGAGGGTGGCCCAGGATGCAGAACAGCACCGAGCTCAGCCTTCAGCTCTCCTCAACCACCCCAGCAACCAGAACCTAGCAGCACAAAAGCCAAGCCAAGCCGCTACAGAGGGGAGGGGCGGGGCCACGCCGCCAAGCCCCGCCCAGTCTAGCGCGGGCCTAAGCGAGCGGGCGCGCGCCCGGAAGTGGGGAGAGCGCGAGTCCTAGCGCTGGCGGCCGTCGTTCTGGGCGCTCCGGACGTGCCATGCTCGCGCTCCGAAGCGGCCTGAAGAAGGCGCTGGCCCTGCGGGCGCTGGCGCCTCAGGTAGGGGACGCGGGGACGCGCGCAGGGAGGTAGACATAGTCTTTTAAGTCGTCAACTAACGGGGCTCAGAGAAGTGGGCGCGGTCTGCGGGGAGAATAAGGTTCGCTCAGGGAGGTGGGCGGAGTCTGGGGCGCGCGCACGCGGCTATGGGGAGGTGGGCGGGGTCTGTGGGGCAGAGAGAACTGTTAAGAGAGGTGGGCGGGGCCTGTCGCGCGCGCTCGGCCTGGGGGAGGTGGGCGGGGTCTCTGGGGAGAGTATGCTCCGGAGGTGGGCGGGGTTGGGGGGGGGGCAACGCTGCGAAGTGGGCGGGGTCTGCTGCGCGAGTACACGCCCTCTCGTTTGCTGGCACAGCCCTGGTATGTCTAGCCAGTATCCCGGTTCTATCAGGAGCCAAGATCTCATGAGTCCTAGGCACCCAACGCTTTAAGAGGTACCTGCTTGTCGGATCACCTCTCCAGACATTGGACAGAGGGCTTTTTCTGGCCCGGGGTCATCCCTCAAGCCCTGACCATTGCGTTCTTGCAGCCACGACCCGTGTGACTGCCCCTCATTGAGATTTTACAGCTGCCACCCGGTTCAAACGCAGGCGCTTTGTGGAGAAACTTGAACAGGAGACCAGGGTCGCCATGGGAGCATCTTGCCCTGTAGTTCTGGTTCCGGGAGTCCTCAAGCCGAGCAAGGCCCTGGAGCCTCGGTTAGCTGGGTGTGCCTGAGATGGGACATGCATGAAAGTGAGCCAGCCTCAGGTTGTGACTTGAACCCAGAAGTTCTTGACTTTCTGCATTTAAGAAGAGCGTTAACCTGGTCTAGAGACAGACTTTGTGGTGAACACTAAAGAAAAGCATAGTACAAATGCGGCCGCTGCCCTTGCTGTCTTCCTAGTATGGTTGAGAATAAGTCCCAATTTTGAGATAACAGAACATCAAGCAGATGTAGGCCATGACACAGTTTAGTCCAGCCCTGCAACACTAAATGACCCCACCTCTTAACACGCAGTGTTTTTTACAATGCAGATTTCTTTAATGTATACTTTCTTGTGTGAAAGACTATAGTAAGTGTCTTTCATCAGTAATTTCTATTCTACAATACAAATTTCTTGAATTACTCTTGGTTTTTCGAGACAGGGTTTCTCTGTGTAGCTTTGCGCCTTTCCTGGAACTCGCTTTGGAGACCAGGCTGGCCTCGAACTCAGAGATCTGCCTGCCTCTGCCTCTGCCTCCCAGGTGCTGGGATTAAAGGCTTGTGCCACCACCGCCAGGCTCGAATCACTCTTAAAGGATTGTTGCAAGTGTGTCTAGTGCTTGAGGGGGTCAGAAGAGGGCAATGGATAGCCTGGGACTAGTGTTACATACCATTGAGAGCCACCGTGTGGGTACTGGAAATGGAACCTAAGTTTTCCGCAAGAACAACAAGTACTCTTAACTCCTGAGCCAGCTCTCCAGCTTTTATTACATATTTTTAAATACAGATATGAAGCAGAATGTGGTTACAAACACAAAAAGCATTCCTACCACACAGGAGCACCTGCAGTATTTTTTATAACAAGCTTAGTTATTTGGGATAATGGAAGCGTAACTCAAAATCATGAATGAAATGAGCCCCTGTATACAAGCAAAATTCATATACTATTGTGTCTTGTAAACAAAAAAAGAGTTATGGCCTATTGCTTTCATTAGTCATATAAGTGATCAAAGTAAGCCCTAATTTGGTTGTAGTTCTACTTACCAAAGTGATTGTGTATATTTTTCCGGTCTAATTACTTTCAGGAAATGGACACATGCTAATTCCACCTACTTAAGATGGTGCTATAAGCAGAAAAAACAGAAAATGTTTCCAGGCAACAATCATTCCAATTCCAAGTGCAAATAAAGCTTAAAGGTGTGACTACATAGGAACTCCTTTGCAAAGCACCTGGGACCATAAGGGTGGGCTCTATAGCTAAAGGGAATAGAATCTAGTGTGGCCTCTGAACAACAACAGAGAGGTCAGCAGACCATAAAGTACATGTGACATCTCCCCTAAGGATGGGCTTAACTAGAGCTAAAGATAATAGTCCAGGGAAAAAAGGCTCTGGGATAATCATTCTGGGGAATCTGGATGAAGTCTGCATCTATAGCAAAATGTGGGTGAGGTCTGCCTCCACAGATAGCAAAAAGGTCACCAGGTCATTACCAGTATTCACTCCCAGCCTTCTGGGAAGAAAACAGGTATTTTATCGAGTCCATTGAGAAGAGGCCACGGTGTGTTTCACATTCCCAGCTCCCTAGTGCTCTGTGGGTGCAAGGACCTTTGTGCCTCCAAACTAATGTTTCAGAGCATGTCTGTGTCCTTGAATTTTCCCCTTTCAGCTTTAAAACAGCTATCCACTATATTGCAAACAATTGATGATTCATAGCATTGTTTTTCTGACCAGTAATTTACTTCACTGAGTATTTTTTTAAAAGTTTAGAGCTAAATAAATAATAATACTTTTTTTTTTTTTTTTGAACTGTGGTAGCCTACAGAGACTCCATAGTGAGGCCTTATTCCATCTTGACTCGGGGTCAGAGAGTCTGAGCTTGCTTTGTCTCACAAGGCTACATAATAGGTTGTTTTAACCAAAGGCATGGTTACCATGTTTCTTATACTTCAAGGCCTAATTACAAGATGCCTTGCCACAAGGTTTGGTTACCAGGTGTTTTGAAAATTAAGGAAGGATCTACACTTGTTTGTACCTTGACCCATGAAAGGGGAGGTCTTTTGCCTCTCCCCTTGCTGGTGTATAAAAGGCCCATTAGGAATAAACTTGAGGAGTCTGTGGTGTTGACCCAGAGCCTTCCCGAAGCTATACTCTATCTCTGTCTTTTTCTTCATCTATGTCTGTATTTTTTCCTATCTATCATTTCTCAATTCCTCACTCCTCCCTTCAAGGACTCTTCAGCAGGTCAGGGCTGGGCCCTAACAAGGAACCCAAAAAGTCTTCTGCTAATAAACATTTTCATTATGTCTGTTAAAAAGACACACATACAGAATTTGCAAGCTTCTGTTATTGTTTGACTGTTTGATTATAGTTACTGTTGACTACTGATTTTGACTAAATAAGAGAAAACTCCAAAGTGATAAAGCTCCTGATCATAGTTCCTTGGGAAACATGATTACAACCTTGATGATAGTTTATCAGCAACTTTGCATGAAAATGTGCTTAACCATGGCCTCCAGCTAGGAAAGAGTAACTCTGCACTCAGCATACTTAACAGCAGTTACCTTTATTGGCATCTCTACATAAACATGTCTATCTATAAACTATTGAAAGGAGAAATAGAAATACAAATTATGAGTCTACTGTATGTCCTTTGTTTCCAGGCTCAAATATATGATTGTAAGGACATGATACATCTTATCTTTTCCAAAGTATTTAAATATTCCCCATCTTTTTTCAGGTATGTTCACCTTTTGCTACAGGTCCCAGGCAAAGCGATGGGACGTTATATGAATTCCGCTCCTATTTTCTCAAGCCTTCAAAGACAAATGAGTTCCTGGAAAATTTTAAGAAAAGTGTTCACCTTCGGACAGCTCACTCTGAAATGATTGGATATTGGAGTGTAGAATTTGGAGGCAGAACCAACAAAGTATTCCATATTTGGAAGTATGGTATGAACCACACAGCTTTCGTTTCATACACTCATTGTTAGGCGGTCTATAAAGCTTGGTTCTTCAGTCTGTGTGACTGTAATACACACAGGTTAAAGAAAACATTTGAAAGCAATACAGTAACAAAGCTAAGTAAGTTACGAAGTGGTCCCTTTGCATCAACCACTTGCTTAGACTCTGAGGTTAACGTTTCTGGGAAATAACTGTCTCATATTAAGCCCTAATTTGATGAACTGACTTTAATTCTCAAAGTTTTAGAATGGTTTGTTGGAAAAAGTATCTTTTTTAAAATTAAAATCTGTGCTTACAAAAGTCCAAGTAGTGGAGAGTACAAAATGAAAGTACCTTATTAATAGATAGAACTGGATATCAGCATTTTAGTTCTTATTATTTTAATAATTTTCACATTTAGAGCCTTTGAGAGGGCATTTGACCATTAACTTTTAAGAACTCTAAGATTTAATGGTTTTGAGGAATAGATAATTTTAAATAAAACAATTTAAGTTCTTCTCCATTTTTTTTTTCTACCATAGATAATTTTGCTCATCGAACTGCAGTTCGCAAAGCCTTGGCTAATGATAAGGAATGGCAAGAACAATTCCTCATTCCAAATTTGGCTTTCATTGATAAACAAGAAGTTGAGATTACCTACCTGGTACCATGGTGCAAAATAGGAACACCTCCCAAGGAAGGTGAGTCTGTCTTAGCCACTGTGAGTTTTCATGATTGAAATATTACAAATGTTAAATGATTAAAAAAAAATTGTCATGGAAAAACAAAAGATGAATTATTTATTTTATATAGGAATGACGCTGTAACTATTGAGATAAAAACTGATCTTAGTTTATCCTTAAAAAATGAGAATTAATGAAGTATTTTCCCAATCTAAGATATAATTGTGTGCACATGTGTGTTTGTTTATGTCTGTCCACCACTGGCATATCTGGTATCTGTGAAGGCATTGGATCCTCATGGAACTGGAATTAAAGATAGTTGTGAACTGCCATGTTTGTACTGGGAACTGAAGCCAAGTTCTCTGCTAGACCACCAAGTGCTCTTGACTACTGAGCCATCTCCCCAGCCCTTCCAAACTAAGTCTTATGGGTAAAAGCTTAGCCACAATATAGAAAAAAATTTATGTAATACTAAAGTCATACAAACTTTTATTCACTTATTCATTTTTAGAGTTGAGATAAGGTCTCACAGTGTAGCCCAGGTTGACCTACAACTCACATTTCTCAACCCTTAGACTCTCAAATGGAGAGATTATAGATGTTTACTACCATTTAACATTTAACTATAAAATACTTTCCCACGGACTACAGTAGTTTAGAGTCAGTACATCTTTACTTATAAAATGGACTGTCTGGAGGGAGGGAGGGAGGGAGTTAGCTGACATTGCCGAGGTATACACTGTAGCTAGCATTTTTGTCTTGCTTCTTTCTCAGTTTGGAAATAATTCCATTGTCTTCTTGCTGATTTAAACAACTGCTATAAAATCTAGTTTTAGGCAAAGGTCAGATTATAAAAGTATAACATTTCAATTTTTTTCTTTATTTCCCATTTTTCCTGACTCTATAATGTATTTTAGAGTACAAGAAATTTGAAGTCTTGTTGAGACTTTTACCTTTAGGGATTAGAGGAAGCCCTGGGTGAATGAAGTCCTGAGCGAGTATGTTTCTTAACATGGGCAAAAGCCTTTCAATGATGCAGTAGGCCTCAGATCCATGGGACAGTTGGCAAAGCTATGATTCACTCATACAAGCCAGGCTCAAGAGAAATGGTGAACCTTTGCTCAGGAGTCAGTTCTGAGTATTGTAGTTAAGAGTTTTCCTGCCTGGCCCACAGTCAGGTCAAATCTCTCTCAACCGCCAGGCCCATAGACGCTCAGACCCAACCAAGTAAACACACAGAAACTTAACACTGTTTACAAACTGTATGACTGTGGCAGGCTTCTTGTTATTTACTTCTATCTTAAATTAACCCATTTCTATTAATCTATACTTTGCCACGTGGCTCGTGGCTTACCATTACCTTACATCTTGTCATGGTGGTGGCTGGCAGCGTCTCTCCACTCAGCCTTCCTATTCCCATAATTCTCTTCTCTCTTGTCCCACCTATACTTCCTGCCTGGCCACTAGCCAATCAGCACTTTATTTATACAGAGCAATATCCACAACAGAGTGTTTATGAATGACTGACCCTTGTGTGCAGACAGCAACCACAGCTTCCTCCTTCTGGGTGTTTAGAGCCTGGGACTGCTCACCTACAGAGACCTAGACTAGCTTACCTTGCCTTCCACGACACACCTAATAAAACGCCGAAGTTTCAGATGGGGATGGAAGTAGTGTTATAGAGCCCCACCTGATCCCCGCTTCATTGTATGCGAGTCTGTATGTCTGTATGTCTGTATGTCTGTCTTTTCTTCTTTCCCTTGCCGCCTCTAGCCTGGGTTCTGGGACCCAAGCCACAAAGCATATGCCCTTTGCTCTCAGCATTGTCCAAACATCATATTTGCTATCTCTTGAAGTACCAAATCTTGATTTTTTTTTTACACTTTTTACATTTATTTATTTATGTAGTGTATATTCATGCCGTAGTGCACACATGGAGGTCAGAGAACAGCTTGAGAGAGCTGGTTCCTTCCTTACATTGTGTGTGTTCCAAGGATTGAACCCTATCAGGCTTGGCAACAAGCATTTTTTACACACTGAGCCATCTCACTGGGCTTAAATCTTGTGTAGCATGAATCCTAATTAGTCTCAATAAAAACCCAGAGCCAGATATTGGGGCAAATGCTGAAAGATCAGAGACACAAAAGACCAAGCCACAGCCACCTCTCACTTTACCAACTCCTCAGCCTAAAGGAGAATGAGTTCCTGTCTCTTCAGGCCTTATATTCCTCTCTCCATCCAGCCATATCACTTCCTATCTCCACCTCCCTAGTGCTGGGATCAAAGGTGTGTGCCACCACTGCTTGGCTCTGTTTCTCTTTTATACTGGACCAATCTTGTATAGCCCAGGGTGGCCTTGAACTCACAGAGATCCATCTGCTTCTGCCTCCCAAGTGCTGGGATTAAAGGTGTGTGCCACCACTGCCTGGCCTCTATGGCTAACTAGTGGCTTAGCTCCATACTCTTATCTGAAGAACATTTTTACATAAACAGTTCTATAAGGAGTTCATAAGTCATCCCTGTTGATAGAGTCTATATGCATAAGTAAATTCAAACTGTCCCATTGTAATGAAATCATTACTGTCCATTTCATTACTTAAGTTTAGAAGTTCAAAAAGAGTTCTGGTACCATTCCTAAAAGTTCCTCTGAGAGCTCATAGTCAGGGCCTGGCTTGTCAGCTGCCCTTAAGTCTGTGTATAGCTGTCAGAGTTGTAATGAACTGAAGCAGTCAGTTCCAAATATGAGAAGTTCCATAACCAAGACTTTTCAGTTCAAGCAAATCTCTCTGAAACTTTCTCTTTCAGCGACTGCTGCATTTTGCAGTCTGTATGTAGCCTTCCATAACCAGGCCGCTCCGGAACCAAGCTAGAGATGTTCACCTTACAACCCCGACTTTGGGAGGAAAACCCAATTACCTGCATCGCTGACAGTCCAAGTGCTCAGCAAACCAGGTCCCAGAATGCTCCATACGCTGTCCTGTTGTATTGACAAATGTAGCCTCAGGGCAACTCCATGATTGCAGTCATATCCCACTGCTGGGAGCTGGGACTGCAGTCAATCTCAGCAGTTCTCACAGCCTCAGGCTGGCAGATCAGCCTAGAGTACAGTTCTCACCTCCACAGCTTCCTGCTCTCCAGCGTGTCTCAGATGCTTGTCCAGCACTAACGCCATTCTGCTCTCAGCCTCTGGAAGCAGCTGGTCTCCAAAGTCTCTGTTGCTCGCTGTTCATCTTTCCAGAGGTGACGCAAACTGCTGGGTTCTGGCCGCCTTCGCCTTTCTGGCAGTGTAGCATCTTAACAGTTGCAGAACCTTGCCGTTCACCTTTCCGGCAGCACGGCTTTCCAAACTGTTGCTTGTCGTTAGCCTCTCTCATGGCTTAGCTTGTTCATGTTTCACCGTGACTTTCTTTCAGTAGAAAGCTTGTAGACTCTGGTGAATCTGCCACTTGCACGGCGTTGGTGCCTTGAGGGTCTCAGCTTCCGAAACCCTCTGGCTGATGGCACTTGCATTGGCTCTTGGTGTCTGCTGCTTAAGAAACTATGACGTTTTATGGGTCTCAGCTGTGGACACCTGGCTGCTACTTTCTGAAGCTGGCAGTCTCTGGAACGGCTTCTTGTTGTTACTGGTGGTTTCTGGAACTGCCAAGTCTGTTATGGATATTGTTTTCCCAGGTTAGGAAAACCTACTCTTCATATCCTTAGACCTAAAGCCTATATATTCTAAATCTATATTTTTCTGACTAAATCTATGACCTATTTAAACCTACATTCTACAAGACTACTTAATAAACCTTACTTCTCATCTTATTTAAACTTATATTTATAACTAACATGGCCATTTATTACTACATGTCTTTTTCTTTGTCCCTGTTCAGGCACCATCTGTGGGGGACCAGGTCCCCCCCATCATTTACCCCAGGGACTCTTGAGGAATGAGGAATCAGAGACTTAGTTAGAAATAGAGGGGAGAGAAACAGAAAACACAGGATAGACTGGAGTGGGCCTGGAGCCTTACCCATCAGCCTAGAACTTTATTCCCAGGGTCTATTTATAACAGTGCCAAGGGGTGGAGCAAAAGACCTCGCCCTTGCTAGTTACAGTCAGTGTAGACCCTTATAAACACCTGATACTCAGGCCTGTGGTCCAGTCAACCTCTTATGCAATCCTGCTGGGTCCAGCCACTAGGAAACCTAGTGGGCTACAACAATAATGTCTGTTAAATTTATCTTTTTTGTCAATTCTAGGAGTCTATGAATTGGCTACTTTTCAGATGAAACCTGGTGGCCCAGCTCTGTGGGGTAACGCATTCAAAAGGGCAATAAACGCCCACGTTGATCTCGGCTACTCCACACTAATTGGTGTTTTCCACACTGAATATGGAGCTCTCAACAGAGGTACAGCTGTCTATGATGTCTGTGAGACTATGATGAATGCTGGGGATCACCTATGTTTCTTGAATTTTTTTAATTATTATTTTAATTTTGAGGGGTTTTTCTCTAATTGTAAGGTATGAGAACACTTTTTTATTACAGTTGCTAATACCTTTTGGAGATTTTTCACGGGCTAACTGTTGCCTAGAAACTAGAAAAAATCTTTAAGAAAATATTAATTCTTTTCATTTATTTTCTAAAAGTCTTCTTATGATTTTTTTTCAACATAACATCATTGGAGTAAAGAGGTTGTTTCTGAATGAAAATGTAAATATATATTTTTATAAATGCAAAAATTATGGAAAAAGTAAAAAAAAATGACCTATTTCTCATTATTGAAGTTAACAGTGTTCCATAAATGACAAAGGGATGCCAAGACTAAAGAATTATTAGATATAAAAAGTCTAGAAACAATGTCTGTACCTGGCTGGTGATAGCTTCCTAGTGCTCTAGAATGGGTAGATAGACTGTAGTGGATGATGACCCGAGTTTATCCCTAGCTTGTGTATCAAAGCCGGCTCCAGTGGCACCATCTACTACATCAGCCCTGAGAAGATGGAAATAGGAGCCTGGCCAGCTAGTCTAGCCAGATTGCTAAATTCCAAGTGCAGAGAGATCTGTATCAAAACAATAAGGAGGAGAGAAATTGAAGAGGACACCTGACATTGACCACTGACATCCACATGCATGTGCATCCACACACACACAGACATACACATACACAATCAAGATCAAGGATATAGATCAGATGTAGAGTACTTACCCAGCATCCATTCTAAAGGCCCCAGACTTTATGCCTAGTAACACACACATTTTAAAAAACGTCTGCCATAAGGTTATATTTAGAATATAATGCACATACACATAAGTACATATACGCAGGTAACAACAATTAATGAAAATAGAGGGCACAAATTTGAGAGAGCAAAGGAGGATGTATGGGAGGGGTTTGGAGGGAGGAAAGGGAAGAAAGAAAATATGTAATTATGTTACAATCTCAAAATAAAAAAGACCAGTTAATGAGAATGACAACTAACTTCTGGTTTACTTCTGCAGTCCATGTTCTCTGGTGGTGTGAAAGCGCAGACAGCCGCGCAGCTGGGAGACATCGGTCTCATGAGGATCCCAGAGTCGTGGCTGCTGGTGAGCTGTTTCACTGGGCATGAGTTATTTTTAGAACAAATTCGGTTCAGCCGATAGCTTCATTGTCTTATAAAATGTCTTTGCAGTTCGGGAAAGTGTCAATTACTTAGAGTCTCAACAGAATATGTTCCTGATCCCAGCATCCTTTTCACCACTGAAGTAGTGTCCGGCCTGAAGTCAGACACCCCCAGTCACTGATGCGAGCTGTGTCTGCAGCGGGTGCTCACTGCTCTAGAGAGAATCATTGTCTTTGATGTCTGGAGGAGGTGGTGAGTTACTTCGCTGTGCCCTCTGCATCTTAAGGCTACCTTGTCCTTTACTACCAGTAAAAACTTGTGTTCATTTTCGCCGCGCCATTTCATGTCTACCGCACATGAGAAAGAGTTGCTGTTACTCCATGACCCTGGTATTTTTTTGTTCCACAATATCTTGTCTTCTGTGATTTTTATGACTAATTGCTGTCTTATATGCAAATAATGATTTTGAAATTTTTTGCCTGGAAATATTTTTAAATTAGTTAAATACAGTATCTGTATTTTTTGTCATATTCATTTTTCCTGAAATTTAAAAATATTTTTTACCCAGTAATGTGTGCTTTGTGATATAAAATGGGATTTGCAGAAACATTAAATCTAGTATTTGTCTTTATTCTTTAGAAAAGTACAGTATCATGTCTTCTGTATTCTTTATGATTTCACATTAATTATTAAGTCAAAGTTGGAAAATAATATATCCTTGGGACTTATTGCTGGATAGTATGGTTTTAGCATGTTCATTTTCAATTAACTTTTACTGCTTTTAACTTCACCTTGAATCACAAAGATTGTGAGACACTTATTTATTTCAATGAGATCTTTATAATTACAGAAATCTTTAACCTAATAAAAGCCTTCGCATCCATTCCGGTTTTTTCAACTGTGTCTTGTCTATTTATATCCTCTTCTTGCATAGATAGGGTAATGACACCACAATAATGTGGCAGCTTCATTGTGAGCGTTAAGTTACATAGACTATGCTGGTGGCTCTGAAGGCGGACTTCTGTAGACTGCCGTCTAGACTGTCTGGGGTATGAGGTGGGGCTCAGGACGGCAAGCGTGCAGCTTTCGCAGACATGCCTCTCCTCGGTACTCTTCAGGCGGAGTTCACTATCTCAAATTTACATGAAATAACTGGAACTAACTGGGTGTGTGCTTCACAGAAACATAAATGACAATTAAAAGATGAAATCAAACCAGTCTCAGATAGTTTCAGGTCTCAAAAAGACAAATACCATGTCTTTTCTCATATGTGGTTCCTAGATTTCCTAAATACATAATGAAAGGGTATATGGTGATGGTTTGGCTAGCATTGGTTACCGTGGCAGCGGTTTGGCTGGTGGCGGAAGAGTCAGGATCACAGGAATCACGTGCCATGGTTACCAGAGTTAGAGTGGGCTTTATTAGAGAGAAGAGGGGACAGGACGGGAGAAGCCAGGCCTGGCGGAGAAGAGAGAGAGGGAGAGGGGGAGAGAGGAGGGGAGGGGAGGGGAGGAGAGAGGGAGAGGAAGAGAGAAGAGGAGAGAAAGGGGGGGAGGGGTGCACGTCAAGCTTTTTTAGGCTGGGATGCAGTCGCCCACTGATGACATAATAAGGTGCCAGACAAGACCCCAGCTGTGAATATACAGAATCCTTACATATGAACCATGTATATCTGTATGAAATGAAAGTAAGAACAAAACTGGTTACAGTGGGGATGAATGAGCAGAGAGGGGTGAAGGGGGAGGGGAGGCTTGATGGAGGGGGACATAACTCAATGTATAATGTATGCTTGTATGAAAAGTTCTTTAGGTAGCACAAGTACCATGTGCAATGACTATATACAATGAATTTTTTAATTGTTGAAAACCCAAATGATCATAAAAATTGTAAAATGTAATTAAAAATTTAAAGTTCATTATAAAATGTTAAAAGTAATTTAGCATTTTGCTTCGTTAACTCTTTGAGCATCAATCTTCTTTGACCATTTCTGTAATAGAGTAAAAGGTAAGACAAGAGCCCAGGGCCTATGTTTGCACATCTTGAGCAGCCTTGGTGCAGGAGGGAGGGGCTTGCATCTGCCTCAACTGAATGGTCCATGGGAGACCTTGCCTTGGAGGAGGTGGGAATGGAGGGTAGGTTGGGGGAGAATGCTGGGGAGCGGGAGGAGGGAGGAGAGAGGGATCTGTGGTTGGTATGTAAAATGAATAGAAAATTTCTTAAAAATAAAAATTTTTTTAAACTTTAATAAAAAGTAAAATTTTTAAAAAAAGAGCTGACATTTGATCTTCTTGGTGGATACACTAAGCATCCCAATGGTTCTTAATTTAAATCATGCTTTATTCACTTGATTTGAATCATATATACCTTATTTGTATTTCACTCCAACTGTATTTTCAGTTTTTATAAAATTTAAGACGACAACGGAGATGTGCCTTCCAATCAGTTTGAAGAGGAAAATAATTAATATGCACAAGTTCACATAGTAGCATTGATTTTCTGCAATTTGGTTTTCTTCTGTTCTCTTAGGTTGTTCCCAGTACCTGCTCCCCGTATTCATTCCTTCACTGGAAAATTTAAAAATTAATCAGAAGAGACTGTGCAGACTGACACTTCCCCATCACTGTCTGCGGCAGCCTCCCTTGGGGACTTTTTCTCCTCCTACTATGTGCTCCTTGTGAAGACCAGTTCATCCATGTGTAAACTTAGTAGTTTGGCTCCAGCACTTTCTGTCTCCTGCAGCTAGTTTTTCCAAATCTCATTCCTTCTCAGCGTACAAATATGCTATTACTTATCCCATCTTTTAAAAAAGGAAAGCAGCCAGGTGGTGGTTTCACACACCTCTAATCCCAGCACTGGGGAGGCAGAGGCGGGTGGATCTCTGAGTTTAAGGCCAGCCTGGTCTACAGAGCTAGAGAGAGAGAAGAAAAACAAACAAAACCCATCCTGCCTCAATTTTCCCCTATAGTAATACAAAAGAAGTGTCATACTTCCAGCCTCTATTAATTCTCTCTTAAATGTCCCACTATCCCACTAACCAAATACCTCTCAACAAACTCATTTTCCAGTCCTAGTTTTAGTGGGTCTCCTAGCAGTTGATCTCTTTCTTTGTTCCAGAAATACTGTCTTCATTCCCATGAACCGTAGCTGCTTAGTCTTCTTTCCTGATTAATGCCTTCAAGTCTCCACCTTGTCTCCTTGATCTCCAGTGGTGTCACATTCCAGCTGATTCCTTAGCCTTCTTTTCTGTCCTGAGCTCACTTCCTGAATTATGTCTCAGTCTTAAGTCTCCAACTGCCACCTGTATTCAGACAGTCAATGCAGTATATATGCATTCTCTAGACTCCAGCCTTATCCAGCCTCTGCTTGAATATATTAGAAACTTCACTGTTGAAAGCTGAGCTCTTAATCTTTACCGAGCACCCCTGTCTTACTGAATGACACCTCCCATCCTGTCCATTTGCTCAGGTCACTAACCCCATTACATATCCAATAGCAGATCCCAAAAATCCAGAATTTGATTGTTCCATATCCCTGCAGCCATTATTCTGATGCAAGCCCATCATTGTGGTGATATTGTGTCCCCCAATATATTTTGCACCCTAATAAACTTATCTGGGGTCAGAGAACAGAACAGCCACAACACAGACATAGAGGTCAGAAAATGGTGGCTCTCACACACCTTTAATCCTAGCATTCTGGAGGCAGAGGTCCCTTCGGATCTCTGTGAGTTCAAAGCCACACTGGAAACAGTCAGGCATGGTGACACATGCCTTTAATCCCAGGAAGTGATGGTAGGAAGCAGAAAGGTATATAAGGTGTGAGGACCAGGAACTAGAGCTGGTTAAGCTTTTAGGCTTTTAGCAGCAGTTCAGCTGAGATCCGTTCAGATGAGGACACAGAGGCTTCCAATTTGAGCAAACAAGATCAGCTGAGGAATTGGTGAGGTGAGGCTTGTTCTGTTTCTCTGATGTTTCAGCGTTCACCCCAACATCTGGCTCCCGAGTTTTTTTTTTTTGTTTTTTTTTTTTATTAATAAGACCGTTTAAGATTCATGTTACACATCATTATTGGGATTTAAGGAGAAAGCTCTTAACTGATCTGCCCCCATCCTACTCCATTTTCAACACAGCAGCCAGAATATAAAACATAAACATTACCTCATTTCTCAACACCGCCATGCCTTCAATAGCTTCCTCTCTCAGAGTCAGTATCCAAAGCCCTTCAGTATGACCTACAAGCCCTTACATGACCTGTCCTATTACCTTAGTGTCATTCTGTTCCCTCACTTCCAGGCTGACCTAACAGTTCTTGTCTTTGACTCACTCACTAAGCATCATCTTGCCTTAAAATCTATTTCCCCTACCTAGAGTCTTCTTCTCTGGACAGAAATCTTCATGGATTATTTCCATACTTTCTTGGAATTTTACCCCAGAGTCCCATACAGCCTTCCCTGATAGCCCCATTTAAAATGGAAGTCCCTGTATGCTATGGAATGAATGTGTTTTTACCCTTCAGATTCACATACTGAAATCCTAATATGATGTTTAGAGGTGGAGACCTTATGAGGTATCTTAATCCGTGTTCTATTGCTGTGAAGAGACACCATGAGCACAGCAACTCTTGCAAAGGAAAGCAGTTAATTAAGTGGGCTGGCTTACAGTTTCAGAGGTTTCGTCCATTGTCATCATGGTGGGAAGCGTGGCAGCACACAAGCTACATGATTTTGGGGAAGTAGCTGACTTCTACATCTGGATCTCCAGGCAGCAGGAAAAGACTTTGTACTTGGAATGGGTCCTTGAGACCTCCAAGCCCACCCCCAGTGACACACTTCCTCCAACAAAACCACATCTCCTAAGCCTTTCAAATAGTGTCACTCCCTGGTGTCCAAGCATTCAAATCTATGAGCCCATGGGAGCCATTCTTATCCAAACCACCACAACATGAGGTAACTGGGCTTAGGTGAGGGGATAAAGCTCCTTGATGGAGTTAGTGTCCTTATAAGGAGATAAAGGATCCTCAACATAATTGCAGTATTCACTGGGGTCTAATCATGTTGGAATCCTCACCTCAAATTTCCCAACCTCCAGAATGCTCAGAAATAATGTTTGTTGTTTAAGCCACACAGCAGTATGTCACTTACCAGTATAACTAACATTTTAGTATTTTAGTATTTATGATCTTTATTATATTTCTCCTTCCACTAGAAACTAAATTCCATGATACTATGGGGTTTTGTTTTAATTACTGCAGTAGCACCAACCAGTGCCTGGCACATGCTAAGTCATCTGCAAGCACTTGTTGATTATATGAACATATGAGATGTGCTATATCTTAAGTATAGTTTGCATGTGACCCCCTCTTCCAAAGATTTGGGTTCTGGAGTTTTATCCTTACAATGATAATGGAACCTGATGATGCCCAGTGGAAAGTGGTTAGGCCATTGGTGGTACCAGTTCTGGAAAGGGTTAATGTAAAATTTCGGTTTCCATTTTGGTTCTCTTGAAGGTGAGTTATATTGGTTACTTTGTTCATTGCTATGTAAAGATACCTGTCAGAAATAAGGAAGGAAGAGTTTATTTTGGTACATGGTTTTAAGTGGGATATTCCACTGTGGCAGGGAAGACATAACAGTTCATGGAGGTGGAATTGTATGGCTAGAATTCCTTACATCTGAGTAGATCATGAAACAGAGACCTGGACAGAAAGTGAAGCCAGACTATAACCCTCAAAGGTTTAATATTCTCCCAAAACAATATCACCAGTTGAGGAACATGTGTTCAAACTCATGAGCATATGGGGAACAGTTCACTACATTCAACTGTTAATAGTAAGTTGTTTATAATCCCCTGGATCTCTTTAGGTGTCTCTCTTGGTGTGTGGCCTCTCCATTTTGCACATGCTACTACTATGATGCCATCTTCCATGAGGCTCAAATGAGACCACCCACTCTTAAATCTTCAACCTCCAAATTTGTAAAGTTTTGAGCTAAATTAATCTCTCTCCCCCCACCCTCTCTCTCTCTCTCTCTCTCTCTCTCTCTCTCTCTCTCTCTCTCTCTCTCTCACACACACACACACACACACACACACATATACACACACACAATCAAGACTCAGATATTTTGTTATGGCAACAGAAGAAAACAGATGAGTACCAAGAGTTTTGCTTTAAAAAATAGTGCATCATTTCTCCATACTTCATCTTATCCACTATTATCAATGAATTGTTGAAGGTTCCTCACCACCTTATTTGGAAAGTATCCATGAAAGATACAGTGACACAGTAGAAATTCTCAATATGAATGCAATCAAGAAATACAAAAGATACTATTGCCTATTGGTTATGAGATGCCTTTCTAGATTACAAAAGTACAGCAATTCTATTTATAGGAAGAGAAACAGATACATGACCAATTAAGTATTGTGCAATATTTGTTAATGCTGTGGAATATTTGTTTAATGATGCAAAGATGTGTTGCATGCTTTTATGTTGCATTTGTTTAACTGTGAAACTGCATTACTTTGCCTGCCTAAAACATCTGTTTGGCCTAATAAAGAACCGAACATCCAATAGCTAGGCAGGAGAAAGGATAGGTGGGGCTGGCCGGCAGAGAGAATAAGTAGAAGGAGAGAAAGAGAAGAGGAGGATCAAGAAAAGGAGGAGAAGAGGATGCCAGGGGCCAACCACACAGCCACATATGGAATAAGAAGGAAAGAAAAGATATACAGAAATAGATAAAGGTAAAAGCCCATAGGCAAAAGGTAGATGGGGATAATTTAAGTTAAGAAAAACTTGCTAGAAGAAATAAGCCAAGTTAAAGCCAGACATTCATAAGAAAGAATAAGTCTCTGTGTATTTGGGAGCTGGGTGGTGAGCCCCGCAAAGATCAAAGAATGAAAAACAACCAACTTCATTGAGTCTAATTCCTCCTTAAAAAAAAAAAAAAAAAAAAAAAAAAACTAAAAAACTTACAAAAGATAAGAAAATAGTGTTTGTAGACTCACACTCTGAACTTCAATCCCAGCACTGACTCCTACTGAACAGAGCCCAGACACTTAAATACTGTAGAAACTGAAGTTGTGATACTTTCAGTCATTAAAGGAGTATGAACCTGCATTATGTTGAAGGAATCCTAACATTCAATAGAGAGCCTTTCTTCATAAACTCTATTACTTGGAATGACCTCTCTCTACTCAGCATTGTAAAAAGAAGCATGTTCTTCCAGGAGAACATGCTGTTGGTTGTTTTCTTACTCTTGGTCTCTTTGAGGGCCTGCCACCCAGCTCCCAAATAAATCACACATAGAGGCTTATTCTTTTTTTTTTATTCTTGTGTGTGTGTGTGTGTGTGTGTGTGTGTGTGTTCTTGAAATTTTCTTTTTTAAAAAAAATTTATTCTTAAGAGTTTTAATGTTACATATCAGCCATGGGTTTCCCTGTCCTCCCCGCTCCCACCCCCAACCTCCCCCTATTCCCATCTCCTCCAGGGCAAAGACTCCCCTGGGGATTCAGCTCAACCTGGTAGATTCAGTCCAGGCAGGTCCAGTCCCCTCCTTCCAGGCTGAGCAAAGTGTCCCCACATAAGCCCCAGGTTCCAAACAGTCAGTTCATGCACTAAGGACAGGTCCGGGTCTCACTGGTCTCACTGCCTGGGTGTAGAGTTTTATTCTTTTTTTTTTTTTTTTTTTTTTTTTTTTTTAGCTGAGGATCGAATCCAGGACCTTTGTACTTGCTAGGCAAGCGCTCTACCATTGAGCTAAATCCCCTTTCTAAGTCTTATTCTTAATTATGAATGTGTGGCCTTAGCTTGGTCTGTTGCTAGCCATCTTTCCTTAACTGTAAATTAACCCTTCTACCTTTTGCCTCTGGGCCTTTTCCTTTTCTTCCATCTATAATCTTACTTTCACTCCTACTCCATGGCTGGCTGTGTAGCTGGGTGGCTGGCCCCTGGAATCCTCCTTCTTCTTTGGCTTGTTCTTTCTATCCTCCCAAATTTCTCCTATATATTCTCTGTGCCAGACCCACCTATCCTTTCTCCTGCCTTGCTATTGGCTATTCAGTTCTTTATTAGACCATCAGGTGTTTTAGGTAGTAACACAGCTTTCACAGAGTTAAACAAACGCAACATAAACAAAAGTAACACATCTTAAAGCAATGTTCTCCAACAAGAACAGGGTTTGATTTCTTTAGTTTCAACTAATTGGCCCAAGACCCTGAGGTAAGAGAAGTTGGTGGAGAAAGACTCCTGAGGGGCTGGAGAGATGGCTCAGAGGTTAAGAGCACTGACTTCTACCAGAGGTCCTGAGTTCAATTTCGGACAACCACATGGTGGATAATAACCATCTGTAATGAGATCTGGTGCCCTTTTTTGGCCTGCAGGTATACATGCAGACAGAACACTGTGTATATAATAATTAAATAAATCTTTTTAAAAGGCTCCTGGCAGTATAAATAGCTGAAGGGTTTAAAAACACTCAAGGAAAAGAGGGGTGTCAGCTCTAGTCTCCAGGTCAGAGGAATGCAAATGCAAGCTTTATAATCTAGCTCTATTTTTCTGTTTCCCTTCAGAGCACAATGCCCTGTAGATGTGTGTATATTCTGCCTCTTTGCCTCTTATTCTCCCTCACCAGCCCACTGACTTTGGAGGTCCCTGGGAACCATCTCATGAAGTGCAATGGCCATTCACACAATTACCTTGCTCATCGTGGCAGTTTCAGACATTAGTAGACTTCTGCCTTCCAGGAATATACCGTCCTCTGGATTCCAGTATATGGCACACATCAGATGTGTTTGCTCTTTTTCTTTCCTGCTGTTCATTGCCTCCCAGTTTTCTTTGCTACCTTCTAAATCTCAGGCTCAAACTTCCATTCTCTTTAAATAAGGAAGCTCATCCAGTCCCACAACTTACAAACTATGTGGAGTGTGTGGTGTGTGTGTGTGCTGCACTGTTAATATGCCCATTTTTATTTTATGTCATTGCCTCTGAGCTCCAGACTGGAATACCAATGGCATATTTCACCATAAGCATCTACCAAGTTCACATACTAGAAGCCATTTTTTGATTTTTCATCCCCTCAACCCCTACCTAAAGCCTGTGAGCAAGTGCTGCTGGCTCTGAAGAGGACCCTGAATGTTACCCTTCTTCCCTGTCTGCTGCTGCCATCCTATCCTATCCACTGTCCTCCCACTGCCCTCTCTTCCCATCAAAGTCCACACTTGCTTAAACAGGGATTAGACCATGCAGTACCTATCACCCTGTTGAAAACCTCATGGCTCCTCACTTTCCTACCAATAAAAGACAAATACCCTGACGAGGCTGCAAGGTCCTGATGCCATCCGCCACTTCTCTTCCCCAAGACCCTGGATTCCTTTTCCTCCTTAGCAGTCAAGATTTTTCCCGGTTGTGTTTTGATATTACATGTTTCCGATGTGTTCTTACTGCCCACCTTCCAGTGTTGCCCCTGCTTATCATGTTGAGCTCTGAACTTAAATGTCACCCCTCAGACAGGCTGTTTCTGACTCCTCCCCATTGTTGACCTGTCACCATGTTTCCTGTTCATCAAAGCATCTGCTGTGCCAGGTGTGTTTGTCCACCATTATTTGCCTTTCGCTGATGCATCAAGAAATTCCATTTCCCTCAACATTGTATCCCCAGAACCCAAAAGGATGCCGGGCATATAAAGCTCAGTAAATATTTGCTAAATTAATAAATAACAATGCTTAGAGGATTTACCAAGGACAAATTTAACTGACACCTAACTCCAAAGGAAGAACATTTGTCATTTAATTAGCACTGTATCTTGGAGCAAATTTCTCTGAGGTATCATTTATTTAACATGTAAAATATCTTGTCTTACCTCAGTGGGAAGGTTTTCAGTATCTGACTAGTTAAAAAAAAAAAAAAAAAACCCCACTTGAAAATAGTCGCTAATTTTCTCCTGTGTGATTTTTCAAACTTAATACACGCAATAGCACTGTCCAGAGTGGGTCTTCAGAGAGGCTTTTCTCTAGAATGTTTTGGTCAAGTCTTATGGGTAACTTGTATTTTCATCTAGGTTTAACTGTTAACTGCCTTTTCACAATACAATTACTACTTAGTTTTTTTGTTTTTGTTTGTGTGTGTGTGTGTTTACTTTTTCCATTGTGAATTTTCACAGAAACAGTTTTGTTATTTCATTCAAGTCCCTTCATGATAACTTTAGAAGATACAGTTGTGTGACAGATACCGAGCAGGACTCTAGCCCTGCTCAAAAGGACCACTTACTGCATATTGTTCCAGCCATTCAGAGGCGGTCACTATAGAATCAAGACCCACTGGGGTTTTTCAAGTTGCAAGCTATATATATTTGTTTTTCTGAGATTGACTTATAAAAATTTATTTATTTTACATCTTGACCAGTTTCCCCTCCCTTCCCTCCTCCAGGTCCCTCTCCCCCACCTCCCTCCTGCCCCCTCCACAGTCCTCTCCTCCATTTCTAGTCAGAAAAGGGAGGGCCTCCCATGGATGTCAACAAAATATTGCAAGTCAAGTTGCATTAACACTAAGCATCCCCCCCCCCCACTGTGTTAAGGCTGGGCATGGTAACCCAGTATGAGGCATAGGGTCCCAAAGCCAGCAAAAGTCAAAGACATCTCCTGCTCCCACTTTTAGGAGTCCCCCAATAAGACCAAGCTACACAACTGTCACATATACACAGAGGGCCCAGGTCAGTCCCATGCAGGCTCCCTGGTTGTTGGTTCAGTCTCTGCGAGCCCCTATGCTCCCAGGTTAGTTGATTTTGTGGGTTTTATGATTCCCTTGACCCTCCTGGCCCCTCCAGTTCTTCCTCCCCCTCTTTAGGAGGATCCCCGAACTCAGCCTAATGTTTAGCTGTGGGTCTCTGCATGTTTCCATCAGTTGCTGGATGAAGCGACAGTTGAGCTGGGAACCAGTCTATGAGTACAGCAGACAATCTTTGGGCATCATTACATTGACATTTTTTTTTTCTCCAGTGGTATTTGGTTCTGTCCTAGGCTGAGACTGATTCTTTATGAGCCATGAAAAATACATCCACACTGTCTCACCAGAGCACCATGTGTGTCTGGAAGCAGGGAGGGTGTGGAAACCAACCCCAGGCCTCCCAGTACCACTTCTCTTCCCACATTTCTACTCTTTGGGCGTGGTGACCCTTGCCATCCCTCCTTGACCCCTGCATCTTCCAGTATGAATGACGTTGTGTCCTTGTAGTTTCGGTTGAGTAAGCACCAAAGACTATCTTTCTGTAGCCTCCTCAAAATCAGTTGTTTTCATTAAGGAAGTCTATCTGGGATGTTTTCTCTTCAGTCATAGTAATCGTTAGTCCATCTAGAAACCCCTCTTAAACATTGTTTATAGCAGTTCTTCAGCCTTAACTGAATCTGAAAGCATGCAGTACTCTTTGATGCTGAAGCAGTATCCTGAGTTCTTTCAACAGAGTGTTGGCACTTTTCCTACAACTTACACAATTAACTGAAACATCTTCCCCTCCAGGCTTTATAACACACTAACAGCAGATGGTGCTACGAACGCACACAAGTAAATTTGTGTAGACCAGCAGGACTGTCACAGCTTTATTTTGTGACTCATAACATAGAAACAGGCTTTTAAAAACACTTCATATAAAGTTATTGACAATACAATTTTTTTTCAGTTTTTTTTCTTTTAATGAAAATGATTTAACTTAGAAATCTGCTCTGAAACTTTTGTCTAGTTTTGCAGTTCTCAGATACTCCAGTGCAAAAATAGATCCATTACAGACAGCATAAAGTGCTTGGAATAAGGGCCAATGATAAAGAAAAAGCACAAAAACAGCTTCATCCTAGGGGCCAAGGGAAAAGAACATACTGAATCCATATGGAAATAGAAATGCTCTATAAAAAGGGATGCAACCATTTTGAATCAGAACAGTATTACTGTGGTATTACACTATTACTAGTAAATAGTAACAAGAGTACAAATTAGTATTTCAGTATCAAAGTGGTTCCCCATTATACAACACATGACTCTTTGGAACAATTTTACCTGATATATACAACCATGAGAAGACAGCAGACAATCCCTTCAGGTCGATGACTACTATACAGAGAGCAAATGATGTGTAACAGTTAGTAGGCATGAGGCTTATGCTTTCAGTACAGACGTCTCAGTACAGTAGTTTGAGGTTGGTTCGTCTCAGAATGAATTGCGCTGGGTACATAGAGAGAGAGGACTCACGTTCTTTTGTCTTTTCATATTCACAGTTAGTAAGTTTTCCAAGATTAAAAAGAAAAAAAAGTAAGTCAGAAGTGTATGAGCTTGAGAATTTCTAAACTCACATGGTACATCACCATAGGGAATATAAGGAAATTTTATTTGAAGACAGGATTTTAAAATCTCTAAAATAATTACATTTACACAAGAAAATTAAAGATTGCTGTTTAGATAGTGTAAAAGGTAAACAATACCTACAGATTGTTTCTAGCTTTAGAAAAGATTTTAAATCTACATTGAATTAGTTTTTTTTTTTTTTCAAAATGATTCACAGTGCTTTATGTTTTTTGTTGTTATTTGTTTTTTGTTTTTACTATGGCCTCAAAATCAGAGTTATTAAAACAATGATTTGCTCAGGGCTGTAGTGTAATGAAAAGTTAGCGTATGATAATAGTGGACTGAGAAAGCCAACAAAAGGTTGATTTTGAAAAATATTCTTTTCTTTGAATTTTTTATCTTTGATACATAAATACAGTGGTATGCCAATAATTACTGGAAATATTTCATTGTCATTTTAGAAAGCTATATTGACATTAATATCAAAATAGTCATTTTTCTTTTCAAGCAATGAGTTACATAACAATAGTCTATAAACTTATCTAATTTGAAACAGATCTGAACTCTTATACTTCCAAATGCATTGTTCAAATTTTAGAATAAGTTGAAGAAATGAGTGACAGTGAACACTCACTTGAACTTTTCCATGCAGGAATTCACTTGGATTTTTGTTTTGTAAGAAGACACATGACATTGAGCATTGGTGAAATAATATTTTTTACATAGCTTGCCATTGAAAACATTGAAACTTGGGTTAGAAAAGTCTGAAAAATATTTCATGTGGTATAGTTCATTGATTTTTATGATTGGTTAGATTGAAGAGATGAAATATTTGAGATTGTCAGAGGTTTAAGTGGGTGTCTAGTATCCTGCCAAGCCAATTATGTTGAAGGTAACAAAGGTTACAAGCACAAGTGGTATTCAAGAAATTTCAAGCTGGGTGTTGTCTCCTAAAAAGAGTTCATTGTTGACTCACCCTTCTTGGCTTTTGTATCAAGTGGGCAAGGGATTGGCCATATCCTTTCAGTGGATTCAACAAAACCACCTATATCTGTAAGTCAGTCAGCTGAATACATGGCACAGAAAATCTGCTAGTCACACTCCTCACTCCTATCCACCTATCTACACATTGACTACACTCCAAAAATACTTAATCAACAAACCAAAATGAATAGTATTCTCCAGGATCTTAAAATGTGGTATGAGATGTTGACTACCATGTTGGTTTCTGGTCACCAGGCACTAGTTATACATTCCATCTGCAAATTTACTAAGGAAAATAAGGTATGAGGCAGTGTGGCCATATTCGTCTATGCCACCAACATCTATTCTTATGGTTCAAGGTTCCAGAAGCCATTGGTAAAACTTAAAAGTCCAAATAATATTAATAGTGCAAAGATTTTTGTCAAAATTCCACCTTTTCATTTTCTAGGTTAATTAAAACAGTTAGAAATTATACTAGCAATAATACTACATTTGTGTCAAATAATAAAGGATCTTGAGATGCAGCGTACCGTATTGTGTTAACAGACAGCCAGGACAAACAGACCCAGACCTTCCATGTGTAAATGCACCAGCTCTTTCATGCTACACCCTGAATGTGGCAGCTTGCAGCCCCAGCAGTTGGGTGCTGATCTTTGTTTCTAATATCTTTGATCTGACATGTTTGAAACCTTCTCAGAAAGATGACCTGGTGCCCCATGACTCCAGGCACGGGCAAGACCGAACAACAGAACCAAGTCTCCTGTAGTTAGAGAGATCCACATTTTGCATGTAACAGCCACAACAGCAGATCAAGGAGAGAACCAAAGCAGGGCTTTAGTCACACATGGCACCATTTTGTCTCCTGATATTTAATGATGTTGATAGACAGCAAGGGGGAGCTTTCACAAAAGTGTGTGTGTGTGACACACCTCAGTGCTTCAGCCTTTCTAAGCAACTTGGCACTAGTAATTCTGGCACACTCATTGCCAGCAATGGATGTGTCACCAGGAAACCATTCTTGTGGTTAGGCATGGCTTAATGGGTGCCTTTGACTTTGATTATGACTGGCCATGACTATTTGATGGATTGTTGTTGCAATCCCAGTGAGAATACACAGGAATAAAAAAGTATGAATCCAAACCCATAGTCTGCTTGGTTCCATACCAGAGTTTCACATCTGTATAAGGTAATGAGCTAACTTCAAGTCATTTTCTCTAGGGAGCCATACAAGACATGGGCTACAAAGGCACTGCCCCTGTAATGGAATTGTGAGTTCTCATTGCATTGAATTGCATTGCATTGAATAGTGTCAGTACAGTATCCAGTTTGTTTTTCTCCACAGAAACGCAGGACTCTTTCTTCCGGAACACTTGACACAGTGCAAAGGAAGAGCTAGCTCTCCCTTCCTTTCATTCACCCTGTATGAGCAGGACTCTTCATACATAACTTTCTTTCACTTTCTCGTCTTGCAAAAAAGACGTCAGGACGGCCACATCCACCACTGTCTGATTTTTGTGTAATGACAGGTCCTTTAAGTGGTCATCATCACTTTGGTCCTTGGCAAAGTTCACAAATACCTGTCAAAAGGAAGATGGACAGTCATGAATACCTCTTGACTTGCTCTTTTGTTATTATAGTATCATTTTTTATTTATGGTTGCATTTTTTCCTTGTGTTGAAATTAGGTCAGGTAGGAGTACACAGAATTAAGTAGTTGAACTAGAAAATGCTATGTGAAGGGGAGAATACTTAAAAAACATCAAAAGCACTTAAAAATTATTTTCCACATTACCCCCACACCAACAACTGCTCAATCATCTACTTATCAACCATCACTTTGGCATATTTAGGTTTAATTAAAAGGAAAAGAAAAAACACTTCCTGGATACCTATTAACTACCAATTCTGGTATATTTTGTTATTTAGTAGGGATAAGGCACCTGGCAAAATGTCTGGCTCGTGGCTGATAAGCAATAAATGGTAGTTATTGTGACTGCTGCTACAACAGTCACAATAACTACATATACAAGAAAGCATCCCCTTTTTGCATGTGCTCACAGAGATGTATACAGAATAGGCAATAATAACAGAGAAGGAGGCAAAGCACAGACAGGCTGAACTTCTCTCAGGCTCATGTGGAAAGGAAGGACCAGGCATCCTAACCCTGAAGCTGAAGTACTTTTGACTGAAGGCTTACTTGGTCAAGTGTTGTCTGGGAGACAGAGTAGTCTTCTATGTGGAGTCGCTTTTTGCTCTGGGAGAGGATGCTGAATATCCTGGCCAGAGACGACAAGGAGGATGGAAGCTGGTACTGTAGCATGTTTCGGTGTTTCTCTTTTAGGACACTTCCTGGAAAGGCGAGTCCAAAGAACTCCTGAACAGGCTTCAGGTCAGGGTTGGACCCTGCTATTCGTACAACTATTGTGTAACCATCTCCAAACCTGAAGGCCGGAAAAAAATACATCTAAATGGAGCACTCCCAGACAAGTATCTCAAGAGGATACTTAACCCCTGGAAACCCAACTTGTACTGAGAAAAGGAGATCTCTGGCAGACCCACAGAGCAGTTTTTGAGAGAAGGAACCTGTTTTATTGAGCAAGTCATGCTTGGTGCCATGCTCAGAACCTTGAAGACAAGATTCTATTAAATCCTCAATGTGGACCCATGAAATCTGACACACAGACAAACAGAAGCCCAAGAAATTTAGTCACCTGCCCATGTCCCAAACTTAACTCCTGAGTTATGGTAGGGCAAGGATGTGAACCCATTTCTGTTAACTCCACAGTGTGTGCTCATTATCATAATATCACATATAAATTATTAAATTCATTTTATATAACAAAATTCAGAAGAGTCCCAGGAAATGGCCTCTCAGAGAGGTTAAGGAACTTACAAATCACACAACCAGTACATGGTAAAGTCAGAATTGGACTACTGCCCATTTAGAGTCCAAGTCCACAAGCTTTTTACTACACTCTTTTGTTTTTATTTTAAGCCACCATATATACACTCAGCAAAGAATAAAAGCCAACCATTTCACTGGGTGCTATCCCAAAGAAAAGTGATCTCTGTTACCTGTTTTTCAGATGTTGGACACTGCCAAGGCACCTGAACCTCCCATTGACCATGATGGCCATCCTTGTACAAAGAGCTTCACATTCTTCCATACTGTGAGAAAACAGAATGAGGGTTTCCTTTCAGAGAGATGCTACCTTAAGCATCGGAACATCACCATGACACCTGGTACTTTAAAGAAACAGATCCCCATTATCCTAGGGCATCTCTTGCCAAGATATGGAAATGATGTTCTTCTCTTTCAGGTGCCTTACAATTGTGAAAAGGTAGAAATAATCCCAATGTTTGCACAAAGAAAAGTTACATAAATTAAGGTAGAGCTTCATGAAATCCAGCTATAAGAAATGATGGCACACCTAAATTTTATGACTTGAAATATTGTTCTCAATACACACATTATAGTTATACTTTTTGTCTGTAAAATACTTAAGTGTTTATAGCTTTGCAGAAGAAAACTCTGAAACATATACAGACAAATGATAATAATAGTTATCTTGAAGTGGAATAATTCCAAGGATAACTATCTCAGTCTTTGCCTTTTTTTCCTGATTTTTATAAAATGACCAAATATAATCATTACACACTGCAGAAGCTGAGACTATACAGTACAGACCTATGAGATGTAAGGACCACGGATCTCCCCTCCTTAACAATGCTTAGGGCACAATTCCACAAGAATCTCCGTGCTTTGGGATCCATGCCTGTGGTTGGTTCATCCTATAATTAGAATAAAACAAGTTCAATTATTTGCTGGGAAAAAATACCAAAGGCAATTTTTTTAAAATGTTAAAGACATGCCTGGTGTGGTGGCACACACCTTTAATCCCAGCACTGGGGAGACAAAAGCATGTGGATCTCTGTGAGTTCAAGGCCAGCCTAGTCTACATATGAGTTCCAGACCAGCCAAAGCTAAATAAGTGAATCCCAATCTCAACCAAACCAAACCAAACCAAACCAAACCACTTTTTTTTTTTAATCTAAAACTGTTTTGGTTTTTTTTTTATTTTTATTTTTTTTTTGGTTTTTCAAGACAGGGTTTCCCTGTGTAGCTTTGTGCCTTTCCTGGAACTCACTTGGTAGCCCAGGCTGACCTCGAACTCTCAGAGATCCACCTGGCTCTGCCTCCCGAGTGCTGGGATTAAAGGCGTGCGCCACCACCGCCCGGCCTAAAACTGTTTTTGAAGAGTAAGGTTTAGGTAAAACTGTTAACTCACATTTTTTCCTAAATCATTTCTTGTTCTCTTATACTTGCCAATCTTACAGAAATCTCATATTCACACGCTCAAGGTAACATTAAAGCCTCAGGGCTTCTTCCCACACTTCCAGTGCTTTCTACAAAATGAGGGTCAAGGGCCATTGCCCAGCCTGATGTGGTTTCTATTTATCTGTATGTATGGAACTATGGTCCAGTGGCTACTGTGGTCACCTTGAATCAGTGTCCTCACTCTACATTTGAAGGATGACCATGCAGGCATGAGTCATGAAGAATGTTCCAGAGAAAGATCAAATCACACATTCAGCTTCAGCCATCCTTGTAGGGACTACCCAAGGAAAGGAAATAAGGTGCCTGGAGCATGTCTATTTGGGAGCCTGTGAAGGTCCAGGAGAGCCACCCAGTGCGCTCTGTGGGAGAAGCTTTGCTCTGCTTCTCCAAGCAGTCAGTGGCAGGCTGACTTGGTGCCACCATGCCAGGACGCACGGGCCCATATGTGACTTCCGGTAAACCATGCTCATTCAACACAGAAGAGTAGCTCCCACCTTCCACTCACACTCACCAGAAAGACCACAGGAGGCCCACCGATCAAAGCCATGGCTGTGGAGAGCTTTCGCTTGTTCCCTCCACTGTAGTTGCTGGCGTATTTTTCTCCATACTTTACAAGGCCCAGTTTGCGAATTGCCCATTCACCAACCTAGAGAGAGAAAAAGCACTTAGATTTCTGTCTGGGGCAGTACTGGCATCACACTTGAGTGGGACTCAGGTCTCAGCTCCCTCTGAGGACCGAGAGGAGGGAGAAGAGACTCCTGTGGTAGGACCTGCACCCATTCCTTGCCCCCTAGCCAGCGTCTGCCTACCCTCCCATCTCCCACCATGAGAGTGGGTGCAGAGATGGACTAACGCATAAGCAAGGTCTCAGGTTGCCATCATGTGTGAAGAAGCTATGTGGTATAAAGGTGTCAAAGGAGACAGTCTGGCTTTCTGGTTCCACAATACCTTGCCAACTTCTTTTTCTGGGACTCCCCTCAAGAGGGCAAAGAACTCCACGTGCTCTCTCCCAGTCAGCAGCTCTGTGATGGCATCAAACTGAGGGCAGTAGCCCATATTCTGATGTACTTCATGGATATCTGATAAGATGCTGGAAAGGAAGAGAGAACCAGTCAGGTGTTCAGTCTCCAGAGATATTCTGACGGGACAATCTGGCCTGACATTCCTAAAAGAAATATGCTTGTACAGAACACAATCTACACATGCTTCTGAAGCCTTTCAGTCTCTGATGCCAATTCCTGTGAGCAGTAAGGTCTCTCTCTCTGCCCTGGCTAGGTCATGTTAGTTCATGAGTAATTCAACCTGCAAGCTTGGTCCAGCTTCAAAACAAGTCTGTGTAGTGGAATAATCTTTTTGTACACTGTGAAGATTTGTCACTCCGATTGGTTTAATAAAAAGCTGCATGGCCAATAGCTAGGCAGGATCTTCAGGGCAGAAAGGACGCTGGGAAGAAGAAGGGTGGAGATGGAGAGAGTTACTAGCCAGAAGAGGAAGCAGCATGGGCAGTACAGAGTAAAAGTAATAAAGCCACGAGACAAAAAGTAGATTGATAAAAATGGATTAATTTATGTTGTAAGAGGTAGTTAGTAACAAGCCTAAGGTACCTGCTGAGCTTTCATGATTAATAATAAGTCTCTGTGTGGTGATTTAGGAGCTGGTAGGCTGGACAGAAAAATCTGCCTGCAAGTCTATACCACTGTAGTACAGTCTTTGCCAACAACCCCAGTGACACCTATCTGGAATGTTAGCACTGAGTCTCCATCCCAAAGTTGACTCTGGTCATATGCACCAAGTGCCCTTTTACTCCAGGCTTCTTCACGACCGTGTGGTACCACAGAAGGCCCAGAAATGCTGGGTATGAGCTCCCCACCTTCTGCTCCTCAATCATTGATTCAGCCATAGCATTCCCGTTCCAAATATTCTGATTCAACTCAATACACGGTGCAGCCTCCCATTTATTCCTCCATTTGTTTATTTTACTATAGACCCTCTAACATATGGTAACAGGAAAAAATACACATATAGATAATTTTACTTATACCTATGGGGTTAACCTCTAGGTTCTATGAAGTCAGTCAAACTAACACTTGCTATTATCTGAAAATTTGGGCATTCATATCCCAGGCTGATGATTGCCTTTCAGCCACTTCCAGATAGCCATGAACTTGACATATAGGCACAGTCATCTCTGCTTCTTTAGTACTCTTGGGTCAGCCATCCCAAGTACCCATGGTCATTGTGCCTGGCTCTCACAGCTACATTGCCAAAGCCAGTTGTATAATCAGTAGCTAAGATAAACATTAGGGTATGCCAGTTATTGTCATCTTGGCATATTCCAGGAACTTGGTACTAGTACAAGACTGGGGAGTTATCACTATTCCCAGAATTTCTATTCTTTTAAGGCTCCTTTAGATTGCTACTGAAAAAAAAGAAAAAAAATCAGCAAGAGATGGGAGGAGATGGATAAATTCATTATATTCCTGACTCTACAATAATACTGACTGTACCTCTACCCAGTGTTTCTGAATATGAGCAACCTCCCATTACTGGATTGTGAAATAAATTTAGTAGGTCAAAGCCAGCAATTTTTAAATGGCATGACACAGACTAGAATATGAACTATTAGGGTACACAGTAGATGCCATTTTAATGAACTTTGCATTAGGTGTATGTATGCCTATGTGTCTGTGTATGTGTACTACATTTAAACATAAACTGTACTTTCTACATGGCCATGATCAGAAAGGTTCAGAAGGCACATAATATGCATTTATTCATATAAAAAGCCCAGAGAAGCCCCAAATCTTTAGAATACACAAGGAAAGTACCACCTAACAGGTCTCTAATGTGTAGCTTTATCTACAAAAATTAGAAAATGGCTTAACAGTGGCTTTATCAATTGGCACATACTTTAGAGAAGGCAATTAGACAGATATATGTTCTTTTACCATGTAGTGACTTTTCCAAGGAAATAATAGAAATTATCTACAAGGATATATTTACACAGTGAAAACTAGAAATTAATTAATGCCCAATGTTTATAAGGAACTGATCAAATAAAGATATTTACTTAGTGGAGTTTCTAGATTTTAGACTATGTAACCTATTTGGAAATCTTCATTATAAACATGTTAATGATAGAATCTCAAAATCTATATAGAGTGGTGTTCTGTCATGACACATTTACACGTATCAAAAGGGGTCTGAGCCAATGGAAAAGTTCTAAGACTCAGTTATGATTGCATTCTATGAATATACTTTTAAAAAAATCACAGATCTGTTCTCTCAGAACAAGTAAATTATATGTATGCAAATTATACCTAAACAGAGTTTTAGGGAAGAGTGAAACTGTAAGAAAATAGAAAAACAGTCCTTATTTCCAGGTAGTGAATTAGAGTTATTTTAAGAGCTTTTGACCTAAGTAATTGCAATGTTTTTCAATAGTTTGTAAATACTATGGTTAGTAGTGTGATAGTCAGAAACAGTGTATTTCTTAAAGCTGAAGAAAGAAACTCTCCACAGCAAATACAGGCTGCTTCTTTTCTCACCTGTTTTTGTTAAGAAAAGCATCCCCTCTGGTCACAGTGGTGTCTCCAGTGAGCATCTTGAAAGTTGATGACTTCCCAGCACCATTAACTCCCAGGAGTCCAAAGCACTGAAAAGCAAGATTAGGTGAGTTGCACAAACAAACTTCTAAACCTCAGTTTGAATGGCCTGATAAAATAGCCTCCTGGGCTGGGATTTGAGCTGCCATTGATCCCAAAGCATCATTCCTAAGAATCAATGAGAAGTTCAATATTCAGACATCATGTGTTTGTGCGTGTGTACATGCATGTGTGTATGTGTATGTGTGTGTTTGGGGATAGAAAGAGGGTGAAGGAGAGAATGTGTTTATATATGGGTCACATTGTATGTGGGTATATTCTGACTCATCACGATAGAATCAAGGTCAGCCTGTGAATAACAGTAAAGAAATCCAACTAGCCCCAACTCACTACCTACCAACTACCCTAAGAACATTTTTAAAAAAAGTCAAAAAACACATGAAAGGTGAAAAATCTATTTCATTTACCCTGTTTGAATTTCATCCTCTCAATGGATCCCCAAAGCGAGATCTCCATGTGCATGCTTTCTTATGCTGCCTGAGAATGTCCAAAATTGTTCTATTTTGACACAGAGGTTCTCATTCTCTCTATGAACATTTCTCACAGGCACAAATAAAGAAACTTTTTAAAGCCACGTTATATAGTCACAGACAACTGTTGTTTGATTTGGTAGATACAGTCTGAATTAATAGGAACAACACACAACACAGACACAGTGCTTTACCTCCCCAGGAGGGATGCCAACACAAATCCTGTCCACGGCAGGCTTCCGCTTCCTCCTGTAGATCTGCAAGCAAGGAAACACAGAAATCCATGCACCACAGTGACTTGGGGCTCTCCCACAACTGTGGGCAAGAAGACTCTAACCCACACACATCACAACTAACTCATCAAAGGGCTATGCCACACAGTGGATGTGCCAAGAGTCTCGCTCTGTCTCTGTGACAAGTCGCTTTTAACTGACTCTGAAACTCAAAATTGAATTTCTTTTTTATTTCTAACATGAGTCTGTTTTAAAAAAAAAGTGATATATCTTAAAATTAAATTATATAAAGTAGAAGTCTATGATAAAATGTCTTAAATACAATAAAGCAAAATTGAAGGGTCATGGAATTTGGAAAGGCCTGAAGCAGACCTTGCCTTTCTGAGCAATGGAGGTAGAGTTGCTTTTGAGCCATGAAACTCAAAGTCAATTGTTCTTTGCACCTTGGCTAGACACACAGTATTAGTATTTTTAAATAACTAACATAAATGTAAATATGCAAAATAAATAAATCTGAGAGTGGGAACTGCATTATATAAGTATTCTTGGTAGGATTTTTTTTTTTAATTAAGAAGTCTCCATGGTGTATTTCTTTTTGGTTGTGAGTCTAGCCTTTAAAGGCTGAGCCATCTCTCCAGCCCTCCATGGTGTATTTTAAATAAAACTGACTAAACTTGATATAGATGCACATTTGGGGAAGCATGTTTTTTTTTTCCCTTAATTAAGCAAGTCAGCAAAATGCAAGTCAAGCAGATGAATTGAAGAAACCTGAAGACGAGCTACTCGAGGCCAGCCTCGAAACCTCACCTTAGTCAACTCCTTGATTTCCAGGATGTCATTCTGTCCTCCACCATCCAGAATTCTCTGTCTCTCCCGTCTCACATCCTCATCTTCATCATTCAAAGGAGGAAGTTTCGCCTTTACAGGTCTTAGGAGAAACATTTTTAAGAAAAAAAAAAAAAAATCAAACATTTCAGTTACTTTCCAAGGCAACTTTTATGCCTCTAAAGCAACCTTACCAAGCCCACTTGCCACCATTGCTGGGGTTGACAGGGCTGAGAACTGAGGATGCTCACTCACAACAGCAGAACCCCTTTAACTGTGTGAGCATAGCTCAGTGCAGTCACCCAGGACATGTTCCCCTTTGGGCCTCATCCAGTTACTTCAAGAGTGCTGAGAAAAAGCTCACCTGGGCCTGATGAAAAATCTGTACTGGATGAGAACAGTAATGAGGAAGAACACCACCCCTTCCACGGCCATGGCAAAAAGGTTTCGTCCTACCAAGTCCCAAGAAAGTGGAGACACAAAGCGATTCTCCCCTGTGAGACACAATGCAGACAACTGGTCAGGGGGAGGCATCAGAAGTCACGGCCCTACTTCCTGTTTCTGAAGTGAAGATTCCCTTTCGGGGCACCTAGAATAATGCTATGCACAAAGAGTGTGTTTGAGTTGCGGGTGGTTTTTGTTGTTTGTTTTTTCATTTAAATTAGCAAATAGTATGCTTAACCTGTGAGGCTAGTTTAAGTGTAAAATTTGTTTAAACACTTGAAAACCTAAAGGACTCCCTTTATATTAAGAAAAGGGAGGGAGGGAGAGAGGGAGGGAGGGAGGGAGGGGGAGAAAGAGGGGGAGGAGGGGGGAGGGAAGGAGAAGGAGAGAGAGAGAGTCCTTATTTTCTAGAGACATCAATGGCCACCACCCAGGACAAGAAGAAGAGAAAGAGTAACAAGAGTGTCTACTTTTGAACTTCGATTTGGAGAACTATTACACAACCTGGCATCAGTCACAATTTCAGAGCCAACTTGCATTAGATTCATAACTTCATTAGGATTGCTGAGATTCCCTTTTTAATGAGACATGCCCCCCCTATCCCCACCTCCAACCCCCAACAACAACAACAACAACAAAAACAGTCATGTCTAATAAGGCCAATAAGCCCGGGTAATTCTTAGGGTCAGATTTTGTTCTAAGTTTTAAAAGTAACAAGTATTAGAAAACACACTCAAAAGATGTCCATTTCTGCAGCATTTAATGTAACCTAGTGACTGGTTAGCAGGATTTAGGAAAATATCCCTGAATTCTTCATATGTCTGCCTTGTATGGCTAAACTGAAAACATCCCTCCTTCTATGTTTATTAAGTAGCACGACCCTTCTAACCAAATTAACCAGCAAATGAATAATAATCACATAACGACAGGAGACATTTTAACCATTAGAAAACTAGAGAAGAGCTGTAATAAATTATCTCTTTACAGACAAGTGAAACACAATAGAAGGCCTATGGTTCTTGGTAGAATCAAAGAGTACATCCTTCTTCTTGGATCTCTGGCCTCATCTAATTGCAAAGCCGTGGCTTGCTTTTCCCAGTGATCTGACAAACTGACAGGTGGCAGCAGGTATTTTACTGGTTTCAAACAAACGCCAACATTTTCCTGCTCCCAAAGTTTGTTTGTTTGGTAGTTTATGGCAATGCTATCAGAGGCACAGATAAACAGCTCTAGGATGAGACTCATGACAGGCCAGCTGTGTTGGTAGAAGCCTTTGAGGGGTGTCGTGGGGACAGACACCCCGTGCCCAGTCACACCCTCTTCCTAACGCAGCAATGGATCAGAGAGTGCTAAGGCCCATGCAAACCACCCCTCCATCAAAGCCAGTGCTGCGGCTACCGCCTCACTCACCAAACCTCTCCAGCGCGTCGGCCATCGCCTGGTTTTTCACCATGTCAATGAGGCCTCGTCCCAGGCAAAAATGTGGGAAGATCAGAAACACAGACTTCAGGATGTCATTGATGTTATTCAGCTTCTGAGGTTGAGAAGGAGGGGAGAGAAACGCATCATTCATAGTCTACACTAAAATTTCATCAAAGCTGAAGTACAGGGATGAAGAAAAGCATCCGATTCCCTGGATCTTTGAATTCAGATACCAATAAACAGCAGCAGGCATTCTGTCCAGAAAATCTGGAGGGATGTGGAGTATGTGAAAGTCAATAAACTTTTAACTTCTGGCTACTACTTCTAACCAGACACAAATCCACAACAAAACATCTGCTTAGCATTTTAAAAGCAAACCATTCGCATCTAGGTCAATGTTTGAGTTTCAGTATTTTGCTGAAATTTCAAAAACATCTTCTCAATTACATCAGAATGTATTATGACCCCATAAGACAAGGTTGGTTAAATATCGAGCCACTGGTGCTGGAGAGATGGCTCAGTGGTCAGAGGACCAGGGCTTGGTTCCCTGCACCCACAGAAGGGCTCACAACTGTCCATAACTCTAATTCCAGAGGATCCAACTCCTTTGTCTGGCCTCTTCGGGCACTACACACATATGGTACACAGACATACATCCAGGCAAAACACCCACACACATAAAATAAAAAGAGAAAGAAATCCAGCAGTGGAGTGAATTGTCATTTGCTGGGTGTGTTGAACAAGGGCCTGGAGAATACAAATGTTTGTAATCTGTCTCGCTCAGAGGAAAAGAAGCTTGTGAACAGAAAATGCTGGCAGAACCAAATGTGTGCTGCACTGACAGAAGATCTGAGGGTTCGGACAGTCCAGAAAAGAAAGCAGAATCCCCCCCCCCCCCCCAATCGGGCCAATGAGCAAAGCTTCACATTAGAGTTAAAACTTAAAGACACGGTAAACACTCCCAAGCCTGTGCTAGGAGAGGGGCATTTTAAGGCAGGCCTCCAGGGATATGGTGCTTTAAGGGGAAACTCAGCTGACATTACTGAGCATTGGGAGGCGGTGAGATAGCATCTGGCCAACAAGGGCTGTACACCTACAAAAGGCACTGTGTGCTGAGCTAAGGTTTCAGAGCAAAAGCAATAGTCTTGTTTATGAGATATGAAAGTGGAAGGACTCGCATGAATATGGAAATAAAGAGCAAAGCATCTAGGATGTGTCCAAGAAAGGCATCATGAGCAACTGCAGAGATGCCATCGAGTACATCAGGGATGACAAGAGAAATGGGTTCTAAGGGGAAAGACTGTAACAGCATGTCTAGTGTGCAGTAGCTACAAATTAATATAAATGGAATCATCCACTAGGCAGTGAGGACTGGAGTTCTAGGAAACAATGAAGGCACAGATCTAAGAGATAAAACAAGATACTGCAGCGGCAGCAAAAGCCTTAAGATTGAATGGCATCACCCAGAAATGATGTCTAAATAGGAAAGAAAAGCCAGACTGTTCAATCTCTGCCCAAGTGACCCCGAAGGAGAAAGAAGTATTAAAAAAAAAAACATCAAAGGAAACAGAAAGTACGTGACCAGAGAAATACAAGGCATAGCAGGACAGAATTCAGATATATAGAGTTGTATAAACCACAGAAGGCAGACGCTGTGAAAGCATAGTGGTCAGTGGTGTCGGTGTACAGACAAGTGGAATAAGGTCAAGGTTAACCACCGTCCTCTGGCACCTGGAGTACAAGCCAGCTGGAGGTGCTCTGTCTGCAGCACTCACATTGTTGGTAAAGAGCTCCAGTACAAAAGTGGCCACACTGCCATTGATGCCGATGAAGAGGTTCACACTGGTGAGGACCACGTAGGCAGTGCTGGGGATCTTGAACACAAAGGAGGCTGGGTACATGAGAGGTGTGATCGACCACCTGGGAAGGCACAAACACAAAC
This sequence comes from Onychomys torridus, assembly GCF_903995425.1. Taxonomy (NCBI): domain Eukaryota; kingdom Metazoa; phylum Chordata; class Mammalia; order Rodentia; family Cricetidae; genus Onychomys; species Onychomys torridus. The sequence continues at coordinate 73,312,887 of NC_050444.1, forward strand.
ATCCATTGGAGTCTTCTGCCCTTCCTCAAGCAGTGGGTACCACATGCCTTGCCCGCCGGGAGAACCCTCCACCCACAGCTGCCTTACCCATACAGCAGAAGCAGGAGGGCAAGGACAGGCAGGTTGGTGGAGGACACATAGGACTTCTGCTGGAAGCAGATGAAGATGATAATGACCAAGGTAGCAGGAACCACATAATTGCACTAGAAGAGAAAAGAAGAAAATAAGTTGACCCCCCAAGTCACATCCTAAGTCTTCACCATCATGGGACAAGAAAGGACAAACATGTTGGAGAGTAACTCTGAATTAATGAAGCCACATAAACTATTAATCAAAATTCTGGACAATACAGTTTGACAAGCATTTTACACTTGGCTGGTTTTATAAACTGCATGCCCTTTCTGTCTTTCCTACAGCTAAGCCAAGGTGTCACGCTCAGTAAACTTACTGAAGGATGGATTCTCAGGCAGAGTCATTTCAATTTCACAGGAGGCAAATGAGCTTCCATTATTCTACCCAGAGATGACTGTGTCTGTTTCATCATTAATGCTATATTATGGTCTGCCCAAGTTCAATCTCACATGTAATCAATTTGTGAGATAAGCACTCATAACATGAATGTCAAAATTGTTTCATCACACTGAGAATAATTTTACAGTCTGTCCTGGTAGTGCTTCAAGCATTAAAATGAAGAAATAAAGACTTGACCCAGGGACAATTATGAAAATTCATAGCTGACAGACAGAAAGAGAAATAGTGGCGGGTGTGGGTGTGGGAGGGGGGGGCTGTGTATGCACGGAAGTGATGGTGGGTTGGCAGATAATAGAAGAACGGCAGCTTCAGACCGCCGCCCGCAGTCTCCCATCCTACTCAATGTGTTCATCAACAACGCAAATGAAGACATGCTTGCAGCAGATTCTGGGATCTCAGGCAGGGAAGGACAGAAAATACATGAGAGTACAAATGATATCCCTGAGGTCAAGGACTTGCTCTTTCATCTCTGAATGACCTCTGCCTGGCACAGCCAGACACCTTCAGACATGCAGTAAGGACTCGGTGTATTTTAAATGAATGAACTGCTGGATCAAGATAAAGCAAATGAATGCTGACAAGATGCAGTCTAACAGCAGCTAAAAAATGCTCAAGTTCAGAACAGTCGATTCTGTGCATTAGCATAGAATGAGTAAGACCCTAATTAACAATAATTCATTCGAAATAGGTTTCAGTTCATTACCAAGTTGAAATAAGTCAGTGCTACTTCTAAGTGCCATACCTTGAGCTACAGTAAAAAAACTATGATATAAAGATTAGCTTTCTCTAGCCTCGTAACCATTCAGACCATGGCCTGAACACAAGGTTTATTCTGGGCTTGCCTTTTCAAAAGGAATATTAATAACTGGAGCATGGCCATGGAAGGGCAATGAGATCAGAAGAGTGACAGGTCTCAGAAACCTGTGTAACTAGCATATGCAATTTCATTATCTCCGTCATCATCACTCACAGCTGTACAGCGTCTTAGCGGCCATGTGTATGCTCAGAGATCATCTCATCTGCGAGAAGTGTTTGTTAAATGAGAACGGCCTTTAAACGTCTGAGGAAATGTGGGTTGGGAAAAGAATTAGATCTGCTTTGGGTTGCTTATAATTAATGAAGGCCATAGGGGAATATAGCTCAAGCTCGCTAACCAATAATTGGAACTGCAGAGTCCTATGAAGTCCTTCATATTGATCCAAACAAAAACAATACAGTATAGCCAATACAAAAATATACTGCAATGGACGGACAAGAGACTGACAGAGTCTGTGGAGTTTTTAGTGGCAAGCGGCTTCCTATTAAGGAACAACAACAACAACAAAAAAAAAACCCAACACTCTGACTGTAAGTGAAACTTATCAGGTAAGTTAGAGGCACTGGCTTAGGGGTTTTAATAAAGTTCTTTCAATTCTATTCCCATTTTTGGAGTGTGCTGGCAGCTAGTCTTCTGTCAACTTGACATACACTAGAGTCATCTGAAAGGAGGGAACTTCAACTGAGGACATGCCCCCATAAGATCTGGCTTTAGGGCATTTTCTTAATTAGTGATTGATAGGGGAGAGTCCAGGCCAGTGTGGGTGGGGCCAGCCCTGGGCTTGTGGTCCTGGGTTCTATAAGAAAGCAGAGTGAGCTGGGCAGTGGTGGCGCACGCCTGTAATCCCAGCACTCAGGTAAGCAGAGACAGGTGGATCTCTGTGAGTTCGAGGCCAGCCTGATCTACAATGCGAGTTCCAGGACAGCCTCCAAAGCTACAGAGAAACCCTACCTCGAAAAAAAAGAAAAGAAAAAAGAAAGAAAGAAAGCAGGGTGAGCAAGCCAGGGGACTGTAAGCCAGTAAGCAGCACTCCTCCACGGCCTCTGCATCAGTTCCTGCCTCCAGGTTCTGGCCCTGTTTGAGTTCCTGTCCTGACTTCCTTTGATGGTGAACTGGGATGTGGAAGTGTAAGCCAAATAAACCCTTCTCTTCCCAAGTTGCTTTGGTCATCATGGTGTTTCATCAGCAATAGTAACCCGAACTATGATAAAGGTTTTTTTTGTTTTTGTTTTTGTTTTTGTTTTTGGTTTTTTGGTTTTTCGAGACAGGGTTTCCCTGTGTAGCTTTGCGCCTTTCCTGGAACTCACTTGGTAGCCCAGGCTGGCCTTGAACTCACAGAAATCTGCCTGCCTCTGCCTCCCGAGTGCTGGGATTACAGGCGTGCACCACCACTGCCCGGCTGGTTATTTTTAGGTATGTGAATATCTGCATATATGTGTGTAGATGGCCACAGAGACCAGAACAGGGTATCAAATCTTCTGGAGCCCAATGTGGTGCAGGGAAATAAACTCAGGTTCTCTGCAAGAGCACAAATGCTCTTTTGTGTGTGTGAGAGAGAGTTTTCACGTAAGAAATGTGAGGTGATAGTTGGTAGTGACCATAGTCACAGTGGTCAGATGGTCCCACGATGTGCAATTAGTTTTACATATTTGGTATCCTGGAAGCATTCATCTGCTTCTCCCTTGTCCTATTTTATATAATTTTAGACTAAATGGGACACTTCCTGGTGTTAGTGACAGGCTGTTTTCTCTTCACCCCCAGGAGTCTACAGTCCCCGTTGAGATTCAGGCAGAGACAGACAGCCCTGTGTCCTCACCATATCCCAAACAAAATTGGAGAGCCAGTAGATGACAGGCTTCACCCCGCTGATGAACTGCAGGTGCTTTGCTTTGCTGACCCGCTCCTGGATCAGGAACACAACAAAGCTGGCTGGGACAAAGGACATCGCAAAGATGACACAAATAGACACAAGGACGTCGACAGATGTGGTCATCCTAGAAGAGAAGAGGCAGTAAAGATCAGAGGAACCTTTGATGCAGCTGGGGACATGGTAAACAATTAGACATAAACATAACCAATGCGTGGCGGGACAAACACATGTTCAGCAAACATTCTGTCTCAGGGTTCCATCTAATTATATTTGAGTAACATTAAAAAAAAAAAAAACAACAACAATTCAAATGTAAAACTCATTTCCATAATGTTAAAATGAGTCCACTCCCATAATGAAACTACAGAACAAAATATGGGCGTGGTCTAATGTGTTCACTTCTCTCCAGTTTCTAACCTTACAGAAGTGAGTTGAAAACTTCCATATATAGAAGTTAGTGTGGCTTGAGAAGTATTTCAAAAGAGCAAGCCATCTTATTAGGAAGCTACTCATACAAGATAGTCATATGGCTCTAAGTAAGAAGAAAACAATAGGATGCATATATCACATATAAAAAGTCATATATATCCGTCTAACACATACAGAAAGCCCATTGTATAGTCTTGTAAAGATTACTATTCTGTAGTAGTTATATAGTAATGTACCAATGATATTACACTCATACTCTACAGTAGTTATACAGTAATGTATCATTAATATTTCATTAATACTCTACCATAGTTATACAGTCATGTACCACTCCCCACTTTATGAGAGGGGAATGTAATGTGCTGACTGCCAACTCTGTCCTGGGTGCTGGCTTCAGCAATTTATACAAATTACCTGATTTACTATTACATACCTAGAAAGTTTAGCACCAAATTCAAATTCAGATTCATTCACTCTGAAGACTCTACTGACCTTCAGATTCATGCACATGTACAGGAGCATACCGATGCATGTGTGTGTGCCACTCTAACACACACATTTCAGGAAATAAACCATTAAATACATGTTTCACTGAATTAAAATGAACTAATTTTCAAGAAAATGAAGTATTAATGAGTTAATTACTTTAGGACTGTATTAACAATTTTTAATTCAGTTTATGTGTGTTCACCAAATGTCATTAATTTTCACAGCTCTGACCTTCCTTCTTCAAGTCAAGAAAGACTGCCAAACAATCTGTAAAGCAATCATTTTCCACCCAGACTCTGGATTGACCCAGGCTTACACAATACAATTATCTCCAGCTGTTACAACCAGCTTTCCTCTGGTGCCTTCACACCCCTACCACCTTCACACCCAGCCATTTAGACACAAGACCCACTTACAGAGCCACCTCTGAGAGCTGCTGCTTAGTGAGATTCAGGGGATGATTGAAAGCAGTAATCCCATACTGGCTTGGATTCTCTCCCTTCTGTAGGTTGGCCCGGAGAATGGCATTGTTGATGACATTCAGGAAAGAGCTGATAGCATGCCAGCCCTTGTTATTGAACCACACCTGAAGGAAAACAGACCAACTTCAAGGTAATGCTGCCAAATCACGTTCCCAGAAGTGAGTGTGTATACACAAAACATGCATAGAAACTGCAGAAAGGAATTCCAGTTAGTTGCATACCAAACAAAAAGCATTACAGACATAAGGATCCACTGACCATTGGCCATGGGACCAGCACTATATGAAGACCTTACACTTTCAACTAGTTACCCACATAGTGTTAGAGATCACATGGTTATTGTCTGCCTACACTAACTTGGAAACTGACACTTAAACAGGTTAAGTAGCTTAAGGCACAGATCACATCACTTTACTACATGTTAAGTTTGAGGGCAAAAAAAAATTCTCTTAATCACTATACTTTAGCATTTCACTAGTAAGGTTAACAGTTTGCTCTTTTCTGCCCTGAACACCCTCAGCAACTTGGCCATGAGACTTCAAGGAACAGAGGACTATTACTTAGTAAGAAACTAGCAGAACATAGGCAAGAGCGTACCTTGACATTGTTTTTGGTATCCAGTCCTGTCATGAACCTTCCCAAACTGCTGAGAAACCGATCTGCAGAACTGTCCTGTAAACAATAGAATCCTGCCTCAATGGTGTTTGTTTGCAGAGATAAGGGGCAATAGTGAGCAATCAGTCAGCCATATGTAAACCATGACCATCACCACTTCATTCACTGAAATTAAATCTGAAACCATTGTGTACATGATTCCTGAGAACCAAGTAACAGAATCCATAGCACTAGAGTTGCCATGGTGCCACATCACAAAAGAATCACTAAAAAAAAAAAAAAAAAAAAATCCCATAACTTAAATCCCCAAGATTCTGAGGCTGGAGAGATGCAGAGATTGATCAGAGGTTAAGAGTACTGTCTGTTCTTCCAGAGGACTCAGGTTCAATTCCCAGCACCCAAATGGGGGCTCACAGCCATCTGTAAAACCAGTCCCAAGGGAGCCAATGTCCTCTTCTGACCTCTGTGGACACCAGGCACACACATGGCACAAACACGTGCATGCAAGCAAACTACTCATACACATAAGTAAAATAAAATATTAAATTTCCAAGATTGTTCAGTCTCTCAGCATTATCCCAGAACTAAAACCCAATGTACATGCAGATGCATCCTATGGCTTAAAGGAGAGATGCCTATTTGTAGTGGTTTAAAAGAAAATGGCCCCCAAAAGAAGTGGCACTTTTAGGAGGTATGGCCTTTTTGGAGTAGGTGTGGTCTTGTTGGAGGAAGTGTGTCACTGTGGATGCAGGCTTTGAGGTCTCATATAAGCTCAAGCCACACCAAATGAGACAGACTACTTCCTATTGCCTGCTAGCCAAGATGTAGGACTCTCAGCTACTTCTCCAGCACCATGTCTGCCTGTATACCATCATGCTGCACCATGATGATAATAGGCTAAACTCTGAACTGTAAGCCAGCCCAATTAAATATTTTTTCCTTTATAAGAGGTACTGTGGTCATAGTGTCTCTTCACAGCAATAGAAATCCTAACCAAGACAGTATTCTAGGCCTAGCACTACTATCTAAGACCCCAGAATCCACGTCACCAATTCAACTGTCATTGCAACTTGGAAAACCTGAGAGAGAGAGAAACGAATGTGGGCTTAGCAGGTCTTGAAGACCAGCCCACCAGCCTAAAAAGTAAATTAATTCATTTTTCCTATTTCCAGTTTCGTCAATGACTGTAAGAGTTTTTAATCTCTGAGTTCATGTTTGACCTACACTTTCAGAAGTGTTTGTGGTGTGTGTGTGTGTGTGTGTGTGTGTGTGTGTGTGTGTGTGTGTGTGTGTGTGTGTGTGTGGTCTGTCTGAAATTGCTTTGTATACAAACATGCTCAGAACATCGAGTCCCTGCCACTACTCCCATGTCCCAGCAGTTCCGGACCCATCTTTCTGACATGTCTCAGGATGGATGCTGTACCTTGGTCAGCTTCAAGACTTTCTTCACTTGCTTGATAGCATCATTTACTTCTTGACTCGGAGGAAGTGCTTGAGAATTACTGACCCCCAGGGAAAAGCCACCATACCTAAACAAAAGGCTTGCCATTAAAACCCAGAGCAGTGAGCCCAAGCAGTTACTCAGCAGCAGACACTATAGCACACAAGGTTCCTTAAGAGCCATATCTTATTCAAACTAGGGTCAAAGCTTGGCTAAGGACAGTTACATGTTGCCTCCTTTTGTGAAATGTAGCCATCTTAATTCTCAAGATGGCTGCCCAGAAGGGAGAGCCTGGAGCTAACGACACAGAGTAAGGTATCCACGTTACACACTGGAAGTCAAGGCTAGTGGTGACAGGCACAGTCTTGAAAGTCAAGTAGGGACTACAGACAGGCCTTGTCTTCCTCGGCATGGGAACCACTCTGTGGGTCTGTGACAGCTCTGCCCAGGGTTCCAGGGGCTCTGAGCCCTGGAGAAAAGGCAGAGAGGAAGACTGGGACTCAAGGACAGAGCCTCTGAGGTCTCTTGAGCAGCCACACGGGCTACGCATTTCCCCACACTGCAAGCTGACTGCAAGAATGCTTTCTTCCCGACTCTCACACGTTCCTTCAAAATCCAGAGGAGGGAAACAGGTGGAAATACACTGGAAATAAATGGTCTGGATGCCTTTCATTTCCTCCGAGACCTTGTGTCATATAAAAGGCCTGAAAAAATTGAGTTCCTAGGCACTGTTGGGAATGTGTTTGGGAAAAATACAGCTAGGATAGGTTTTCCCCCACGACATTTTACTTTCTTAAGTCTCTAGAGGACTGCAATAGATTTCTGAATCTTCTTAAGGAAATTACTGTGTCAAATATTTCAGAGGCTTCTGGAGGGATATACCATGAATAGTGCACTACCCAAATCCCACAGTGAGTCTACTACAACTCTGGCTGTTGCCTCTGCGTTCCACAGCCTGCAGCACCTTGTACCCTGCCCCTATGGTGACATAACACCAAGAGTGAGCCCAGAGCAAACAGTCCCCAAACCGACAACTTTGTCTTGATCCAAGACTCCTACATCAAAATCATTCTCCTGAGACTCAAAGTGACAGGGGAAATGGAAAGAAGAGATCAACGTACCGAAACTCATTCACCCAGATCTTATTCTTTAAGCTGCAGAAAGAAAAGACAAACCAAAAAATCAGGTGCAGAATGCACAGATCATATTGATGATGCAAAGGTAATCATCTGCCTGAGGACAAAGTACGGAGACTCGAGCAATCCCATGACCAGCGTTGGAGTCAAACCCATGTAAGGAGGGCCAATCTCAGCATGTCCTGTCGGCTGTCCCTGAAACCTTACTCATGTGAGAATCCACCTTATAGGCAGGCATGGTGACACATGCTTTTAATCCCAGCATTCAGGAGGCAGAAGTAGGTGGATCTCTATGAGTCTGAGGCCAGCCTGGTCTATAGAGAGAGAGTTGCAGACCAGCCAAGACTACATAGTGAAACCCTGCCTAAAATTAATTAATTAATTAATTTCAATTGTAAATCCCAGGTGGAAAGTTTACAGCTCTGGGAAAGGCATGGTCTACTCATATTCTAGCATACCCTTGTCATTTAAAGTCACTTCAAGCAGGGACATGCCACCTGACCATAGTGATAGGAAGGGAACATAGTTTCTGAGCACTGACTAAACATTGGGCACTGTGCCACCATGTCCCAGGCGTCTCCAAGTCTCTTTAAAGGCTCCATAGGCAAGAAAAGCTGTGTCTACCCTGACCTTGATTCAGAACACCTCGTGTTTATGGAGTGACCCAGGAGAGAGGACCTAAAGCTCTTTGCCTATGTCATTTCACTTAGCTCTCACAGCCGAGTGAAGAATGCAACACTCATATCACATTTTACATAAGCTAAGACTTCACAAGAATAGTGGGCTGAACCCGGTCAGGCAGCTACTGAGGGTCAGGATTCATCATTTATTTTAATTCCAGAGCAGCAGCCTCATCCCTCTCAGATGAACTTTTAAGGTTCACAACACCCCATATCATCTTGTCTCGGTGATGCAATGTGCTAACTTTCCCACAGAACCCCAATATTCCATTTCCCCACCACTCAAGTCTGTGTCCCTAGCCTCTGACTTCAGCAGGGGTTACCTTTTCGCTATGATCTGCACATACGTCTTCACCAGGTAATCGGAAATGTTTCTCCCCGTCAGGTTCTGAAGGATGTCTGCCGTGTTCTGTTTTCTCTGCCATCACATAGAAACCAAGCTCATATGGCTTAACAGACAACAACAATAGGGACCCCAGGACCCAGGCAAGAGACTTAGCCACTCACCACCGAGACCTGGTCCACTCTGCCATCAGCCCCTGTCCCTCACTTATGCCAAGCCAAGAGTACCCCCAGAAAGCATTTTGGATATCGGGATGGGACTCCCCACATCACCAGAATATTTAGGAAACAGCATGACAAACTGCCCAGTGAAATCTTTTGTACTTTGGAGTTATGTTGGTGACTGGATCAGGTGATTTTTGGGTGGCAAGCAAGACTTCTTTTAAGTTTGTACATGCACTAAAAATCACCTATCCCTACCCTCCAACCTGGATTCTGGATTCTGATGAAATAGCAGGGGAAATATCCTATTGATGTGAAATTTTCAGGATAAATAAACCACAAACTCAGATCTCCCTCCCAAACTCAGAGCCCCAAAGAATGTCAGAGTTGATAAGAAACACCTAACTTTTGCGGTCCACTTCCTAATTCTGAAGTGAAAAAACTGGCCCTAGGAGGAAACACAGGTACCAGCTCGGCTGAGGCAGAACCAGGGGAGGAAGCTGGGCCCGTGAGAGTGGTGTGGCAGGTACCGGCACACTGTAGTTCAGACCTCTCTCTCAAAACCCACTCACATTTCTCAAGTAAGAGCAAGGCTGAAATAACCCTACCATCACACCTCACTCATTCCTGCTGCCACACAGATGCTCCCAGACCCACCCTGAGCCACTTCTCAGTCATGCCACAGAGACTCACCTGAGGAGGTGGCAGCCCCCCTGCCCCCGGGGGACACACAGGCAGCATCTTCTTGATTTTGTCGCTGCTACACTGGCAGGCAGGTGAGGGGTTCTTCATCGTCCAGTTCCCATTTTGGAAGAGGTCCATGATGGTCTGGGGAACTGGGGCAGTGGTCCAGTCCTCCTCCCCCACCAAGCAAGGGGTATCTCTGTAAAAGGAGACACCAAGAGTTGTAGGGTCCCCTGCAAGGGGCCTGACTTTCCCTGGTGCCTTTCGAGCACAGGTTTGCTCTTTAGTAAGGGCCCATGTGCCCAGCCCTACCATCTAAAACAAGACTATGACTTCATTATATTTGCTCTCATGGCAGCCTGGGAAGCGGGGGAACGACAGAAAGCACGGGCAATACAACATCAATAGGCTCCAGATGCTCACCGAGTGAGCTCTGTTCAACCCAGCTGACCAACATCTGTTGGCACAACACACGTGATGCATCCACTATGAGCCACACAGTGTTCTGCATCTTTGAGAGTCTGGTGTAAGCAATCCAAACTCTCTGCTTTCACGGATTCCGCAAGACCAGAAAGTGTTGGACAACAACTCCAGAAATCCAATTTTACACAGCCCCAAATAAAGCAAAAACAACAGGAGAATACATGAAGAAAACAGATCATTGACACTAAAGACAAGACGTCAGCCAAAACACAAACAATAAGCTAGTTACATAATTGGGATGACGAGCTGGTGAGATGGCTCTTTAGGGAAAGGTGCCTACAGCCAAACCTGAGTTCAATCTGTAGGCCCCATGTGGTAGAAAGAAAGGACCAACTCCCACAAGTTATACTCTGACCTCTATCCATGTACCTTGCAGACACTAAAATAAATAAATAAATGTAATTTAAAAAGAATTGGGAGAATGAACACTCCATGCAGAAGCAGTGGGAAGTCAGGTACAAAGGCCCTGTGAAGAAATGAGTCTATTGGACATAGACGATGAACAACAGGAAGATGGTGTGAGGAGATAAGACAGGCTGATGAATGAGGAGGGAGGGAGGCAGGAGCCACATGACACAGGTATAGGTAGGAGCTTGTATTTTATGCTCAGCATGCTGGAAATCTTGTTGAGAATGGCAAAAATCCAATTTATGTTCTATACTGAGCAGAGAGTTGGGCTAAGTGGAGTAGGAATGCTCGATGTATGGACAGTGAGGTTGGCTACACGCATCCTCAGAGACAAAGCAAGGCCTTAATCTCTGCCGAGAGCACTGAATTGTTTGGTGCACATCACCAGTCTCTTGCATCTCAGGGTTCCTTTTTTCCTATTGGTAAAACAAGAGTATAAAATGACTTGTCATTTCTAGTCTTTCTTCTAGATTTCCAGTTTTCAAGATTCCACAATTTAAAATAGAGTTACAATCTATCTCGTGTGTGTGTGTGTGTGTGTGTGTGTGTGTGTGTGTGTGTGTATGTGTGTGTGTGTATACGTGTGTTTATAAATATGCACACAAGTGACAGTTTTTCCAAATGACTTACCATTTCCTCTTTTAGGCCTCTTAACTACAACATCTATCAATGCACACATGAGACCATTAAAAGGCTGAGACACACAAAAGACCATTGAAAAAGCATTCTACTTAGATCTCCTTCCGTCCTAACACTTTCCAAAAACCTAAAATTTAAATTTCAGTATGAGCTGGCAGGGTGAAGCCCTTTCTTTCAGACTGCTTCAGAGAGTCTATGGTGCTCAGACAGCACACAAACCCTCTGATACCATGGACCTCTCTTTTATCTCTGTAGGCCAGCTGTCCGATCAATTCTCTCTCCTATAGATACAGCCTTTGCTGGAATCAATTCATGAATCCATACAGTGGTTCAGTTTACCAGCAAAGGATCCAGCTAACCACATCATTACCTCACCTCATCCTTTCTTCCAACAAAACCTTCACATAGAATCCCAAAGGTATTATGAAGTCAAGAAGAATCTGTGGCTTTCTCCACCCTTAGCATCTTTTTAGTTGTAACCGATATTGGCTGCTGGGTTTACCAGTCAGTCAGAACTAACTATGAAGTACCAAGACTATTTAGTAACTATCTGCTATGGTTTGAGTCTTCACTGTCTTCCAAAGGCTCATATGCTATAAAGGCCTCACCCTCAGATTGTGGTGCTATTAGGAGTTGGCAGAGCCTTTAATTTACAGGACCCAAAAGAAAGAAGTGAGGTCACTGGGGACACACATTAAAAGGAAAGATTGGGGCCCAGCCCTTCCTTCCCTCCTTTTGCTTCCTGGCTTGGTTTCTATGATGTGAGCAGCTGTGTGCCACACACATTGCCCACCACAATGCTCTAACCCACTAGAGCCCCAAAGGCCCCAAAACAACATAGCCAATCAACCATGGACTAAAAACGCTGAACCCACAAATCATCAATAAATCTTTGCTCCTTTGAAGTTGGTTTTCTCATGACAGAACAGTCGTGTCGCACATGACATCTAACACTGTGCTGGTTTGACTGAGAATGGCCCCGTGGGCTCTGGTGTTTGAATATTTGATCCCCAATTGGCAGAACTATTTGGGAAGGACTAGGAGGTGTGGCCTTGCTGGAGGAGGTGTGTCATTGCGGGAGGGCTTTCAGATTTCAAAAGATTCATGCCATTCAAAAGACTCTGCTTCCCATTTGTGGATGAGGATGTGAACGCCCAACTGCTGCTCCAGCATACCCTTGCCTGCTTACAGCTCTCTTCACTATGGTGGTCATAGACTTCTCTATTCTTCTGGAACTGAAAGCCCCCCTCCCCAAATCCCTTCCTTCTATACATTGCTTTAATCCTGGTGTTTTATCACAGCAGCAGAAACGTCACTAAGACAAATCCTAATTAAGAGCTGATAAATACACAGAAATCTGGAAGTCTGCTGGGTCTTGTATACATGCCATCATGTTCAGTGCTCTGACACAAGATTGCTAGCTTCCCCTTTGTGGCTTGGGATTCAAATTTCCTTTCTCTAGTTCTCTAGTACCTTACCAACTCCCCTGGTCCCTTAGCTATCACTGTGTGTTAGCTCTATGACCCCAGGCACAAATTCTGTTTGGCCCTGCAAACTTGAAGTTACCTCCACCAGCCCCAGCTCTCTCCCCATCACCTCTCCACTGGCTTCAACACAGCATCCTCATGACTTGCTTCTTCTGTACACTCAGCCAACTGGGCACACTGAGTTTATTTACCTACTATTCAAAATTCGTCCTGAACGTCTGATAAAAATATGCAACTGTACAAAAAGAAAGTGTCTGCTGTTATAAAAAAAAAATCACTATGTCATCTTTTCAGGTTAAAGGGAAGAAGCTGATAAGCAAAGCTGATAAACTGCACACTCGGCTGGTCTACTCTGGTACTCAACTTTACCACTGTAGGAGAGTAAACAAATGCTGGTAATGATTTGTTATGCAGGATGTTGAAAGATTCTATTTGTCCCTACGTTCTCAGGTTATTCCATAGCCTTTTAAAATAAAAACTGACAACAAGGCAAAATGGTGATGGTCACAATGTAGGAAGCAATAGCATCAGAAGGAAAACTAGGCCAGCTTGTGGCTGAAGTGTTACTCACGGGATTGGGTTTCCTTCCATACATCGGGTCCCAAAGCCTGGGTCTTTGGTTAGAGCATTCAGGAGTTCCTGGGTGCCTGTGTCCTCTGGAGCATCATTACTGAAGGTACATGAGAGACATCCAGATCAGTAGTCCATCCAATGAAGGATTTGGAGGTAGGAAAAATTTTCTACAGAAAAACCTCTACTAAGCATTTCTCAGGGAATGGGCTTTTAAAACTAAAACAAATAAAACACAGAAGCCACCTGCAAGGAGCTTCATACATATGACATCAGGGTAACATACAGTACCCCCAGGGAAGCATGTACAAAGAAGTTACATGAATGTGTGTGCGTATAAATATACACACAGACATATGCGCTTCATTTGAAATAAAGAAAATCACTACTGATCAGTTATTCAAAACTACTTTGAAAATTATCCATTTGACACAGACAGCCATGGACTTCCAAAAACAGGAAGATAGACTTTATTGATTATTTGTATGGTATGAAAAATTAGAAAGTCCAAGAAATAATGAGTCTATGTCACAAACCCATGCTATGATCTATAGCTATGGGTAATATTAACTCATCAGCTGGAAAAGGAAAAAAACAAACCTCTAAGCATAGAAAATGAAAGTGAGCTAGAGAAAGAGACTAATTCATGATTTATATATGACACATACATATTGTGTATACACACACACACACACACACACACACACACACACACACACACACACACACACACACACACCAGAAAGACAATAGGGACGATCCTATGGATCACCATGGAGTAGGAAGCTTCCTGTCTAAAGATGCACACTTAGCTAATACCGTAAACTTGAAGGATTTAGTGATTACTGAACTAAAACACATTTGGTCACTCCTGACAACAACAGCCTAACACACAAGATGAAATGCCCAGCAGAGATCTGCCTGTTTTCTCGGGAATCATTTACTGTGTTCTTTGCTAGTTAGTGGCCCTGTAGGAGCCTGGACCATGATAAGAAAATCCATCCCACGGTAGGACTGTGGACTCTGACTCCTCAGCTCTTAGTACAGCAAACCCTGTGTGACCCTGTGTGTCTGTGTGAACCCGCCTCTGCCCCGAGGCCCAGAACACAAACACGTACCTGACAAATGTATATTGCTCATTATACATCCAGGGCTGCAGTTCCAGGCTGGGGTACTTGCCGAAGGGTGGCACGATCAGACTGAACACCAGGGCAATGCAAACGAAGACAGCCGGCAGGACAATCTACCAACAGGCATGGGACGGGGAGGGACCACAGGAAAACGGTGGTTAGAAGTCCAAGGCGAAAGACCTGAAAATCCAGCCAGCACCCCAGACTGGTAACACAGGAATGAGGGGTACAGGCAAGGTCCATGGCTGAGGTCTACCGATGTAATTTTGGCAGTGCTAGGCAAAGGAGCCTGAACCTTTTTCCTCCCAAGGCATTTCCTGAAGCTGACAGCACAAAATTGAAGGCTATGGTCACTGAGTAAAGAGGCAGCATGACTAAATGTTAAGCCCTACCCTTTGTGCCTCTAAAGACTGAGAAAAACCAGGTAAAAGGCTGAGAGAAACAGCCCTGGACCAGGCTACAGAAGACCTGAATCCTGGTTCTGTCTGCACTGCAGGGGGTCCCATGTGACATCTGTAAATCTGAGGACTGAGAACAAGGAACCAACTCTATAGCAATGTCCTCCCCAACCAGAAGTAATGACAGCCACTGTCTCTCCTATACGCACCATGAAAAAACATACTTCTCTAAATCCTTCCTTGATATTCCCCTAACTTCATATATCCCTTCTTCTGAAAACAACTTAAGATCCGACCAAAAGATCTTTCCATTCATTTCTGAGAAATTGACCCTTTAAAACTCCAGTGATTTAATGGTAACTCTGGCTGTGAGTGTAGCTCAGTAGTAGAGAGCTTTCCTAATATGTGCACATTCCTGGACTCCATCCCCAGTGCCGTAAAAAAAAAAAAGAAAAGAAAAAAAAATCAAATGATTACTCTGGTTTTAATATTCCTGGATTTCAATACAGAAAATTATCAGTGAATGAATAATTCCACTGGAAAGTGCTGTAGTGAGAATCAGCCTATTTAATATCCTATTTCGTGGTTATTTATGGTGTTATTATCACTGTCCACAAACGAGAGCTTTCTGAATCAGAGAACGGTCAGCCAGGAATCAATGGAAATCCAGGTCTGCGATCTTCATAAATTAGTGTTGCCCAGGTGGCCTGCAGGGAAACCTCTATGGACATGTTCTCTATAGTTCTTCATGTTATAGAGTGAAACAAATGCATTCCACTCCTAGTGATCAAGTCACCATGCAAACAAACCAGGACGTGCAGGACCTGAGTGCCACCTGTATTCTTAGCACTCTGGTATCCTTCACAGCAGTTAGCCATAATTAAAGAAAAAATACCGTACTTCTAATAAGGGCACTGCCGGGTACATCCCAGCATAGCAGCTTTTGTGTTATGAGAGTCGAATTTGCTCAACCAGTTTTTCTAAACTCTATCACCTTTTATGATCTCCTCTAAATGACCCCCCCCCCCCCCCCTGGTCAAACGCCATTATAAATAAATTCATTTTATTCTGCTGACAATCACATATCAGGCCTCCTTTCCAGATGAAGAAATAGAAGCTCAAGGAAACCACTGGCCGGCAGATGAACAAATAGCAAGAAGCAGAACTAGTATGGCCAAGGAGGTAATCTGGTCCCAGTATCTATACCTTGGCCACAGTCCTACCCCACCTTCGCTGGTCCAAGAGCCTGCAGTCCATGAAGGCAGACACCAGCACATCTCACCTGAGCAAAGAACCCCTTCCTGCTCCGTCTGGCTATCAGCAGCCTTTTCCACAAAAGGGCCACAAACTGTTGTTGTGTGAGTTTCCAGCCTTTCAGCTGGTAGGAGCCTTTGCCATCCATCCCACTGAGCAGGTCTGTCTCCCTGGATTCTGTGAGAAGAAAATAAAGAGGGTCACCTACAATCTTACCTATATATGACTGATCTTGGGAACTAGAATTTGCAGCCTTCAGTATATCACCAAAGTAAAGGGTTTTCATGAAAAAGCCACATTTAAGAAAAAGTTCTAGCTCAAAATATTCCTCAACAGATATGTTCAGTCCTCATCTGAGGAGCACAGAAAAGTGAAGGTGGCCTGAGACAAGCAAAGATGTGCTCACAAATAACAGAGTGGCAAGCTCTTCCTATGGAACCGGTCATCATTCAATTCTTACGTTCGATGAAGTGGTCATGTGGGCTGACACACACTGCAATTAGTCTATCTTTTATATGCTTGATAAAAAGTGGACAAATTGAAAACATCCAAGTCCTGACAATGAAACATGAAATAAGAACAAAAATCCAGAACTATTTAGCCAGACAGGAGAACCAGGTAATTTCCTGCTCCTAAAAATTGTTTATCCTTGTCTGAAACTAATGACTCCTAACTGAGACATTCAGTCTGCAAATTTGTTTCGTTTCATCTCTATCTCAAACATATATGGACACAGTCATCCAAAATATGCATGTTTAAGGACACAACCTCCCCTCTCATTCCTTCAAAATCAACTGTCCATTCAGTAATTTTCATTCAATGCCTAAAACACCTAAGGTGTGCAAGAAACCGGAACCCTATAGAGATGACAATGAAGAAATGGAGTCAAAGAATGGAGGGCACCTTCCCATACCCATCTGTGAAAATGTTCTATTGAATGAAGTGATGATGGTGGGCTTCTGCAGGTTTGACCAGACATGCCACAGTGGAAAAGGGGCTAATTTTTTTCCCACTCTTCTTTGGATCCTGTTGGGATCTGTGATCCTGTTGGGATCTGTGATCCTAGCCAAAGGCCATCAAAGAGATAGCGGAGAAACAGATACAAGACAAATTCAAGTTCAAACCACAGAATGAAGACCTTGCCCGCCCGAACCTGGGTCTATGTCAGAGTCATTTGGGTCAATAGCATCGTCCTCAGTAAATGGGCGCAGACAGCTCTGCTTGTCCCCGAAGGCCCGTCTGTTTCGTCTCGCTGGCAAAGTGCCATCTAGAGGGAAAAGGAAGCAATCCCAGTTTACTTCTGTGTAACACAACAAACCTTCCCACAGCAAACCCATACTCTGAGAATGAGACTCCACCAGACTGTTGTAAAGGGGAGGGTGAAAACAGGGGACAGCTTCAACACCCTGCAGAATGCCTACTCTGAGAGCATGCAGCCCACTCAGCCAGGTTACCTGAGGTCTCCGCATCCACCCCACTCTCTTCAGCCACTTTGAGGAATATCTGAAAAATCAGAGCAGAAGACAATGTGAGCACCTAATTCATGAAAGAACGTATCACTTCAGATGACGTTAAGGAATCCCACATCCGGCCCTTCAGACAAAGAAGGTGGAGGTCACATTCATCAACAACAATTGTATCAGAGCCACTTCTGAGAGGAGCTGTCTGGGGCAGAAAACATGCCTTCAAGTGTGATAGCTCTCAATGCAGACAACTCTTCCCAAAATCAAACAATATTATATGACAGAAGTTCGTTCTCAACCACAGAGAATGAGGCAAGTCACTTTTATCAGGTCTGTAGTCCCAGACCTTTGAGCAAGACCACATGGTGATGAGTTATCCAAGACATGATGGCCAAAGGGGAATGGGCTCCTTTTCCTACAGAAATAAACAGTAGTAGAGTAGAGGAAATGAATGAGGTCACTGATTTCCAAACCTGGCTACAGACTACTCTGCAAGAACATGCAACAGAAGTACAAAGTCATGTGTGTCTCCAGAAATCCTGATTCAAAGGCACAGAGAGGAGCTTTTGAAGTTTCACTGTCAACATAGATGAGTTTGCTGCACAATCCATCCCAGGTGCCAGCCAAGCTAGACAATGTTCCCAGCCCTTCCAGGTCTCGAGGCTTGTGACCTCACTCTCTAAAGAGAAGCATTGCTAGATAGTAAAGATCACCTCGGCTACGAAGCTCCAAACCCCTGATTTGTAATCCCAGATCAGCGTCCTTCACTATTAATCCTCATCCTGCTATGATCATGAAATGAGCTTTCAATGTTGAAAACCCAACACCACCAGTGGTCGGACACTGGTTTCTTGACCACATACCAGGCATGCCCACACCCATCAAGTCTGCTAACACAAATGAATCCCTTGGGCTTTTTTTTTTTTCTTTTCCAGAGAGAGAATATGAAGTATTGGATGGGTAGAGAGGTAGGGGGAGGGGTCTGGAAGGAACTGGAAAAGGAGAATATGTCTAAAATATATTATATTCTGAAGGAGTAAGTAAAAACGTCATTGAAAAATATAAAGTACAAAAAATAAAAACAATAAAATAAAAGAGGCTATGAGAGCAGGGAGACGTATTTGGGAAGATTTGGAGGGAGGAAAAGGAAAAGAGAAACGTTATAAGTAAATTAAAATCTCAAAAATTAAAAAAAAAAAAAAGTCATCAAGTTCAGCACCTGGCTCCAGTGGACTGTCCATAAATATCAGTCATTTACTATATATGAGTGTTGACACTAGGCCACAACACTACTCACACCAGGCAGCAATCCTAATGCCTCTGGACCCTGCTATCTCCCAGTGCACTCTGAAACACTTCACTGGGGCTAGCATTACCCAAATGTCAGTGACTTAAAATCTTGGTAATCAACGCTACATCAATCTCATTCCAACATAGGCTGCCTCTCTGGCCTTGGGATTGTGGGGTCTTTGTATGCTGACAGCCACTGAGCTTACTTCTTCTAGGGTGGTCTCTGAGATGCCGTAACTGGAGATGCCCAAGTCTGAGAGCCGATCATCAATCTCATGGAAGAGTTCCACGAAAGCTCCCTCCTTAGCAGCTTCATAGGGCAGCACGTAAGTCAGCTCATGGCCAATGTCTTCCACCAGGCGGGCTTCAGATACATGCTTCCTGATGAGGTTGGAGATGGCAGAGACATCTGCGGGGACCAGAGTGTGAAGGTGCTCAGTCATCTCACTCTACGGCAAGAGCCGGCAGTCCACCATGCCAGCTCCCTTTGCGAAGCACTACTTACACACCATATGTCCTAAGATACCCATCGGCCTGTTCATCTCTGGCCTGAAAATTCCAAGAGAGCAAAGACTGCCACTAATTCACTCTTATGTCATCAAAGCTAGGTGCACTTGTAGGTTCTAGGTATATGATGGGTAGATGATTTGCTAAGACTGAAACCTTGTGTCTAATGTGTATGTACCAGGACTCTTCGATGAGAGAAGAGCTTGGAAACCATAAAGCGCTCAGCCCTTCTGTAAACTTTCAGATAATGCTATTCTTCATTTACCTCCAAAGATGGATAATCAAACCATTTGTAGGAGCAGAAATCTTCCTGCATAAAGCCAGCTGTTGGGACTGGGTAGAGACAGCCAGCTCGACATTTTTATTGCATGTGATACTAGTCTCTCCTAGGCACTGCTCAAGGGAAATTGAAATACTACTCCTCATCCCCTAGGCTCTCATTCTTATATGCTGAATTCAACTCCCTTCCTGCTGGCTTGGTCCTCCAACATCTCATCCAGGAGCCACTCCCCACAAGGCATTCCCCTGACTCCCAGTCACATCTGCGCTCTGGGATACTGCCCTTCCAGCCCCAAAACCAAACCCCATGCTTCCCAGCAAGCGTTAGGCCAAGCCACCACCAAGCAGCATTCACTCCCTCGGCCACCCGGACCAGCCCAGCCCAGCAGCAAACCTTGAGTCAGCGCCACCAGCCTCTGCACCTCTCCTCCTCTGCCTCCACTCTGCCCAGCTGCGGGGAGCTCAGGCACCACCTGAATAAGAAACCCCAGAGTCCTTACCGATGGTCAGCGTGTCACTTTCATGGTCGCTGCCCAGGCCAGCATCAGAACTGCTCTGAGAAACACTGTCCTCCTGATGGCAAAGAAGGAGGTGAGAACGGGTCAGGGCTCGAGCCGGGTATAGACACCACCACCTTTGATGGAGAGGGCATCCAGGAAGTTCTACTGAATATATATATATGAAACCAGAGCAGAAAGTTTGTTCTGGGCAGTATGCAGCTGGCACCCATGGCTTCAGAGGCCACTGCGCCCGTATGTGTGTATGTGTTCTATGCGGATGGCCTCACTGACTGGGGTGAGAGAGGTCAGCAAAGTGAGTGACTGTCAACAGAACTGTGGCCTCAGATCAATGCTGCCACGGGACATTTGCCAACAAGTCCCAGCATGGGACTTACCTGACTGCTTTTCTAGTTTAATGCTTGCCAGATGGTAATAGGCACTCAGTGACTCCGGCACCTTATTAACATGCAGATATGGATTCAGTGGGTCTGAACTGGGCCCAAGTCACCACGTTTCTAACAAATTCCCAATTGGGCCTGATGTTGCTAGTCCTCAGACCACACTTGAATAAGGAGGCTCCCCTTAGAAGGAAAATTAGTAGACAGGAGTTCAAAGCTGGGGGCAGGGGGC
Source organism: Onychomys torridus (assembly GCF_903995425.1). Lineage (NCBI taxonomy): Eukaryota > Metazoa > Chordata > Mammalia > Rodentia > Cricetidae > Onychomys > Onychomys torridus. Next base: position 73,333,603 of record NC_050444.1, read on the forward strand.
AGGTAGGTGGTATGGTTTGACCACACAAATAAATGTCAGACATCTGAAAGAGAAGCATACAGAGATCCAGGGTTCTAGTCTCAGTGGTGATGTGCTTGCTGGGAGACCTTGAATACACTACAAATCCCTACCATCCCCACTTCCTTCATCTGAGACTATAAGTCTTCCCTGAGTCGTATTAATTACACTTTGAGAAGAAAAATGTAAAAAATAATATAAACAGAACAAAAATGGTCTGTCACTATTACTTTCTTTTAAACCCACAGGTAACACATGGGGTAAAGTTGTATATAATAAATACTAGATGTTTCACAGTTTCAAAGTGAAGGTCAATGAGATTTAAAGGCAGGAAGCAGGAGTGGTGGGGCATTTTGTAGCTAAGGCTCTTCTTACCTCTTGCCAAGTCTCTTTTCTTGGATAGAATAAAGCCCTCAAAGGACTTTCTCCATCACTCAGGGTGCTTTAGAAGGAAAATAAAATGGGCTGCAACGGAACTAGCATGGTTGGAACAGAGGTCTCTTGGGCCTTCCACACAGGAGCTGTGATGAACTACAACAGGCCCACAAAGCAAGGGGAATGTCGCAACATCTTCACACCCCGGGGCATGAATGTACACGCCATCTAAGCCAACAAGCCCTGGCTGCCTAGTCCTCACAACCAGCCCAGCCCAAGATTGCTGCTCACCTTCTTCAGACATGACACAGTGCTGCTGCTGTTTCTGCAGGAACTGAGGGACGATTCCACATCTTTCTTGACCAAGGTCAGGTAGTAACCGGTTCCCAGCTGGTTTTTCAGAAACAGGGAGGAGCCCACACAGCACAGCTTCCCATGGGAAATGATGGCAATTCGGTCCCCCAGGATGTCTGCTTCATCCATGTGGTGTGTAGACAGAATAATGGTGCGGCCTGCCAGGCACAAACACAAGGAGATGTGACAGTGGGATCTGTCAATTCTCACTGACCACAGCAGCAAGGACAACAGAGATGTCACATGTGAGAAAGACCAGGGGAAGTCTTTAACCTCCATAGACATGACCTCAGGATGGCAAATCTTGGGGGACAGCTGTTGCACCGTTACAGAAAGGAGGGCAGTATTTATCTGGGAACCTGCTCCAGTGAGTGGACTAAGAGGTTGACAGGCATTCCCTACAGTCAGGGCCAAAATGAACAAGAACCCAGCCTATGTGCTCATGAATCTGAGACTACAATGTGTGTGTGTGTGTGTGTGTGTGTGTGTGTGTGTGTGTGTGTGTGTGCGCGCGCGCACAGGCACACGTTTGCCCTTTCTGCTTTTCTGATAGGCCCTTAAATAATGAAGCATAAGCTTTAAGGATCTTGCAAACCAGGCCTCCTCCCTCATACAGGATAGGCACTGAGTATGAAGGCTCCACACTTTTCTTGAGCAGCAATTCAGTTACCCTAAAAAAAACCAGCCACAATTCTCAAGAGCCATCCTCTACCCCAGTTCATGACTCGAAATAAGTAACAACATGTACCTTGTCGATATTTCAGCAGGAGCTCCCATATTCCCCTCCGAGAGTAAGGGTCCACACCTGCTGTGGGCTCATCCAGAATGACAACCTTGGATCCACCCACAAAAGCCAAGGCCACAGACAGCTTTCTCTGCATCCCACCTACAGGATAGAGCAATGAACAACCTCAATGCTGAGTAGAGGTGGAAGTGGTGGGAGATGACTCGAGGTACCCCCTGGAGGCAGCGGGGACAGGCTTCTGTGACCAACCACCCAGTCTCGGAGTCTGAGGTGTTTTTCTGGAGGAGGAAGGAATGGAAGATGGAGAAGGCCGGTCCTGGGACTCACCTGAGAGCTGGCTTGTTTTGCTTTTCAGTTTGCTGGGGGGTAAGCCAACATCCAGGGCCATCTGCTCCATCTCTGCTTTCACATGCTTCTCTGAGAGCCCCTTGAGGCGGGCATAGAACCAAATGTGTTCTTCAACTGTCAGCCTAGGGGGAAAGAGGGGCAGGTCAGCTCTGGGCTCTGCAGGATAGATGTACCTGGGCTCATTTTTCTTCTCTTCCACATCATTCTTGCCTTTGAAAAATAATCACTTTCTAAAAAAAAGGTAACCAGAAGGAAGAATTCAGGGTACACAAATAATGAGCCGCAATAGGAGCTTCTTGGGATATGAAAGCTGAAACATAATGCATCATTTGTATCCTGTTTCCTGCAGACCTGGTCACAGCGGGTTTCAGAGAGTTCTCACTTAACTGTTCTATTCACCAAGTTGGCTCAGCATTCAGAGTCAATGAAGTTCAATGGGTCTCAAGCCCTAAGTCTAAGGAAAGGGAGGCCCAGAAGCCCAAGCTACTGAATTTAGATAAGAGAACACTAAGACAACTTCACCTCCTTTTTACCCTGAAATCAAAAAGCAACTTGGTCACCGTGGCCCATGAGAGATAAGACCCACCACCCAGCACCCAAAGAAGAGGAATTATTAAGTACCACTATACTCAAAACACCATGACTCACAGGTCACAAATGGGGGGTGGGGGTGGGGCATCAGCTCCTCTCTGTGTGCTTCTGCTACTCACATGTCAAACAACACATTATGCTGGGGGCAGACTCCCAGGTTCTGCCGGATGGAACTCATCTCAGAGCGAATGTCCTTCCCCAGGATGTAGGCAGTGCCGGAAGTTGGGGGGAACAACCCAGTGAGTATTGACCTGCGGAGAAAAGTAACAGAGTCAAGAATCAGGTAGACTCAGCATCACCTCTCAGTGCTGCAGAGCCAGGGCGGGGAGAGCAGATCCTACCCTGGACACTTGATTCCTTCCAACTGGAATCTAATAGATGCCCAGAGACCAAAAACCATTTGCTTTAGTGAACAGCTGAGCACAAGCCTGTATCTCAGAAATGGAAGTTTTGGTAAGAGCATCTGAAAAACTGTACTCCTAATTTTAACAGGATGTGCTCTTTAGAACATATTTTGTATGCTTAACATCTTATACATGAAAAATGAACAAACAAGAACATATTATTGAAAGATAGAAATGTTTGTGTTTCATGGTAGAATTTCTGAGTGTCTTCGTCATGATCATAAAGTACTGGTTTTATGTTGAATAACAATAAAAATTGGTCACACCCCAAAGATCAAACTCTGGAACTGGGGGGAGGGTAGTGGGCACACTATAAACTGTAATTAATTGGTATTCTCTACCACTTTCTTGGTCCTCACAGGTCCCAAAGAAGGGAGAAAGAGAGAACTACCCAGGCTTTCTCCCATCTGCTTAGAGACAGACTTCCTGAAAGTATCCTTCTTTTTCTAGCCTGTTTGATCTTTATTTCCTTCCAGTCTCTTGCTTCGTAGCTCTAAACCAACCCACTCAGAAACAGACCACCTCAGACTCCAAGAGAGCCAAGGAATTCTGAGCAATTCATGGAAAAGGTCATTAAAAGATCCCTGCCTGTTTTAGGCTACAAGAAAAACACCTAGAAAAATCTAGACCTCAGAAAGCATGCTCATGATTAGGTGAGACATTTCCTCCCATCATGCTCCACTCTTAGCCCAGTGACCAATTCAATTTCCCTAAGTCTTCATTTCTAAGCAGGGGTTTCCCTCTTCTTACATGGTGGTGGTTTTCCCTGCTCCATTGTGACCCAGGAAGGAGGTGATCTGGCCCTCATAAAAATTTAGTGCCAAGCCATCCACAGCCACCTTCATGCCATCTCGGTAAACCTTCACCAGGTTCTGAATGGATACACCCAGCCTCAAATGAGTGGGTTCTTCCTCCATGCAGACTGTGACAAAAGAAAAGAGACAGAGGTGAGCCCACAGGAAATACTGACCTGACCAGCAGAGTGTACAGATACGAAAGTTATGTGCTTAGATCTTTAGAGCTAGACTCTTTCCATGCTCAACCTTTAATGTTGCAGACAAAAAGATGAAGTAATTTAGGCCCTTTGGGACATGTGTGCTGATGGTAGGGATGAGCTTATAATGGAACATTATATGAAAAAGTGCTGCACAAACAATTAAAATACACGATGCCAACTGTCATTTTAAAAAACATATTTCAAGGTGTCATGGATGCTCCTACCATAGAATACTACTCAGCAAGAAAAAGCAATAAACTATAAAAAATACAGCACAATTTGAATGGATCTCTTTTTTGTTTTTTGTTTTTGTTTTTTTCAAAACAGGGTTTCTCTGTGTAGCTTTGCGCCTTTCCTGGAACTCACTCTGTAGACCAGGCTGGCCTTGAACTCACAGAGATCCGCCTGGCTCTGCCTCCCAAGTGCTGGGATTAAAGTGTGCCACCGCCACCCAGCTCTCAAAAGAATTATACTGAGGAAAATATCTGTTATCAAAAAATTGCCTATTATCAAGTTCCATTTCCATAATATTCAGGAAATAACAAAATTGTAAGAATTACAAACAGATGAGTGACGAGATGATACATGATAAGTGATAAAATTTCCCAGATCTAACAAAATGAGTGTGGGATGAGGAATCTAATGGTCTGTGAACTGGACCAATGCCGGTTTTAAACTATACTTCAGTTCTAGGTTTAGAAACTATACTTTAGTTATGCATAGTGTTACTAGGTTGGGGAAATCCATGAAGAGGAAGTACAAAGGAGCCCCCTCATACACTTGTCAGGCAGATCCTTGTGAATCTGTTATTCCAAACCAAGTAGAGTCCTTTGTGTGATTGGGTGGTTGTTCAGGAGAGGGAGCAACTGACTGCTGACAATCAGCACAGGCAGCTCCGGGAAGCAGATGCTGAGCCAGAGGCTGAGGAGCAAGAAAGGAAGAGTCTGGAATGCAGGCAAGTGGGAGAAAAGGCAGCACTGGAGGAAGAAACACTGTAGACAAAGGTCTAGATGTGTGGACAGACATAACACAGTCCAGCCCACACAGTGAGAGGTACTGAGGAAGAAGAGAAGAGTGAGAAAGTAGCAGGACAGTGCATGTGGTTGTCACACTAAGGACACCATACTTTAACCACTGGAGAGCCAAAGAAGGGCACAGAAGAGAGACCTACTGACAGCATAGGAAGGAAGCAGGTCTACTGGCAGAGTAGAAGGGAGCGGGTCTACTGACAGACAGTGTAGAAGGAAGCAGGTCTACTGACAGAGTGTAGAAGGGAGCAGGTCTACTGACAGTGTAGAAGGGAGCAGGTCTACTGACAGTGTAGAAGGGAGCGGGTCTACTGACAGTGTAGAATGGAGTGGGTCTACTGACAGTGTAGAATGGAGTGGGTCTACTGACAATGTAGAAGAAAGCAGGTCTACTGACAGATAGTGTAGAAGGAAGCAGGTCTACTGACAGTGTAGAAGGAAGCAGGTCTACTGACAGTGTAGAAGGAAGCAGGTCTACTGACAGTGTAGAAGGAAGCAGGTCTACTGACAGTGTAGAAGGAAGCAGGTCTACTGACAGACAGTGTAGAAGGGAGCAGGTCTACTGACAGTGTAGAAGGAAGCAGGTCTACTGACAGTGTAGAAGGAAGCGGGTCTACTGACAGTGTAGAAGGAAGCAGGTCTACTGACAGTGTAGAAGGAAGCAGGTCTACTGACAGTGTAGAAGGAAGCGGGTCTACTGACAGTGTAGAAGGAAGCAGGTCTACTGACAGTGTAGAAGGAAGCGGGTCTACTGACAGTGTAGAAGGGAGCAGGTCTACTGACAGTGTAGAAGGGAGCGGGTCTACTGACAGTGTAGAAGGAAGCAGGTCTACTGACAGTGTAGAAAGGAGCGGGTCTACTGACAGTGTAGAAGGAAGCAGGTCTACTGACAGACAGTGTAGAAGGGAGCGGGTCTACTGACAGTGTAGAAGGAAGCAGGTCTACTGACAGTGTAGAAGGAAGCAGGTCTACTGACAGTGTAGAAGGAAGCAGGTCTACTGACAGTGTAGAAGGAAGCAGGTCTACTGACAGACAGTGTAGAAGGGAGCAGGTCTACTGACAGTGTAGAAAGGAGCGGGTCTACTGACAGTGTAGAAGGAAGCAGGTCTACTGACAGTGTAGAAAGGAGCGGGTCTACTGACAGTGTAGAAGGAAGCAGGTCTACTGACAGTGTAGAAGGAAGCAGGTCTACTGACAGTGTAGAAGGAAGCGGGTCTACTGACAGTGTAGAAGGAAGCAGGTCTACTGACAGACAGTGTAGAAGGGAGCGGGTCTACTGACAGTGTAGAAGGAGCAGGTCTACTGACAGTGTAGAAAGGAGCGGGTCTACTGACAGTGTAGAAGGAAGCAGGTCTACTGACAGACAGTGTAGAAGGGAGCGGGTCTACTGACAGTGTAGAAGGAAGCAGGTCTACTGACAGTGTAGAAGGAAGCAGGTCTACAGACAGTGTAGAAGGAAGCAGGTCTACTGACAGTGTAGAAGGAAGCAGGTCTACTGACAGTGTAGAAGGAAGCGGGTCTACTGACAGACAGTGTAGAAGGGAGCGGGTCTACTGACAGTGTAGAAGGGAGCAGGTCTACTGACAGTGTAGAAAGGAGCGGGTCTACTGACAGTGTAGAAGGAAGCGGGTCTACTGACAGTGTAGAAGGAAGCGGGTCTACTGACAGTGTAGAAGAAAGCAGGTCTACTGACAGATAGTGTAGAAGGAAGCCACACTGAGCACAAAGACACAAACACAAAACCTGGAAAGAACTGAGGCAGCTTTACCTGTAGTCAGGAACTAGGAGAGGATTAGGGCCCTGGGTAAGGAAGGGTGAGAAGTTATATAGCACAGGCTGAGCCTATAGCAGCCACCTACAGAATCTCTGGCATAGACCACGACAGCAAGGCATGCAGAAAGACTAGGTCCACAATCATGGCTAACTACTTATTCTCCCTGGCTTCACAGACTAGCACAGCTGTCCAAGAATGGAGAGATAAGGGTATACTGAATATACCATACTTTCCTAGATGTGGTGGAGATGAAGGAAGGGTTCCTCAGGAGCCCTACAGGATTCCCACTAAGTCAGTGCACAGGACAGCAACGGCATGGGTATATTTGGAAAGAAGGTATTGTATGGGATTTTCCCACCTCTACTGTGGAGTTAGAGTATTTTTAAATGTGAGAGGGATGCCCTTCCCTGGTAGGGACAGTAGCATCAAGTATAGGAGAGTGCATGTCAGCAGTACTTACTTTCTGATACTCCTTTCTGGCTGGAACCAAGGTGGTTCTTCTTATCACTTTCCTCACCAAACCAGTAGGACTTGGTACAAGGAAAATACCAGGGCCTGGGAATCCCATACTGTCCTGAAAGTAAAGCACAGGCACGATCTAAGCTAATGCCATCTCCGCATTTCTGGCATTTTCTAGCCACACCCTCTTTCTCCTTGACATGATCTTTAGGGGAAAGAATAGACCAGAGCTGAGATGGAGGTGGACACAAAATCTACCCATGGTCACTTACCCAGTAATTATAGACTTAGAATTTGATTCTCAATCTGTAAGTTGCAAACTGTATGGAGGAAGCTCAAGTTAAAAAAAAAAAAATGTTGCATATAGGTTTCCTCTACTTATTGGCTTCCTCAGAGGGGAGTCAGAGGGTGAACAAGAGCCTAAGTTCACCTCCTTATATGGAAATGTATCAAAGAGGGTTACTGTTACACTTGGCAAAGAAGGCTAAGGAAAGCATCAAAATTAATTGTTAACCGAATACTAATTTGACTAAACCATGGTAAGTGCTGAGATCTAATATATTATATTATTCATAACCTGTAAATAAGAACCAAAAGCTCTCCTAAGGCTTCCATCTCTGGGGACATAGAACCCCAGAACCCAGTCAGCACTGAGAGGAATCTACCCGGGCTCTGACCCAGTGTGGTCCAACTGGGGTCATCACCAAGCACCAACACTTAACAGCCATGTGACCTCAGGCAATCACTTAAATTCCCAGTTAGATCTCTCATTTGGAAGCTGTTTACCATGGCAAACACCCCACAGCAATCTTTCGGATCAGAGGATGTAAAGTGCTTTGCACAGTACCTGGCACATTGGGCTCAAGCATGAGAGACGTGGTGGTAGGAAGAGGTGTGCTTTTGGCACAAGTGACTTTCCTTGTACTATTGTTTTTCACAGGTTTAAAGCCCAAGCCATTTCTTGGGGAGCCCCTCATCCTTCAGCAATGGCAACACAAAGAAAAGAAAGATCTAGAGACAAAAAGGGTCTTCCTATACCAGTTAGCCAAAGCAGTCTGGAAGCTTGGGGTACCTGGAAAGACAGCTTCGATGTACCATGTCATCACTCCATAGAGGAAGGTGTCAAACAGCATCATGGACACTGCGGTGGTGAGATTAAAGCCATCTTCTTCCACCGGGCTCTCAAAGAGATTGTCCCATTGTACCCCAATGCCTTGCTCCTCAAAAAGGGCAAAGTATTCACAGCCAAATCCAAAAGCCACGGGAGACAGAAGGCTCTGAGAGAAAGAGGCAAAAGTAATGGGTCTCTGTCCCTCTCATTTATCTCGAGAAATTTAAATTTGCAAATTACATCAATCATAAGGCATGTAAGTGTTCTCCTAGAGTCCCTTTGAAGAAGTGGACTCTCTTGCAGCATATAAAATGATTTCATTTACAAGCACTCATTATGCATACACACTTCAGAAATGCATGCATGAGAGCAGGTGAGACTTTTAGAACTGTATGCTTCATAAGATATTCCAAGGCTCAAGAGTCCTATCCCCCATTCAGCCTCATACTGACATTCATCAAAGAACTTTTCCCCTGAACAGTCATTGAATATTCAGGATCAGAGGAGCCATTTTAAGGCTTGACATCTATGAGACTCAGCTCAAGGTACTTGCAGTATGCTGAGAGCCTATTAATATCTTATCAGTGACCAAGGGGGCAGCTAGTGAGTGGCTCTCACTGGTATTCTCACATGCTCAAAGACCACACCTACACTGCACAAAGGGGGAAAATATCCTGAGCAGGTATCTGTGGGAGGGTAAGTCATGTTGTCTTGTTCAGTTCAGAAATGATTACCCAAGTCAAGTACCAAAAAGGATACAAGAAAGACAGGTCACGAATGAACCACTTGTAGCCTCAAGCTATCCATGACCATGACTTTGCTGCGAGCTTATTATAGCCAAAGAGCTAGAGCAGACATGGTGTCTATTGCCTACACGAGATGCATTACCTAATGTTATTTATATCCAACCAGTCCAAGGTACAATCTGATCTCTGACAAAAATCAAATCCAACCAGTGATCATTGTAAGGGCAAAGGAGAAACAATTTAGTAAGAGAGGAGTACAGAGTGAATGTCCAACCTCCAGGGATCAGGGGTCAGTGGTGAGGGGTCAGGACTACAACCTCCACAGAATTACTCACAGCAAAGATCTTGATGGAGAAGCCCACATAGTCCTGCCAGGCTACGCATAGGACATAGGGCAGGTACAGCGTGAAGTAGATGATGCCTCCACAGGCTGCTGCCAGGTTGGCCCGAGAGAAGAGCGTGCTAATGAGGAAGCACTGTAGGATGGTCACCACGGCAAACACAGACAGGAAGACAAACACCACGCTGGGGTCACTGTAGGGCAGCAGGTTTCCTAACTGGAGAGGAAGAGTCTGGATGAATGTGGAGAATCGGCAAGCCCAGCCACTGGCTCATGTGATCGTAATGCTGATTTTTAGTCATAATTCTTTCAGAGATAATGTAGGGGAACCATGCTGCTCAATTTTCTGATGCAGAAATCCAAACCCAGGAGAAATAACTTATTTGAGATTACACATGAAAAAATTCACAGCAGAATGATGGTAAGTGCAAAGTCTAGGACCTTCTACTTGACCGCAGTTGATAATTTTGCTGTTTCTCACAGAGATAATGCTACCTGGCTTATCCTTGTCTAAGGACAACTACTGCCTCTAAGAAAAAGTTGTATGAGACAACAGCCTATGCATCCTTTCTCTCCAAAAATGTAGAAAGAGGCCAGGCAACCTTAACCTTTCCCTGGTAGCTACAAAGTCTTCATTCACGCACTCATCTAAATACTTGTGAATATTCTGAGTCCTGAGTTCACCCATAGGGACCGCGGACAGTAAAGTAGGCCCTGTGAATACGAAGTTCTCTTAATCAGCTCCCACACACTGGCCAGAGGACCCATACCCTTGTCACAAGGCTTAGGTCACTGCCCTCAGATACCAGAGCGTGAGAAAAAGGATTGTTCCAGAACTGCATGCAAATGCATCTTGGTTCTGTCATCCTAGAGTGCTTTAGTGAGGCTCTGACCTGCCTTGAGCACTCAATGGGTTACAGTGTAGGTAGGATACACTGAGGCAGCTCACAGCGCATACTCTACAGAGTACTTGGCATCCACAAGTGCTCAAAAGTAATATATAGTAGCTAGTGTTAAGATGAATGCTACATCCTTTGACTTTGTTCTCTGTCTCTCTCCTAGAAAACACTAACTTTTATAAGAGGCATCTTTATATGAAATAACTGTTGAGGCAAGAAAGCTAAAGAGTAGGTTTGTGTATGAGACAAAAACTTCATTGCCCAGACTCCACTTTAAGGGAGGGCTTACCTGGCTATAGGTAAAAGACATCCAGATGTTAGCATCTCTGTTGTCATAGCTAGGAGAGCTACCGGGCCCTGAAAAACCCCTTTCCCTGGTGAGACCCCATCCAACGATTGACAAAATGGGACAGAGGGTATCAGGCCTTGGAGACAAGAATTTAGACTTCTCAACTCAATGTGGGAAACTCTTGGACAAGCTGCATACTCTCCAGAGCACTCCACTGGGTTGCTTAATCATGTTCACCTCCTCTCTCTGCATGATCCAGGATGTGCTCCATCTCTCCAGACAGTGATCCCTACTAATATACATATATCAAAACCTGCCTCAGTCTCTTCCTCCAGATAACCAAACCTGTAGTAGTGTATAACTTTTGACTACTGCTTTTACAAACTTGGAAATAATCTCCAATACCGCTAAGGATCAAACCTTACGTACACGGTCTGCTACAGGTAAATTTGTGCTTTTCTGGATGGAGTGGGGCCACCTTACCTTCAAGATGACAACCAGCAGGCCAGCGCTCACAAGCAGAGGGATGAGGCTGCTGATGAACCAGCTAAACCAGAGAATGCCATTGTCCAGACCCATGATCCGCATGGTCTCCTTCAACCGCGCCTCCTTCTCATATACAATGCCCTTGATGATCACAGCCACAGAGTAAATCCAGGCCAAGGTCATGAAGAGAGGCATGGACCGACTCATCACCCTCAGGAAACTGAAGGCACAGATAAAGAGCATGGGGAAAATGAAAGAGACATGTGTAAGCCAGGCTTAGGTCCAAGGCCTTGCATACTGGAGGAAAAACTACATTTGGGTCACCAAGGGAAGGCCCACTGGACTCTCAAATGACCAAATGTTTCATTAGCAGTAGACAGAGATGAGAACCTTGGCTGACAGAGTACAGCCATCCAAAATTGCTTTAGGGGATCACTTTAATAACTAGGAAATGGGGGTAATATTAAAATAACGGTAAGTTACTTTACTAAGAACTAAATATAAAGGGTGGGGGCAGAATCCAATTTGGTCTCTCACTGAAGGTCAGTGTCTCTAAGACCATCTCCCACTGACCTGATTTCACTCTCACACCGTGCAGGAACACGCATGTACACAGGCACTCCACACGGAACTGCTTATTTAACAAAGACGTTGTTGGGACACTCACATGTCATCAACGTAACAGGGGTAGGGCATCTGTTGCACATAGACGCCCGTTTTCTTCTCAGTTCCCGTCAGCACTCTGATGATCGCCTGCTCTACCACATCCTGCAAGTAGGCGAACCCCCCCCAGACGTAGCGCATATCCTCAAAGGGGTCAGCCCGGGGACCGGGGTCCCAGTACCTAAAACCAAACAAGTGATCAAACATTCCCACAGGCATACTGGAAATTACCCACAGTTGCCCGCCATTTCCTTGGCTACTCTTCCTATTTCTCTATCTCCTACTCTTCTCTCAGTTGACAAGTACATAGATTCTTGAATAGGAAGCATCACAGTGAACACACTCCTTATGGGTCTATTTTTCTTTCCCTTTTATTGGTGACCTAACATTGCACCAGACGGGCATACTAAAATTTCCTCAACCTTACTCCCTTTTTTTGGTTGACTGCCTCTTTTTATAAAAATGTGTCTGGCTAGTGTGGAGACCCCCTAAAGGCTTTCTCCTGACTTTTAAGTCTTTTGGGTTAATCTTTTGAATAGGAATGTTGAAAGAGAAAGATTAAAATTTTATGGCCTTTGATTAACAGTCCCCAGCAAGGAAGTTTTAGCAAAGTCATGCTGCTGATGATTTGGTGCTAAAATTCCTTCCAAATTGCTAATAGAGTACAGTTATAAAAGGCATCCAAATTATGTTCTTGAGCATGGTAAGACTGGGCTTGTGGGATGGGATTCAGCTTACCCATCCTTGATCTTATTGGTCCTCTCCACATTGTCAATGTCCATTCGGATCTTGTACTTAACATGATGGGGCAGCTCCACACTGCCAGGAGTGACTCCTGTGAACACGATACCAGCCCAGAACTTCCTCTCCTCCAGCAGCTCCATGGACTTGTTGATGAGGCGGACTTCTGTTGGAACGGGCTCAAGCTTGTTCAGGTTGACACACTGACAGAAAGAAGGATGGTCTCATTGTGACATTGCTGGCCATGAAGACAAGCAGTGGCCAGAACTCAGTCTCCTTCCAGAGGCAGGAACTGGCTTCTCGAATTTCTCAATCTCCACCACCTAGTCCTCTCTAAAACAGTTTTCCATGTTTCAACCAAGCTTAGAACTGAGATTTATGTGAAATACTGAGCATTACCTGCATTGTTTTGTGTGAGGGGAAATGATCTTATTTTATTCTATTCTGTTTTCTTAGCAATGCTGAGTCACGGCAACTAACCAATTAAATTGATAAAGAAAAATTCTAGTCAGCCTTTTTCCTTTCCATCATTTTTAGGATTAAAGTTTTAAAGCTTTATCTGTCCCAAATTCGATTAGATAAGTTTCATAAATAATGCCTTTATAAGACACCAATTTATTATATTAGAATCAAGAATATCAAAACATGGAAAAACCTGTAAGATAATAGATACAAACATGGAGTCTATTTGAAGTAAAGCTGGAAGTAAGTTTATTTCTCATGAAGCCGTTCATCTAGTGTTTATCTTGTCCACTAGGCCTGCAGGATATAGCTGTCCGTGACACCACACATTCATTCTAAGCTCTCCTTCTGCCTTTATCTTTATTTTAACATCTCAAAGGAAAATGCTCTTAGTCTTTGCTAAAGGATGTGCATAGCAGGCCCTCACCTCCATGAAGCGAGATATCGTCCGGATTGCCTGGCTGGTTTCATTGAAAGCTTCTCTCCATGTATACACAGAGCCATTTGGGGACTGAACATTCTCCGGGTTCTTGGCCAGAAATGCCATGATGTCTTGGGCGGTCCAATCTAATCCATCCAACTTCTGTTCCCAAAACTGGTCATTGCCTCTGCTGTCTAGCAGCGTCTGTCATTCCAGGAAGAACGTGGGGATAGGAAACATCAAGTTCATGGTAAGGCACTACATCACACACCACACCCTTTTTCTCCTGCTCAGTCTGTTTGTGTATCTTCACAGCAACTTGTAAGACACATTACAAGGCTTCTATTTGACAAAGAACTGAAGTTGAAAACACATGCTCGATATTGGCCAAGGCGAACTGATGACCTGAGACACAAAGTCAGACCTCGGAACTCACAGTCCACAGGCTCTCCACTGTACCAGACAGTGGTTAACCGTTTTAACTCTAACAACAGTAGTAATGGTGTGCCGAGGGATCTATTGGCATCATAACTCACACAACTCCGTGAGGGTGTACCTTGATACTGCCCATTCCACACACAGGAAAACTGAACTTCAAGGATGTTAATGTAGCTAACGAGCAGGAAAGCCAGGCTGGAAAACACAGGCTCCCTGATTCCAGCACACCCACTGCATCAGATCTCCCCTCTCTTTTGAGACATGGTCTGACGATGCCAAATAAAAACCCTATCTCTAGGCTGAGCCCACTCTTAGGGCTTAATTAATTCAGGGAAGAAATACTGTTGGTTAATCCCAAATGATCTTTCCCAACCCCGGGAACATATGGATCATGACGAAAAGGAGACCTGTTTCCCTTCACCTGTCAGTGTGAAAAAAGTCACAGGTAAGCCATTCTGGTCCTCAACCAGCCAGTCCAGGGAGACTGGGGCAGAAGCCTGTACAGATGCCCTGCCAGAAAAATGGGGCAACTGCTGACTGGGCGAAATGCAAACAGCTGCCTTGCTCATTTACCAGGTTCCAGGGGAAGCAGGAGGCCCTTGCTCTGTTGAGCTGGAAAAAAGCCTTAAGAGCACCTTCCTTAACCAGTCTTCTTTTCCCCTGGGTGGCTTCTTCCTTGTTGTTTTAATGGGAACATAATGATTTTACAGAGTGTATCTACTATAATCTCATTAACCATTCCTGCACTGCATAGCATTGAGTCTATCTCCAATTTCTCACAATAACAATTACAGTAATAACATATTCTCTCCCATGATGACTTCTTTAAAACTATTGCCGTAGGATGCATGGGGGCGGTGGTGGGGGAATAAAGCTATAGATTTTGAAACTTCTACTTCAAATTGCTTTCCACAAGGGAACAACCATGCACCCTGACACTGGTGAGGTACCCCTGTAATTGTTCGTTAACAGATGCACAAGTGTACCTCACAAAAGTCCACAGAGGCATGGGTTGTCGGCTCTGCAACTACTTTATTTGGATAAACGGAAGTGAATGAACAAATAGGAGCAGAGAGATGGGATGGTGGCACCTGGCTGAGCCCTGCCCCGTGTGGCTTCTAAGCAGTATGGCAAGAGGACATCCAGACCCAGTGAGGTCACTGACCCTATGGCATCTCCAGAGAGCCTGAAAGGAAAAGAAGACCAGGCATTTCACATAAAATACTAGATAGAGAGAAAACAGGGCCTGGAGATGAAGGACCATGTCCAGTCCAGAACAATTAAGAAAAAAAAAAACAATCAGGTTAGGTCAGAGGGTCCGTAGACTCAACAGAAAAGTGTCTTAGGTCTGCAGGATATATAACAGGAGCAGATAGAGCCAGAAGCAGGGGCAGGAGAGCCTAAGGCAGCAAAGTGGAAGCCCCAGGCATCACCTTGTATACCAGGCTCAGGATGCTGAGGACTGAGAAACCCAAGGTGATGGGTTAAAGTAATACTCCTTAGGTAAGGGAAGAAAGTATTGGGATACAGCTCCTCTGATTCCCACTGACGGGATGGCAACTCCCTACTCTACATCCCTAGCCCAACCACCCTTCTGTACTGCAGATACCAATAGCCATCAGCTTGGTGGCAGGCCCTCCGCCTTTCCAGGTAGAAGACAAGACTCTTCTGGTACCCTCCTCTTCATGCCTTTCTACCAAGCCATGACCAGACCAGGTAGAAGTCAAGACTCTTCTGGTACCCTCCTCTTCATGCCTTTCTACCAAGCCATGACCAGACCTCCTCCTTGGCACTCAGCCCTGCTGCTCACTCATGCGATCTCTACCTAGCACCTATTTGTCTCCTACAGTAACGCATCTACATCTCCACTACAAACCATCTAAGGCCCTCCTCCAAAGTTAAAGGTCCTCAGCTCAACACAGAGGCCCCCCAAGGCCTGTCATGCCTTTCTTTCCCATCTCTGCTTCATTCCTTCCTATTCCACACCCAGGACTCTCTGAGATAAATCCCAAGTGAACACTACCACAGGTTTACAAGGACTTCTCCCTTAAGAACTGAGCAGCCACGGACTCCAAAGAAACTCTTGATTTAAGAGCAGGGAAGGCCAGGCATGGTGGTTCATGCCTGTAATTCCAACACTGGCGGAAGCTGGAACAGGAGGATTGCCATGAATTTGAGGTCATCCTGGGCGACATAGCAAGTTGTAGGCAAGTCTGAGCTATGCTGTGAGACCGTGTTTGGGGTATTTGGGGGGGGGGGGTGTTTGTTTATTTTGTTTTGTTTTTTTTTGAGTAGGAAAACATCTATGTATTCCCAAATTCAGTTAAAATTCTCTAAATCCCTGCACTCTGAGAGAACAAACCCAAATAGTAGAAGTATGGATCCCAAGGGAAAGACCAGGGAAAGAAGCCTGGGGCACGTGCTGCACAGTGTACAGGGTTTCCTGTGGGAGAATCACACGAATCCCTTAGAGGAGAAAGACTGGAGCTGAAGGGAGATGCACACATGCACCAGAGTGTGACCTAGGCCACGACTCGGCGTGAACGCAGAAGACTGTTGCTCTTGGTTGTCTCACCCAAGTGCCCTGCGTGTAAAAGCTCCACGTTGAGAATTCTGCACACTTGTAACAGACTGATAGATCAAAAAAGAGTCTGGCTTCTTCAGATCAGTGGCCTGTCCCCCAGGGGACCCAGAGCACTCCTAAACTTCCAAAGAGTTCCCTCAAGGTGGGTACGGTCTCTAAACCCTGCCCCCCCATCCTCAGGTCACAAAGGTTCAAGACCAGAAACCTGGCAAAAATCCTCTCTTGATAGCAGAAGAAATAAAAGGCAATGGCCTCCCTCACCATGGCAATAGGAAGTTGTCTAATGATCCCTGACTCAGGCTGAGGCAGGGATGATGTGATTAAATGGCTCTCATGCTGACACAAAGGAGACACTGCATTCTCAGACTGCTCTCCTTTGGATCCTGATTGTCTCTGGAGCACTCGTCCTTTTCAAGTGGCCCTGACATGTTACATGCAATTCCCTCCACTCCATGACAGCAATGCTGCGTTCACCCTGTGCCTAGGGAGCCAGTATCTCTGACCTGTCTGCATGACAGATCACGCTTCTGTCCCCAAACTTCCTTCTAAGATATACAGAGACATGGGCAAGCTACAGAAGAGACTGTGCCTACCTTAGTGACTGGAGCCAAAATGAAAATACTCAGTGTCCTGCAATCACCAAACTCTACTTCCAGTTTCGGGTCTTGACTTGGTTTTGGGCCACGAGGGGCACGAATGCTGGCATACCCAGGCCTACCACTGCACCTTGGCCTTTGCTTCTACAGAGGTGGTGGCTCTGTGGCTTCAGCTAGTATTACGGCATCTCAAGTGGTTTAACTCACAGAACTATCATCTCAGGTAATTCTGGGAAGATGTCCAGAAAACTCTTCTAGATCAAGCAAGTAAAGCGAGCAGGGAGATGCTCACCCGGACAAGGTCCATCTCTTGGCTGCTCTCCATGAAGGTCCAGATTTGGGGGCTGAGTTCTTCCCACATACCCTCCAGGTCATGGAACACAGCCAGCTCCTGGAAGGTCTTGTTCACCTGGAGTCAGGTAGGGAACCAGAATCCATACAAATGGAAGAAAGGAGGAGACAATAAGCATTCCAAGGTTCTCTAGAAAAAATAAATCACCCATCATGGAAACCCCTGCTCAGTCCTTTCCCTTCCTCAGAAAATCCCTCCTATAGCTAAACTTCTAACACTCAAGGCTAGAGAGCTGGCTCCCAAGGTGACATGTGGGTTTTCTGACTATTTAAAAGTCTCATAAAGCCATGAGTATACTCAACACACTATCTGAAGTTGCCTTTACTTCCTGTCTCTAATTCTGGGGGTTTGGGAAGGGTCCTAGGGACAGAGTCCTAAGCCTGGACAGCTTACCTCAGCCATGACCTGCCTTGTAGCTGGAGTGTCAGGTGTATACAGAATCTTTCCAACAAGCAGTGGCTTAAGTGCCTTCCAAATAATTCGAGAAAGAGGACTTGACTCCAAGTTCTTCATCAAATCATTGCAATAAGGAGCTACAAAGAACACAGAAGACAGACACTCACTTATATACATGGCCAGATAACAACGGGAACTGAGAAGTTGGAGCCACCCGGCCAGCACACGGTACAAATCCCCATTCCACCATCTAACAGTCACGCAGCAAAGAACTTCCTTTATCTGAGCCTCAGTTTGCTCCGCTGTAAAAAGAAAAGTTTATAGCAGCTACTTGGCAGAGCTGTGAAGAGGATTAGCTGAGGTATTTCCTATGAGGTCTCTAAAGCACTCCATACTTGAAATAATCAGGCCCTTCCTAAGACTCATAGCTGAGCTGATCTAGAAGAACATTCTGATTGTGCACACACCAATCTCACTCAAGCTCCATACCCTCATGCCAGCCTCACAGCTGTTTCCACTGAAAACAAATGGGACTCTTATTAGGGAGGCCAGAGGGCTGGGTTTCGACTTTAGTTTCAAGAGAAAGCCAAATACTTCCCTAATAATTAATAGCTTTTATTACAAATATATTTATACTTAATAAAATTTCAAAACTGAAATATTCGAAGTTCAAACAAACAAGGGGGCTTTGCTTTAGATACCATGTAACTTCTATAAGCTTCTTGGTAAATAAATGATATAATAATAGTAGTAAAGATAAGAGAATTGGGGGGCATCCTAGGGACCAGACCATGGCCTCACTTGTGGTACGCAAGTACTCCTGGTTGTATTGTATCTCCAAAGCCAGAAGTTTTGTTTTTAAACTTGGCCTCAAGTACATCTGTTGTGTAAATGAGATGTCCCTGGATGGAGCTGTACACTGAGGAAGAGCAGATGGCTTCACAGAACTGCCTAAACCCCTATTTTCCTTAGGCGTGGAGAGCAACTTCGGAAGTGCAGCAGCACTATACTCCAGTCAACACAAGGCTCTTCCTGTGTTACAGCCACACACAAGAAGCTATCTCACACCTGCACTTGGAAATAGAGAACGGCTCAGCTGCGGGGTGTTTTCAAGGAAAACACGGCATTGTCAGAACTGTAACACCGATCCCTGCCATGGCCAGGCACAGGACACACAGAACTGCCCAAGTGTGGGAAGTGGATATAGTTTCAGGGTTCTCTAACTTGGTCTTGTGGCTCAGAATGCCAAACCAACAGGAGATCAAGTGTCTGAGTGTGATGGTGCACACACGCTACCATTAACCAGAGAGTTCACCAGAAAAAGCCAGGAGCATTTGGGCTTGAATCCCAGATCTTGGGGATTACCGAAATGTGAGGTTCCAGAACCTTCCCTGCAGGATTACTGAGACTCAAATAGGGTAATTTAAATAGAACTCACTATACAGAGGAAAATTTGCCTTAACATTAGATTTTCTTACAGCTGTTGTAATTACTGTTATTACTGTCACCCACTTTTAGGTGTTTATTCTAAAGTTTATCTCACAGTAATACTAATAATACTTTTTGTTTAAAAATCAACATCTCATTTTTAGGAACTTTTCTGTCTTTACTGAGACTTAACTGAAAAATAAAAATGGTATCTATCTGAAGTATACAATAGAACACTGAGACATGAATCCACTGGGAAGTGACTACCACAACCCAGTCAACTGATACATCCATCACTTCCTGCAGACATCTGCTCCGTCTTTGCAGTAACGTTAAGATGAACTCTTAGCAAAGTTTAAAGATATAACACAGTGCTTCCAAATACTCACTATGCTATCCACTTCCTCTCCAGAGTGCTGTTCATTGCGCATGACTGATACTTTGTACCTAACATCCCATCTCTCCATCACCCACTCAGCCCCCAGAAACTTTTCTTCTTACCAGCTTTGTGGAGTTTATTTTTTCTTTCTGATTCCACATTATGAGTGAGTTCACAGATGAGGAAAACTGGGGATATTGGCTATCAATCACTCCCCGCTCATCTTTTTGATAATGCTACTGAACACCTGAGATGTCCCAGCCCCCCAGTCAGAGAACTGAGAATGAGTCACTCATCAAGGACTCTGTACTCAAGGAGCCATGTCGTGAGAGCAGAGAGGACGGCATCTCTGCTACTCCACAGAATGAAGGAAAGCACGAGGAGTGGATGACACAAGCGAGCTGAGACCTAAGCTAGGGATGCGGACAAGGCTTCACTGTACACAGACACTCACTTGTAGAGTTGTCATAGAAGGTGTCCATGTCTTCCTCGGTGCTGTTGCCTCCAAAGAGGGCTTTGTAGTTGTTATCCTCGTACCAGTTGAGTGACTTGATCTTCAGCCCCCCGCCCTCTGGGTGACCACAGACGATGCGGGACACAGCCTGGTAGATCTGGGTGGAGGAGCCGGAGCTGTTCACGTTGGTCAGAAACATCACCTCCTGTCGCATGTCACTCCAGCTCTTTGTGCTGAACAGCTGTCAGGGTGCGGAGAGAGAGAGGAGAGGAAAGAGAAGAGAAGCAAACATTTTCTTAACCCAAAAGCTACGTCCCTGAGCACACCATGTCTGACATCATTGTGAAGCCCTGTGGCGGCCAGCTAATTGGTGTCTTCTCTCCCAAACTGGGGGCTCTCCCCAGCACCCGCCCGGCTCACAGGAGAGGGTAACCACTGAATCTGCTAGCCCAAGAAGGGTGGCTGTACTTGAGATCACCAGAGTGAACGGATGGACCAGCGTCTTGTGGTCCCCATCTGTCTCAGTGTTCCTCACCTTCCCTTACCCTCACTGCAGTCTCTTCCTCAGACCAACAGTCGGTGGAGACAGTTTGCAAACATGAAGCCACATTACATCCCCTGCTCTAGTTCCTCTGGCTTCCTTCATGGATCTTAAGCGTGTCTTCAAGCATGGGTTAGCATCAGTGCTTTACCCCTGCTGTTCTTCCTGCTAGGAGTGCCCTGACTTCTCCAGGAAAACACCTGAACTGCCTTGGGAGTCAGTTATCCCACTCCTTTCAAAGTGGCGTCTCATCCCTCTTTCTGCCCTCCTTACATGATCTCTTGTTTTCTTCACTGCACAGACCCATGCTGTCACATCAGTTGACCTGTGTATTTCTGATGTCTACCCTTATGTGAGAAAATGACACAGTAGGGTTACTGTGCTCACTGCTGCGTTGCAATTAACTGGCAAGGTCAAGAGCCTAGCCTGTACTGTGTTGTGTGAGTGTCTGCCATACCACCTGTTTTCTCAGCCTTGTCCTGTACACCTTCCCTCTGACCCAGAAAGGACATTCACGTCAGCTCTCACTCATCTCATACCCCACTGCCAGGTGGGCTATGTTTTTTGAGGGTCTCTAGCCTACTGCAGTCATCATGGGAGTTTGTGATGAATTCTTGGATGCAGCAAACCAGAACACTGGCCTCAGAGTTTATAGGTCCCAGGTTCAAGTTCCACTCTAACCAATGAACTCTCTCGATGACTGTGGGCACAGCACCTAACTTCTGTGATTCACAGTGCCATCTGTGAAATGGGTACCTCACTGTGTCCTGTAGATAATGCAGGCAAATGAAGTCCCAGTACCATAATCCACCTGTGGGGTCCTTGTCATTTCCTGTCAACACTTGGGCTTTGAACATAGCAACTAACTTTCTCTCTAAACATGGATCAGGCAAACGCATTTCTTCATCATTACTCAGGAAAAGCAAATGAATGACATGTGACCAAGGTGACATGAGCGTGATCTGTCAGGAGAAGTGGGCAGCCATTGCTGATACTTGACCAGGAGTAGCTGGGCTCCAAGAGACAGCCAAAATAATGTACACAATTCAGATGGACATTTACCATCACATCAACCATGGAGCACATCATGTCCTTTTAATTATTTTTGTTTTACCCCACAATAAAAGCAGAGACAATGATAGAAGAGAAAAAAGCTGGAACAACCCTTGAGCTTAGAGATACCATCCCCAACCACTACCCCACCCAGCCATCATTACTCCTACTTTGCTTTCTCCAAGGCCAGAAATGAATAGCAGGTAATGGGACAAGGAAGAGACCTTCCAGAGTGGTGCATGGCATGGCATGGCATGTCAACTCATAGGGCCCTAAGGAAATAGATACGGACAGACTTGTAGGGCAGTTTCCCTTTCTCTCGTCTGGCAGAACCCTAACTTTTCCACCTATCCAAATGTCACTTGCCCTCAGAACCAGAGGAACAAACAGTAGGCTAACAAAGGTCTGCTCCTAAAGTGGGGCATGAGAGCCAGCCCCTCTGTCACTGATGCACGTGCCTAGTTAAAACAAAAGAGAAAGACACACAGGGATGTGTTATGCTCAATCTCAGGGTTTTCAGAACTTTCCAAATGTGCTGTTTGTTCAACGACCACCATGAAATACTTCTATTGCCAGAAAACTAAGTACTTTTTGATATCTGGAGGGGAAAGGATGATACAAGCATGAGCAAAAGGATCAAAGGCTGGACCAAGTCTGAGAAAATTTCCCCCATGAATTAATGTGTTCCACTGTACTGAAATAGTCTGCTTTGTGTAGGACAGCTGGAACAGACAGTGGCTGGGATTGGTGGAAAAGGTGATGTCAGGACAATGTCCACTCTGACACATGTGACAATGTGCAGCCTAAAGGCCAAATCAGCTCAGCGTTCACTAGGAAACGATCTTCCCAAGGCTCAACCTCAAAGGCCAGATTTCACAAGGCAAACGGCAGGGTGAGGAAAGCCACACCATTCCTGTTGTTTTGATATGATGGCAGAATGCTCAGCCTGGTTGAAAAGCCTCACAGGGAAGCTGCTGTCAGGCAAAGTCAGTGCACCGGGCAGGAGATGGCACGAGAGGAAAATTCTCCTCTTCAGAAAATGCACAGTGGCTTAGGGGCAGACGCTCACAGAGAAAGTCTGGACAAGGGGCCCTAAGCCACTAACTACCTCTGCAGCACTCATGCATTTTAATTTCTTCTTCTCCAGTGGAGACCCAAATAATTTTTAGATTACTTGTGCTTCTAAAATTTAACGACATAGCACATGACATTCAAAGTGAAAGGACCATGTTAGCCAACCTCAGAACTAACTAAAGAAAACACAGCAGCTAGTCTGCTCTCCTAGCTAAAAGGACATAACTTACCTCTTGGGCCAGCCCTGCTAAGCTGTCCAGCAATGTTTTGGTGGCTTCAGCCAGGTGGTGGGTCGGGAGAGATGTGGAGTTTAGACTTGTCTGGAAAGAGAGGAGGAAAAAAAATCTTTTGTCTCTGAGCTCAAATACAAGGCTGAAATCTCTAAACAGAAAATAAACAAGTAAATCAAAACCATTCCCAATCTTGAATTTAAAAAACAAGAAACCAACGTCTAACCAAAATAGAGAACACTGTACAATTACTCTAACTGCATGCCTGCATGTTTACTTTTCTTCAGATAAGGATTTTTCTTTGATGAGTGATTGTAAAAATACAAATTCAAAGCTAGTGGACCAGACAACATACAAAAATATCTCATGTGGTGCACACAGACAGGCACACACTTGTGTGTGTGCTGCACATGCATGTGTGTTCAGTTCTGACCAGAGAGTCCCAACTCTATCTACACTTCTGCAAGCCACATTTTTATAGGCATGGCCTTGAGAAAAAAGTCTGTGACGGCTTGTAAAAAAAAGAAAAAATCCAACAAGAACCAAAGCAAGAGAAGAATGATCTTTCTGCTCTGTTGAGTCAGCACTATTTTCACTGTTTTGAACACTGAAAATTTAACACAGAACACTGGTTTTATATTAAGTGTTAGTCAACACCTGGTATTTACTAATTAATGTATTTAGTTGTTGTGATACATAACCTAGCTGCACAGCAAACATGAGAAAATAGTTAATTAGACCTAAAGGAAAGATAAATTATGACAGAAAACTTAAGGGGGAGAAACCCACAAACTCTGAAACCAGAATAAGCTGCAGAAGGAGGTCAAACTTCACTTCCATGACTAGGAAAGACCGGGAAGAAAACGTCCAGGGGAAATGCAGCATTTCTCAGGGCTTGGTTTTGTTTTGTTTTGTTTTGTTTACAGATTCTGTTTTGTTTTATTCAACACTGTAACGAACACCTGGAGAATTTCAGACTGTTTTGACAACACTTGTCAGGTCAGGGATTGCTGTGAAATTGTAACATTGATGCTACAGAGAAAGTGTCAGAGCTGGACAGGATTACCTGTAAGGAACAGCCTTGGAGACATTCCTCTACCAGTATTTTCTCATGTGTTATTTTAAAGTGAATTCCAAATACAGAATATTGAGTTATGATCATCCTAATCTCAGTGGCTGACACAGTCCTGGACGTGCACTGCTAGGAAAATCTGCCTATGAAAGAAGGGGCTGCAGCTGGACACACAGGCTCATCAAGAATCAAGTCCCAGATGTCCCACACTCAGTCCTCCCAGGGACCTGTGGTCACCCATGAACGCCATACTCAGGGATGTCTGTGATACACCTCCCAGATCATGTCAATGGCTATTCCTTCCAGAGAGAGGGACTTGGAGCTTAGAAACAGTGGGCAGCTGTTTTCACTATCTCCCTTCAGGTTCACTTCATAACTGAAGATCAGCCCAGCAGAAGTTGAACCTGTGGTTTTCCACAGTCAAGGAAACGCTTACATACTGAGAGGTCCCAATCAGAAGCGACAGGCGGCAAACTGGGTTTGTGTTTAACATGGCCTACCTCCATGATGAATGATGTTCAGGACTATAAAGCAAAAATTAATTGGACAAAACAAAATTGCCAACCTTATATGCATTTCTAAAATCTGAAATGTGGGTGGGTACATTTCTCTTTTGAGGTCTACAGAACCCTAGGCAAGTTACTCAAATTCCCCATGTCCCTCAGCTAATCTGCCACAAAGGAGTAATATCTGCACATCACAGTGTTTCATAAACACTGAAAAGACACCTACTAAGTTCTCTGAGCAGAGCTTGCCACACAGTAAGCCCTCACAAACAAACAAGTTCATCTTTCCCATTCTTTCCTTCCTTACAATCTTACTGCCAGCTGTTCCTAAATGCAGACAGTTTCCCACAGCTCAAGACGACAGCTGTCCTGCCTCTGTGCTTTTGCCCTGCGTCAATCAATCAGGTCTACAAGACACCAAGTGCAAGAGATATTTCTACCCTCAGTGGCATAGTGAGCAGCCAGCCCTATGTGGCTTCTCCATCTAAACAAATTGGTCTAAACAAATAAGTGATGATTTTCCCTCTATCTGGTTTTTAATTCGGACAGTTTGGGGTAAACTTATTCTCCTTGTTTTTCAAGAGTTCAAACACCGTAGGTATGAAGCTTGCACCTGCCTACATAACCCTTGAGTGGAATGAGATGTAAATACAAGACCCTGGTTACCTCTGCCATAAGCACTGGACCTTAGGAGACGATGTGACTGTCAATAGTCAGTACTCTGGCCTGTTGGCTTAACAGATACACTGGGGTCCTGGTCTCCTATTGGCTAAACTGATCCATATGTAATATGGTAGAGTAGTCAATGTCAATGTGCAGACCTTTTCACAACGGTTGTGTTTTAAAAACAACTCAGGGCTGATGGGATGAGTGAAGGAGTTTCCTGCCAAGTCTCATGACCTGAATCTGACCACCAGGACCTACAAGGTGGAAGGGGAGAACTGCCTCCCACAACTGTCCTGTGATCTCCACGCGTATGCCATGGCAATGAGTGCCACACACACACAAACAAAATGTAATTTTAAAATAATTTTTAAACAGATGTTCAGTATACTTTAACAATATCAGCGACCTGCAGTTGATACAAACTAGTGTTGGAGGCACAGGCAGATGTGTTAGAGCTAATTAAAATACACGCACACAATTCAAATTCAGCTTGGGTTATCTAAATATTTTTTGCTCCAGACCTCGTTCTACTTTTCTCTGCTTGGATATTACAGGATACAGAGATGGTGCTGATGGAAACCAGCAGGAGGACATGTTTCTGACAGTCAAAAGATCAGCCATTTGATAACTCCTCCTGGATCTGTTAGATAGTCATGTTTTTCATCTCACCTCATTATTTATAAATAAATTCTCAGCAGATGAAAGAGCTGAGAGAAAAATGAAAGTTTAAAACAAATTGGAGAAAATATTAGAAAATATTATTTATGAACTTGAGGTAAGGAGGAATATTAATATAAAAAAGGATCCAGCCGTGCGGTAGTGGCATATACCTTTAATCCCAGCACTTGGAGGCAGAGCCAGGCGAATCTCTACGAGTTCAAGGCCTGCCTGGTCTATAGAGCGAGATCCAGGAAAGGCGCAAAGCTACAGAGAGAAACCCTGTCTTGGAGAAAAAAAAAAAAAAAGGATCCAACCAAAAAGAAGAAAGTGGATCCACATTTTAAATGTAAGATCTGTGTATCAAATGATACCACAAATGACCTTAAAAAATTAAGTCAAAGACTAGAATAATGGTATTTTTTTTAAACTTTAGTATAAAATGGAATATCAGATAGCAGTTAATATGAATCAGAGCCACATGCATCACCATTGATACATCTCAAAAAACACAGGGCTTCACGAGAAAGAACAGGGGCAGCTCAGCACACACACACACATACACATGTGAACACATGCAAGCCTAGACAACACACCGCTGTTGACACAATTTAAACATATACAGTATAATGTATAAAAACATGCAACTTCGGAATGGGGTGCCTTTGCGGAAACTGGGTTACACAAGTGGCAACCATGGCATCTACAGTTTAAGTCTTGACTACACTCTGAAGTAAGTTCGGCTGAATGATGGCTAGCGACCCCCTGGTGATGTTTCTGTTATTCCTTTTTCCTAATTTTCTCTTTAATTCAATACAATTACAGTAAAGGGAAGTCTGACAGAGTGGGGATAAAGAAGGGTGGAATGCACGTCAGATCTAAAAGGCGCTAACTCCATTCAATACAGCTAATACAGTTAACCAAAGGAGTAAGTTAGCCTTGAAACTTGAACACAGACTGGTGTCCTCATCTGCTATTCACTGTGACCTCCTGCTCGCACTTCCTTAATGAAGGATAAGTTTGCCACAACAGTGCTCCAAAAAGCTCCAGGAATGCACTCAAAGTACTCAGGAATGCGCAGCTTGGAATCCTTACTGGTTTTTTGTTGTTGTTTTTTTTTCTTGACTGGGGACATCCTCTTGACTATGAATTCAAGTAAGTCCCTATTGTACACAGTAAGAATAGTATTTTCTTGCATAAAGAAAGGAGTACAGAAAAATAAAACATTTAGTTAAGGACTGTACTTTCTATTATTTAGCCTAACGGGAATTCATGTATTGTTTGATATATTTAGATCGTAACTAAATACCATAATATCATAGAACATTATTCACAAATTCTTACCTAATCACTCAAAGACCTCCACCCATTTTCTGTAACACGTGTTAATTATATCACGGCAATATTTCCTAAAAGCCCCCAAATGACAAAGGCTATTGTGCCCCCTTCCTTTCGGAGTCTAACTGATGACATCATCACTTCTTCTATCCCAGCTCGCTTAATAGTTACGTTGTAAAAGAAAGTTGAGAACCTAGCAAAGTCCACTTGGCTTTCATTTCTGAGCTGTTTCTTTTCTTTTTCCAACACAGGGTAGTGCACACTTGTTAGCATATCACAATGAGGCACTCAGTAGATGTTTCCAGAAGAAAAGCTTAAAGGGAAAGAGACACATCTCAGAGGAGAGAAGTGAGCCAGTGTAATCCCACTTCAAAAGCCACGCAACTCCCCAGAAGTGCTCTGTTGTGCATCCCCCTCACTAACCTCTGGAACCTGCCATGGTTGCCCTTGATCTACAGATGACGTTCAGTGCCCTGACATGGCTCACACAGTCTGCCTCTGATAGACTTTGTCTCCATCCCCCAACCTCATATCTCATGACTGCTCCTCCTGTCAATCACTCCATCAGCAGTCCACTCCACCCTGAATGATCTCAGGGATGCACGGTTCCCCATAGATCACCTTCTTTTCCCATTCCCCTCCAGACCCTGAAGATACCATGTTTTCTTTTGGCAACAATCCCTATTCTTTACCTGGCCAACATCCATTGTTTAGGCCTCTAAACAGAAGACATTTTAACCCACTGAACCTAACCTGGGTTAGACGGTCACCAGGACTTTCGAAGTCCCTAGCATCTATTGTCATACACACAGCAACTGCACCTTTCCTGACTCACCCCGCCCCTTCCCCTCTTCCAGAACAGAAATTCAGAGAGCAATGCACCATCCACACTACTGCCTCCCTGTCCCTGCCACAGTACTGACCCAGCTCAATAAATACTGGTGGAATCAATTTTTTTGTAGATAATGACTATATAAAATGAAGTAGAAAATATTATTTATCACCAATGCATCCTAAATTATAGTCGAATAAGAACACAGGACAGACCCTCCAACTAAAATGTGATTGTAAACTATCTTCAATTTACAGAAATCTGACATTCAAAATTTTCAGGAACTCTATCATTAATATAAATGTACTTACACATGAATGGTGTTTTTTAACACAGTATGCAATTTTGTATGTCTCTTGTAAATGCATGTTACAAGATAATCCCTGGTACATGCCTGACTTGCCTTCAGAGCTGTGCATTGTGGCAGCTGTCTATAATCCCAGGTCTGAAGCAAGAGGGTCACAATATCAAGATCAATCTGGTGTATCTATCAAGACGCTATCCTAACAATAACAACCGTTCCCTTAAAAGCAGATGTAACTCTAACTCCCCCACACACTCTTATGTAACCCTAGATTAAGGATTAATAAGCTTTAAACGTGGGGCTGGAGTAATGATTCAGTGGTTAAGAGCACTTACTGCTCACCCAGAGGGTCTACAGTGCCAGCACAGCAGCTGTAACCCTGTGTAACTCCAGTCCCAGGGGATCCAATGTCATCCTCTTCCGGCCTCTATGGGCATCTGGCATGCATGTGGTGGACAGACAGGTAAAACACTCATACACACAAAATAGAATTTGAAAAAAGCTTTGAATTAAAAACCAGTCAGCTCTAACATTCCCATGACATCTACGGCCATACTACTCTGAACGTGCCAAACATAGTCTATTATTTCCATGACAACAAAGCTTTCCTTTGAGGGACATTTTAATATTTTTACTAAAACGGAATGACTGGCCTCATGTCTGAAGAAGGTACTAATCTATTAAAAATAATTCAACAATTTAAATGTTAACTTTATATCAAATGTGTCTCATGCATTAAAATGTTTCATGTGTATGCTGCTTCTAAACATAGTTCAATACACTTATTAGCATAATTTAATAGCAAGCCTTTACCTTAGAAAATACAGTACTTCTCAAGAGCAAACATGGTATAATTAAGGCACACTTGTTTGGGCAAAACGAGTTGAGCAGTCATATTTAGTAATACTAAATTCACCAATTTATCCCTCAGTTCTGTGCAGATGAACACACAGTCTGAGAATAAATCATCACAGCACATCACTGTACCAAATACCAAATGATGATGACCGCAGTTGCTTAAAGACAAAAAGCACTGTGTGTAAACAAGTGGATAGTAAACTCAAACAAAGTTCATAAAATCTAGTACTCTCCACAAATGTCTGAATCTTTCAGGCAAAAGGAAAGGAAAAGCAAGAATTCTCCCCTACAAAAAAACAAAAACAAAACAAAACAAAAAACTACATAAATTCTCCTCTACGAAAATACCATAAGCCAAATGCTACATGTGACATGCTTGAGTGTTGGGCCCTTAACAATCACAAAGTAAGGCTGAGGAGATGGCTCAGTGGTTAAAGAGCCCATGATAGAAGCATGAGAACTGGAGTTTAGATCCCCAGAACTCACATAAATATCAGGTGGGTGTGACATACTGCCTGTAATTTCAGTCTTGGAAGGGATAGCCAAGTACCCCGCTAGAGTAGGCTATCTAGAGCCAAAATGACAGACCCTTCTTCACTGGAAAAAGTGCAAGAGAACGATTCCCAACATCTATCTCCAGTCTCCATATACATATTCATGTATGCCTATACATATACGCATGTACCCACATACATGCAGACATACACACACACACACACACACACACACACACACACACACACAGAGAGAGAGAGAGAGAGAGAGAGAAAGAGAGAGAGAGAGAGAGAGAGAAGCACAGCCAAAAGGGAGAAAAGTCACAGATCTAAAGATAATACCAAGCTACATCTGTACTCTTCAGTCTTTGTCTACAAAAGTCAAGAATGGACCCATCTAAGACCCTTCAGATCTTCAGGACAAGGAAGCTTCGCTCACCCATTACTCATCTGTACCTTGGAAAGTAGACAACACAGTTGTGAGGTCACTCATCTCTGTGAACCTTGAAGCAACCTAACATTTGAAACAAGTTCTGCCCTGGTGGGAAGATGTAGCATGAATCACAAGGCATTTGAAGAAAGTTCTTTGTTCTGCAGAAACAGGATTCTCCCTTTTAGGCAGGTATTCTCAGAGGTCAAGAAGATCTACCCACAGTCATGTGTGCAGTATCCAAGGTACTGTTGGCATGAGATAAATCTGTAGGCTTTGCCTTCCAACCTCAAGAACCAGACACCATTCCCACATCACTCGGACTATAGTGAACCAGGACCAGGGCCCCAAACTATCTAGGACAAGCCTCACTTCAGTTCCCACTTACAGAATCCATAAAGTTCTCAAGTATTATGACTCAGCATTTGAAATTGGTCCTCAAAGCCCTCCCCCCAGAATGCAAACTCCACAGGCATCTCATCTGCCTTGCCCATGAGTGGACTTCAGTGCCTACACCAAGTGCAACACAGAGAGCAGACATTCAGTCAACAGTCAGATCTTATTGGATGGGTGTTTCAAAGAGAGATGCTCTGCTTCCCACTGTGCACCAGAGCCCTGGACGGGTACTGTTTATCATGCATAAGAGCCCTGGACGGGTACTGTTTATCATGCATTGGAGCCCTGGACAGGTACTGTTTATCATACATCGGAGCCCTGGACGGGTACTGTTTATCATGCATAAGAGCCCTGGATGGGTACTGTTTATCATGCATAAGAGCCCTGGACGGGTACTGTTTATCATGCATCAGAGCCCTGGACGGGTACTGTTTATCATGCATCAGAGCCCTGGACGGGTACTGTTTATCATACATCGGAGCCCTGGACGGGTACTGTTTATCATGCATCCGAGCATGAGTGAGAAAAAAAAGCAGCGACCTAACGAGGGATCAATAAAAACAACAGGGCACTTAGAGAGCATCACAAAGAAACAAGGAAAGATATTCTCCAATCAGAGGTAGTTGGGGCAGCTGCATTACTCCGTAATGATGGTCACACCCTACTCTCTGGGATCCCTGAATACATTACATAATGGGACAACATGTGCTCTGTAGAGGTAATTTGGTATATGGAGCTCAAAACAAGGAAATCATCTTGGATTACTTGGATGAGCAGATCTAATGGTGACAGTCCTTAAAAGCACAGAACTTTCTCTGCCTGGAGACAACAAAATGTGGCAAAAGTCAGAGACTTAAACTGTGAAAGAGACTCAACCCAGATGTTCAACAGAGATGTGTAAAAAGGATGAGAGAGACCGCACTGCCTCTAAAAGCAAAAACTCATGCCCTGGCCGAAAGCCAGAAGAGGGACTTCAGGCCCACAGCTGTGAGGAGCTGAACTCAACTGATACCCTCAATAAGCCCAAAAGCACATCTGTCTTCAGAGTCTCCAAACAGAAGCCCAACCCTTCCAACACCTTGGCTTCAGCATAGATGCACTCCTAAGGGGCCCAGACTTCTGACCTTCAGGACTGTGAGCTAATAAATGCATGCACTGTTAAGCTCCTATGTATAAGCAGCAGGAAAAACAAAGCCAATACAACAGCAGGGACCCTGACAACTGAGGCAAGGAAATTCTTCTGGCCAACTCTGCTGCTCCAAAACCATGGCTGTCTCCAACAGTGCTAAGGGAAGTGGAGGCTGGAGTGAGGAGGCAGACAGATCCCCACATACGCTTCTGTCCTCTCTCTGCGAGAAGTGCAGGAAGGACCTTAAGAAAAATTCAGAGAAGGTGAAAGGAAGTTTACCTGCTCCACCTAGCCCACATGCACAGCCAAATCCACCCCATGACCAGGGACACAATCCAAGTTGTTGCCAGGTGGGCCTAAGGGTTATTATCTTGACAGTACAGACACTATGGACACTCAGTATTGTTACTATGTTCATGACCTCTGTGAGTTCACCCTAGAGACAGAGTTCCATGCATCAATCCATCCTTGTAAGTAGGGTACCCAGAACAATTCTGACATAAGACACACTTAATAAATACTGTTCAGTAAATGAGTAAGTCTGGAGGTTGGTGGTTTTGTTTTGGGTTTTTGGTTTGGTTTTATTTGTTTGTTTGTTTGTTTTTGGCAATATCTGGACCAACAATGTCATTGTTCATTGACATATTCTTCGGGATTGCCTTGTTTATTCTGTCTCTGATTCCTAACACTGATCTTTAGAAGGAAACATCTGTCTTACCAGCATAAACCATAAACTACCCATCATAAACATTTAAATTTCAGTCACTGTTTTCAGTATGCAACTTGTATTACCTGTGTCTATTAAATGATCAACTATGATTTGTTGAGCATCTAGTATGTGCCAATCCCTTGATAGATATCCATTCAGAAATATATAAAACAAATAATCATAATAAATGGTACACTATATTACCTCCATATAAAATAAAAATAAGTGTAAGCTAGTAGAGCATAAGATAATTTTTCCAAAGTCAATGACATGTATAAAAAGCTGAACCAATATTCGAAACCAGATCTCAATGATCTCAAGCCAGGCCCTTCTAACTGCAATACTGCCCCATGTTGTCCAATCACCCATAGCCTGGAGCAGACCCAGGAAAAAGAGTCAGAATATTTTTGGCTGAAAAATAGGAAAATACCTACATCAAAGCTAATACTCACATGAGGGGAAAATATTTCAAAACATGTCTCTTCTGATGAGCCACTTTCGGCACAGAAATGCATATAAACAAAACAGTCTTCCTCCATGATACTGTGTCATGCATCTGGCTGTTGTCCTCACTGTAAGTTCTTGGCACAATTAACTGCCCATTGGCACAATGAACAGCACAGGTTGCCTATACTGACCATCAGAGACGTTTAAATTTCAGCCAAGTAGCAAAAGAAAAAGTGTACTTATTATAAAGCAAGTATCAGTCCTGGTGTTCCAATCAAGGCATTGATTAATTCAATAAATAACATTACAAATGTCTGAAAGACATTCCCATCCCAGAGGCATCTTCCAAAACTTTTTCATACAGCACAATCCTGATCACTCACTATAGTCTACTTCAAGAGCCCCATGTTTTGATTTCAGCAGAAGCCATGGGGCAGAAGCACAATTCTAGACACTCTCCACCCAGAAGACATGCTGGAGGCACACTGAAGCCATCTTAATTAACACTGGTTCATGAACCTACTAATCTACAAGGACATAACAAAAGAGGATGTCACACAGCTGACAGGTCTGAAGCTCCATGGTGTTGCAAACCCACCCAATGGAGAAGACAATTTCAAGTTGAAACCTGAGCTGTTCATGGACAGATGATAAGGGCCACAGTGTCATTCTATTTTAAAAATAGTCCCAACACTCTGAGGAGGGATTTTATTGGGCTGTAAACAGTACAGGTGTTCAATGAGTAAACTGAAGAGAAAGCGAATGGATGGGCACCAGAATCAATTACTATGTCTTCTAAAATAACTCATCATCCCTAAATTTGAAGGACAAATGCTTACCTGTGTATCTTATAGTAAAGAAGCTCCCAAGCACAATATCATATCACCCCTTTCACACCATTGTAATGACCTTGACCCTCTAGGTCTCACAAAATGTCAACAGTCTGCCAAGATCTGCAGCAGTACATTTATCTAACTTTGTAGGGCTGTTGCTTGGAGCATTTACAAATGTCTCCAATAAAGAAATACATCTTGCTGGAAATTATAGTGATAGAAGCAATAACCAATGGAATCACAAACCACTGAAGCAAGCACTTGGTAGCTTTTGAAACGCTGAAACAGAATCAACTACTTCAGGAGTATGGAAACATTAAGCTGTTGACAACAGCTGGCATGTGTACACACCACAGAAGCACCTAGAAGAAATCCATAGTTTTGCTACCAACTATGCCTCAGGCAACAGCTAGAGTCACAGAATTGACCCATGTACAAGAACTTCTTTATAGTTCAGAATGTCTACACTGAGCTATTTCTAAAGCCCACTCCAAGGTATCAAGTAGGCTCAGGATCCTGACAGAAACTGATCATCTTAGGACCCCCTAGGAGTGCAGAGCTCTCTATAAAGCAATGGAGCTTCATTGAGTTCAACATGATTACAGCATCATCTGAGCATAATGAAGAACATGTCTTTCCAGAGAACCTACTGACACAATAGCTTTCCTGGGTAAACCAGAAAACAGAGTGCTGGATATTGCAGAATACGATTAGAGGCATTTTGCCAGAGATCTCAAAAAACTCACAGAAATATTTATTCTAGAATTTCTATAGACATAACCCTGATGACCAAGACACCAGGCTCACTTGCATTCCTTGGTTATGGTTTGTTTTGAGAGTGTGTCTTTCTAATACATTTTTGTCATTATATGAGCTAATTAACTTTATGTGGTCTTACCCAGTCCCAATGTTTCACTATCCAACTACAATCTCCCCCTTCTGTTGGTAGTCATCTCCTATTAATTATTTCAAGACTTTTTCTTTTCTTAAGTGTGTGTGTGTGTGTGTGTGTGTGTGTGTGTGTGTGTTTCTTTCTTCAAATGGACTCCTCCTCAGAAATACAGTATTAAAAACATGAACAATGGGTCTTCTCTAGTTGCAACAGGCACAAGAGACCATGGGCCTGGACTCAGCCACACCCACATTTGTCTCTAACTCACCCCTTGGGAAATGGGCTGAAATTTGAAAGAACACTCAGAATACAACTGGGCTAAATTATATCACCAAGTCCCAGCCAGCCCCAAGCTTCTACAAAAACAAGCCATGTTGCCCAGGAAAAGATTTCACATCTCTGAGGCAGAAGTGCTTGAAGCTTCTGCACAGAGCATGTCCACTCACCACGACTGGCTTCAGGATGTCCATGTTGTGACGCAGCATTTGCTCTGCTGCATCCAGCTTCTCCCTTGGTAAACCACAAAGGGCAGAAACTGCCAGGTCACCAAGCCGAACAATGTCTTTTAATTTTGATCCATTACACAGGCTGGCCAAATGTAACTGGTAGCCTTGCAAAAATACCTGGAAGGGTTTCACGTAAAGAGAGAGGAGAATAGATTATCAGGATTGAAAGCTGGGTCCTGGGAGCCTTGGGGGAAACGTACATCAACACAGCTTGGAAGATCTTAAGCAGAGCACCATCGCAGTCACCCCAGGAGTGAGGTCTCTTTACCAAACCAGAGAATGAATCAAGGCAAGGCACGATCTGCTACACATTTCAAAACTGGAAGCATGACTCAGTATCTCCATGCTGTTGTCCCCTCTAGCACAGGGAAACACTTAATGCAAGTCTTTTCTTGCAATGTGACTGGAACACATGATTGAGCTAATGGAACCCCAGAGTCTAAACCCCTGCAACCATGAAAGTCATCCTACCTATTCTGGAATTTATGACATTGGACACTGAAATCTGGCTGAATCATGGAAAAAAATTATAACCTAAATCTGTATAGATATTTAACAAATCCGTAGAACAACTATGTTCAAGGAATGCCAGGATTGGGAATATTTTTGTTTTACTTACCCCAAAAATGAACATGGAAAAGCAAGCCTCTATTAACTCTTTGGTAGACCAGTTCTAAGTCATTCCTGCCTGTTCTATAGCAAACCCACCACGGAACCTCCCTTTGGCCACACACTTATACCTAGTTATTAGCCTTTCCAGGTACAGATCTGAGCCTCACTATCCAGCAGACAGAATGCTTTGGAATAAGATCGAGCTGCCTTTGGTTATGGGGCTCATATTTGCATCCGTATCACTAGAACAGCATTTGTTGTATGGATGAATGAATGATATGGGCTCCTTATTACAGCATCACCAACCCCTCTATCAGCTTAAATGAATACAGTCCTCCCTGGTCACAGAGCAGCCCTGCAGAGCAATGTGAGTGATGAACCCAGTGCCTCTCAGCATCCACAGATTGTAAACACTGCAGAGTATCTGACCCTCCACAGTGTCCACTCAACTTTGACCTACTGCCAGATACTCAAGTACACTTCAGGCTTCCTCCCGTCTTTAGTTCCTGTCGCCATGCTGTGGTGAAGCACCCAACAGCACTGAAATTCTAATTACCATGCAAAGACCTGCCCAGGATGCCTCTTATTTTAAGTTGATGGCATGTAACAGATATGAAATTGGCAGGGGACAATGGAAATTATGCTAAATGCAATGATTTCAAAAGCCTGCTGCCTCTGGCCCACCTCCCAACCACACAACTGGTAAACACAAGACATATTTTCCTAGTTTCATAAGAGCACGCAGCAAGCACATTTTTCTAATTTTAAAAATTCTCAGCCATGTGAAGCAAAGATCTCTTCAAGCATAAACACTCCCACTACCTCTGCTTACTGTAAAGTCAAGCTAGTTTGGAAGCATAAGTCCATGTGTGGGGTCAATTCTCTTTTCTGCTAGAGAATGAAGTGAAGAAAAAGCTTTGAAAAAAGTATAGCTATGCACTCTGCCCAGGAGATGTATGAAAATAAATGATGCCAGGGAAGTTCTCTAGGATCCTAAAATGAAAATTCTATGTAAACACTAATATTACACTTAAATTTTTAATAGAATTCTCCTTACGCATCTTCCCCATCTTTAAAATAAAGCATTGGGTGTTTTGTTTAATCTTTTGTGATAGATTCTAGTTCAAGAATCCATACCTTTGGCTCTTATTTCAGAACTACATTTTTTAAAAAAGCTTAATTCACCTTTACATAAAATATAAGCCCTTTAAGAGGAAATCATTACAATGCCAAAGGGCATACACAACTTCATTTCAACAAGCTGGCCAGTCCTGATGCTGGGTGACACATTCTCCTCACGGCAGGGTTTGTCCATGCCAACCGGAGCAGGTAGTATAAAGTGAGGCAAAAACAGATGTGAGCTCTAATACTTTCTACACAGCTGTTTCAAAGACAGGGGTTTTATTTATTTTCCAAGCCCTCCAACAATATAATAGTGATCAGGCCCATGGATGTAACTGAAGGTAGTAGCTTACCTTCTGGAGACTGACATCTGCCTGCAGCAGGCTGTCCACAGTTGGCCTTGGGAGTGACAGGTTGCGATGTAGGAATCCAGAGAAGGTTTCATTGTCCACCAGGAAATCCTGGAGCTTCAAATCTATTGAGAAATGGTGTTTTGTTTACAGTTAATAGCAAAAAAAAGGGGGGGCAGCCACTATGGGGCAGGTGGAGAAGAATAGAATATTGATTGCTTCATTTTAAACGGATGGGTGACCACAGGCTTCTGGCTTACATCCACTGAGAAGTAAGTTACAGGAGCTTGTCTCACTGGGAAAGACATGGAAAGATTACTTTCTGGTGACATGTTGAGCCACACTCAGTGTGTGTTCTGGCACGGCAACAGCATAACAGTGTTGGTACACACATGGTCTTTCCTTGTTTACAACTGAGAATCCAAACCTTTAAATGATCTCATCCATCCTACCTGAGATTTGTGACACGATCCCTGCTGCCCCTGACTCCCCAGTGCCCTGCCATGTAGCTAGAACCGAAAATACTGAAAGCCTTATTTCCACAAGCCACAGGGGCTAATCTCCTGACTCAGCAGGCAATGGTTCTCTAACTTTCCTGTGGATCGGAATCGCTTGATGGGCTGTTTCACCTCGACTGCTGGACACCAGCCCTGAGAATCTGATTTGTGATACAGCCAGAGCATCTGCACACCTTGCAAGCTCTCAGGTGGTGCTGATGCTGCCAGTATGAGGACCACACTTTCAAG
This sequence comes from Onychomys torridus, assembly GCF_903995425.1. Taxonomy (NCBI): domain Eukaryota; kingdom Metazoa; phylum Chordata; class Mammalia; order Rodentia; family Cricetidae; genus Onychomys; species Onychomys torridus. The sequence goes on from NC_050444.1 coordinate 73,371,278, forward strand.
AATCACTGGGGTGACCTCTGATGCATATCCAGGTGTTTGTACAGACATGGCCATGGGATGCAGAGATGCAAATCCCAGTTCCTCCAAACACTGAGAAAAATATGTAAACATGTTTTTCAAAACCACCCTTTACTAAAAGCATTGACTTCTGAAAGCTTTCTCACGGACTCTCATTAAGCCATTAGCTCTCCAAGTGCATCTAGGAAAGGTTTCAGCCCAGTGTAATGAAATAGAAAAGGCACTGGCCAAGAATTCAGAATTTTAGTCTCTGGTGGCAGTGACATATGATGGTACCATTTGAATATTTCTAACATCTTTCTGAGCCTCAAGTTCTTTGGCTCTGAAGCAAGGGAATTCTGAGCAGATGCTGGGTGGGACCCTCTCCACAACACCATCATTTTCCTGCCTTATTTTATTGGCTGTATTTCTCTTCTCTTTCCACTCTAAACTTCTAGTAACCTGAATTCTTTTTTTTGCAATTTATATTTGCAGACTTGAGGCCCACAGGCCCACACACAATCTGACCACTAGAGGGCAAACTTTACAAATCACTTACCCAAAGAGGAAGAGGCTTCATCTGAAAACAAAAATACAGGGTGTACTGAAGAGAACAGGGGTTTACCCTGGGATCTCAAAGGGTCTCCCAACATGGCAGAAAAACAGCCCAAGCAGGCTCTCAAAAGATCTAAATGAACCAAGGCATTTGCCTTGAGCAAATCAGGGAGCTCCAGAATGAACAGGCGAGAAGTGGTTCTCCTCAACGCCTCTGTGGTTCGCTTCTACAGTTCCTCATGACACCCAGAAGCTCGTCATAGGCTTGTGAATGCCCTCCTTGAAATCAGCACTCCAGCAAGCTGTCATCCACCTGCTCTTTCCATCAGACAAGACACACACTAGTACCACTGAATGCAATTCTGTGGTTGCCAAGCCTCAGAGCTCCTAAGACTCACTTAGGAAGCATGCAAAATTAGTCTCCAGGTCTCACCCCTTCAGATTCTAAACCAGTGGGTCTAAGGGAGACCATTCACAAATCTTCATTTTAATAAGCAGTCTTGACACTTCCAGTATACTGGGTCTGGGAACCATAAATTATGACATGTAATTTTACTTAAATATTGCCTGCATTAAACTCTGGTTATAAGAATACAAAATGGTTTTTATCTCAGTGTTCCAAATAACTAGATCTAAGCCTGACACAGAATTACCGCTATCAATGATAGTCGAATAAGTATTAGTTGAGATTACCAGAAATATTCCAGAAGTATCTTTATGCTTAGTGGGTCCAGGAAGAGGCTAAGGATGTCAGGACCATCCCTAGACCACAGCCCAGGAGTAAATAAGAACCCTGTCCACTACAATTGTGTTCCCAGGGAAAATAACATCTTGAACACCCCAGCATTCTCATGATAGAGAGAAGGGAAGAAGGAAGGAAGGGAAGGAGGGAAAGAGGAGAGGAGGAAGGAAGGGAGGGAGGGAGGGAGGAAGGCAGGCAAGCAGATGGTTTTAGCTGAAGCTTATAGAAAGGCAGACATGCTTATAACTAAATTTAAAAAGGAGAACTGGGGCTCAGTATGTGCAATACCCTATAGAAAACACACACACACACACACACACACACACACACACACACACACACACACACACTTATACTGGGAATCTAAAACCTGGGTCCTATATCCATTTATTTACCAGACTGTTTGACCTACTTAAACTTCCATGACCTTACCTATAAAATGAGCGTCAAAAGAAGCCTCTGGAACCCTTGGTAGAACACAATAAATTTTGAACTAACACTCGGATCAAATAGTTAAACACAAATTCCTCCTAAGCAAAGCCACAGCAGTGCACAGCATCCTATTTGGACACTTGAAAGCGGCTCCCTTCCTTCAGGGCAGCAGAAGTGTGGGAGGCTGACCCAGGCTGCACTTTCAATGGGTCTCAGTCACCCAGCAACACTCTGGAGACCAGCAAATGTGCTTGAAATGTTTAGAAGATGCTCCTGTTATGTCAACAGGTTTGGAAGATATAATAGGCTCTAGAGATAAAGGAAAAAAAAAAAAAACAGCTGGATGTGGTCAAAGTCTAACTGCCTATCCCCTGGATGAGACACAGAAACCAAGCAGCTGGTTAAAGAGTCAACTGCCCTTGGCAGTGCAGGAGCATTGGTGTGGCAGACGAGCTTCCGGGAGGGCCAAAGATCCCTGGCTGCCAACAACTGAAACTTACAGTCTGGCCATGTGGCTATACACACATTATCTTCTCCTGTCACATCACCACCAACAGCTGCAACTCATATACACACAGGGAGGCAAAAGCATGTGGTATGCTGGTTCTCAACCTTGGATGCTGCTAGACCCACTCAGGAAGCTTTAAAAAAAACTCACAAAGCCTAGACCGCACCCCAGAGCAATGAACCAGAATGGCTTGGGATAGAGATTGGGTCTCAGACATTAAAACAAAAACAAAAAAATTTCCAGCCAAGTTGGAAAAAAAAATAGGTGGATGTGGTGGCGCATGCTGTAGTCTCAGTACTTGGGAGGCAGAGGACTGCAAGATAGTGGCCAGGCTGGGCTACAAAGTAAGTTTCAGCCATGGTTACACAGAGAGACCACACCTCAGAAACAAAATCTTATGAGCAAAAAAGAGTTTGGGACCACAAAATCCCCAATGCAGCAGTGCGTCCTGCTATAAGTCAGCTGTGTACAGGCCATAAGAAGGTTCACTATGTCTCAGTGAAGTCAAGTGTTATCTACAAAAGAAGATAGCAGAACCTACATTTTGAAGACCTGGAGACTAGAGATGTTTATAAACCAGAGCAACGAGTAGCTGACTAGTGACCAGTGCTTATTAATGGTAACAGGTTCATGGTCACTAAAACAACTCTTTTACTTGGCTTTGCTACACTATATGCAACATGCAGAAAAAATGAGAACACGGCTCTGCCCTCAAGGGGTTTTCTTGGTTATTAGTAAGAGGGATGAAGAGGCACACAAGTTACAGAAAACAGAAGAAAAGGGAGAAAGCCGGCAGAGGAAGACAGTCCATAAAAGCAGTCAGAAGAAGGGGAAATTATCTGCAAGAATATAATGGAGGAAATCAGGTTACAGTTGTAGAAAAGACCACAAATCAACCACCCCTAGAATTTAGTGGGGTGAAGACAATCCCTCTCATGATGGCAGACAACCAGAAATTCTGTACTCAGGGGGCTATATACACAGTAAATTCTCAATATATGTCCATGAACAAAGAGGCAGAGAGAACAAATTCCACAAAACTCCAGATCTGAGGAGTGGGAGGGAAAAAATAGAAGTGGGAAAGAAATGGTATAAGGACGAAGTAGAGTGTTTTTGTCCTTGCTGGTCTGTCTTCAATATGCAGCTAGCTGGGTATGGAAATGAAAATAACGGACCAAGCCAGATGACAGAAACAGCTATTCTTTCTGTGTGAAGATACTGGAGGGGTGGGTGGGTGGGTGGGTGGATGGATGGGTGGATGGGTGGATGGGTGGATGGAAGGAGAGATGGATGGGTGAGGGTAGATGATGGAGGGAAGGAGAAATGGATGGGTGGGGGTGGATAGATGGATAGATGGACGAAAGTATGGATGAAAGGATGGAAGGAGAGATGGATGGGTGAGGGTAGATGGATGGATGGAAGGAGAGATGGATCGGTGGGGGTAGATGGATGGATGGAAAGAGAGATGGATGGGTGGGTGAGGAGTAGATGGATGGGTACAGACATATGGATGAGTAGATGGATGGATGGGTTGGTAGATGGATACAAATGCATGAATGTAAAATAAGCTGATGTGACCTGAGAAATGGCCAGTTTTAAAGAGATAAATTCATCTTGTAGTGGGAAGGGGAAAGACCAATTAGGACATGACAGTGAAACAAACAGAGTCAAGATGGCGAGAACATCCCTAAACCCACTTGCTTTCATCAGCCCAAGGGAGGAAGAGAAGCATCTGGGAGACAGCAGCTGGAAGCACAGCAAAATAAAACAGAGGGAGGCCAAGTTAATTAAATGATGAAACACAGCCAGACACAGTGGCTCACACTTGCAATCCCAACTATTCAAGAGGTTGAAATACGAGGACTACGAAGTCAAGGTCTTCTTGGTCCACAATATGAGCTCAAGGCCAGCCTGGGCAACCCAGTGAGAGACACCCTGTCTCAAAATAAAATTTTTAAAAGGCTGTGGGTGTGTCTCAGTGGTTAGAGCACTTACCTAATAGGCATAACGTCTGAGTTCCATCCCCAGTACCAGAATAAATAAGTAAACAAATACATGAGCAAACAAACAACAAAAATTACAATAGCATCCACCCTGGATCAACAGTGAGGGTTAAGTGAGAGAGGTATGTGCAAGCTGGGGGAATGCCTGTGCTGAGCGAAATATTCCCTAAAGATCTGCTCATACGATCCTCTTCCACTGTTCTTATTAGCTGAGCTGCTGTGTTCAGAATAGATACAAAGAGAGAAAGGGCTTTGCCAAGAACATTGGGATGCCAAATTCATGGCTGATGAGTCTGCGTGAGCACACATATATGTGCACACAGATTTATGTGTGTATTATGCATTTGCCTGGATGAGTTCCCAGGTGGGATAGAACTATTTTTCCTTTTTTTCCCCTCTTCTGATACTGTGTACAAGGAAAGGTCAAGGCTCACTCAAGTGTCTATTCAGAACTTCATGAAAAAAAAAATGAATAAAAGCCAGGCCTGATAGCACAGGCCCATTATAACCCAGCTATCTCAGGCTATGGGGCAGGAGGATTACAAGTACAAAGCCAGCTTCAGCAACTTAACCTTTGTCTCACAAAGAAAAGGGGGAAATGGGCAGGGGAAATAGCTCAGGGGTAGAACATTTTTCTAACATGTAAAGCCCCCCCCCCCCCCCCCGTTCAATCCTTGGTACTACAAAAAAGAAAGGAGAGAGGAAGGAGGATGAGGATGTTGAAAAATACAAAAATAATAAACCTAACATTTTCTAGAGAATCAATAAAAAGGATCACATTGTCACCAGACAATGGATAGGATAGACTCAAGTAGTTGACCCATAACACAGCAGGAATTCTAGGGAAGACAAAGAACGCGTGCTGAGAAAGACAGTCACTCAGTCATTTAACTCTTAACCAAATGAGTTGACGTGGGCCTGACTTTTGCAGAATATGTGATTGGGGGAAGATGTTCTCTGAAAAACTATGTTCCGTGTTTCTGAGATGAACACTGGCCCCAAGAGATCCAGCATCAGAGACAGATATCAGAAAGGCTGGGGTCAAATACTGACTCTGCCACTCCCTACCTCTGTGATTGTGAACTTCAGAAAGGCCAGACTCAAATTCCAGCTCAGCCACTGTCTACCTCAGCGACTATGAACCTCACTTGGCTCTTTTCCTGGGTCTCTCTTGGCCTCAGTTTTCTTAGACATCAAATGGAGCTAGGGCCAATGAGAAGGCTTAGCAGGAAAAGCACCTGCCACCAAACTGGGCGACCCAATCTCAATCCCTGGGACCCACATGGGGTGACTTCCGCAAGTTGTCTTCTCCCTTCACACCCCATCCCAATACATACAAAATAGATACATAAAGTGCAAACATGTTTTAAAAATAAAATGGAACTAGTAACATTCAGAGGTTGGTGTGGAAAGCAAAGATTAAGAATGTAAACTTGACAGTGGGGCTGGGAAGATGGCTCACTAAATAAAACACCTACTGGGCAAGCGCAAGGAACTGAACTCCCACCTCCAACACCCATGTAAAAGGTCATGCACCATGGAACATGCCTGCAATCCCAGTGCTGGGAAGGTGGACATAGGACCTGAGGCTGATCAGCTGGTATATCCAAATCAGTGAGCTCCAGGTTCAGTGAGAGACGCTAAATTCATAGCTGACCTCCGGCCTAATATGTACACACACACACACACACACACACACACACACAGTCACGCAAGATCAAGAGCCGACTAGCTCAGAGTATTTACATGAGAAGGTGTGGTAACTGTCACAGAATATGACAGAAGGCTGTATGCAATAAAAGGCCACAGGAGTTCTCTCACATGGACCAAAGCACCTGAGCTGCTGAGCCCAGCTTCCTGATTGGCCTGAGAAGCAAACAGCCACCTATCACGTCCCTGGAGCTTTGGGCAGAGAGAAGCAGGGCAATGGGGGGGGGGGGGGGGAGTAAAGGAAAAACAAAATAAGAGGTTGGCGTCTAAAAGGAACAAACAGATGAGCTGCGTCCGTGGGCTGGGAAAGAGTGAGACACAATCCTGGGTTTCTTGCTAGTTAGTCATCTGGGTCAGGCCTCGGCGCCCAAGCTAAGGAAACATCACAGGCAGAGAGAGGCGGGTGGTAAAGAGAAGCCCTAACCCTGGGGGTCTTCCAGGCCAAAGAAGTGTCCCCTCCCTCTCTCCCGCCTGCCTGCTGGTCCCCAGGCTTGGGAGCAGAGGAGGAGGGAGGAGGAGGTGAGAAGGAGGAGGGTGGAAAGCAACAGAGGAAGACGGAGGAGGGAAGCCCTGGCACCAGCCGCTCGGGTTACTCTCGGTCAGTGCCCTCTCCAAGCCCCAGCTTCAGTTTCAAGATCTCTGCAGTCTCGTGCTCGCCACAAAAAGGAACCACAGCAATCAGCAGCTTGAGAAGTGGGTGGAGGCGGCAAAAGAGGAAAAGGAGAAGTAGACAAAAGACACACCAGCATCCCTGGCCTGCACACTCTTCTTAAACAGACACCCTGGGGTAGTGTGAGGGTGGGGGTGGGGTCTCTTAGCCCTGGCTCTACCAAATGAGCAAAGGCTTGAGGTGGGGGTAAGGGGGGCTGGATGGCATTCTTGTGGTTTTACTTAGCCTATGTGGTCAGTCTTATAAACAAGACTGAAATATTTCCAGCAACCAAGGGGCTGGAAACAATCACACCTGTTTCTCAGTTGGTTGGTTGGTTACTTGGTTCCTTTGTTGAGAATGAGTCTCGTGTAGCCAAGGCTGACTTTGAACTCCTCATTCTCCTGCTTCTGCCTCCCAAGTGCAGGCATTTACAGGCATGCTACCATGCCCAGCTTTAGGGGATCTGTTTCTTGGGTTTCTTTAGTGATGCAGGGCTGTGCTTTCTTCAGGGGTGAGATGTCTCTAGAAGGCTTTGTGAGGTACTCTGGAGAGGAGAGGCAGCTGGGTGGTTAGACCCTGGGGTAACTGCTAGTGTGAATGAGGGTGGGCCATATTGTGGGGTACACACACCTTAAGACCTCCCCGTCAGTCATGGGGCCCTGAAGAAGTTTCTCTCTCTACATTGAAGGCTTTCTGAAGAATTCCAAGAAACTTCAGAAAGCTCAGCTTTGGAATTTTACGAACTGTGCCATATTGCAATTCCAGGATTTTCCAGTTCTATGGATTTTGGGAGTCACTTTTCAGGTCCTCTGAGCCTCTGTATTTTGTAAACAAAAGTCTACCTTCCAGTGTGGGTCGAGCAAGCACTAATGGCACTGAGCATGATTCAGATAAAATGCACAAGAAAATACAACTTGGAGACTAAATAAATATGTTCAAAATACATGCTGATAACTCGTCATGGCAATTAGGTGAACAGTTCCCAAGAGACCTGACTACTCATGGCTATACACCTTGAACTGTTTGAGGCAGACAGTAGCAATACCAGAATCTTCTCTCTGGACCAACAGGAGTAGTGAAACTTTAGACATCTTGTGTTTTTAAATTATTTGGTGCCAGTAAATGTGCATTAGTTAAATGTCTACTGTACCAAAACACCAGTGCTAAATTCAAAAGAATAAAACTATTCAGTGTATCCCAAAGGCAGGAACAAAAGAGATATGACACAACATAATCCCTGCCCCTGGCCATCTAAGAGGAGATGTGTACAGAGTAAGGGGGGCAGAGCGGCCCTGTCTGCTATTAGACAATCAGACAAGACGAGGAGGGAACACCTTTCCCCAGATCCATGCACTAAAGCAGTAGCTCTTAGGATAAGAATGCTGGGAAATTAGAGGCCTACAAGCTAAAGCAGTCATCAGCAGAGGCCTCTTGGATGGGATTATGACTTTTATTGAAGCACTTTTTTAAAAAGCTTGAAGACACACATACACAGATGACACACATACATAGAGCAAATGCTCATATACATAAAGTAAAAATTATATATATATATATTTAGATCTTGATGGGTGGACTCATTCCTCCATGTCCCTTCTACCATGTTAGAGTAAAGGGATTTCCCCCTCCAAAAGAGGGGGGCCCACAAGAGATAATGACACTGCAACACCCCAACCTCGGACTTCCAGGCTCCTCAGAAACAATTTCTGTGGTGTAAAATTACTGAGCCGTGGGTATGTTCTTAGGAAAGCTGGAATGGACTAAACCAATATGCATGTCTTGTGACAAGAAGGAAGTGGGAGAAGCTGCTAGAAGCCCCTGGAATGAGGACTGGTTGTCATCTAGTAAGTGTCTGAATGGTAACAAGGAGCCAGAGAAGGCTGTGGCTCTCCCTGGCCAGCAGGTGGTGACCACATGCAGGCTGGCAGAGACAGCTCAGAAGAAAATGAAAGGTAATGCTGAGTTGCTAACACTGGCCCAGAAGAGTTCTGAATCTAAGGAGAGACAAGAAATGGGAAGCCAGTATCAGGGAAAACAGGAAAAGAGCTGGTAAGAAAACACTTCCTAGGGAGTCTTTAATGAACACCAAAGGGGTGCAAAGCAGAGAAGGTGCTCCAAAGACAGAAGGAGAAAGGAGAGAAAGGTCAAACCAGGAAGAAATGATTTAGAGACAGGACAAACTGAATCACACAGAAGAGGCAGAGGTGAGGAGGTCTGTGGGGAGGGGAGAGTTAAAACCACCCAGTTATCATTCATGACTTGTCTCTAACTGACTGAGACCAGACACCTCAGGATGCAGGTCTAGAATCAGTTTGTAGGGACTTGAAAATTACAGAGATTAGGGGTTGGGGAGGTAGCTCAGGAGGTACACTAGAGAGAGAGACAGGGTCCCCAGAGCAAGCTGGGTAGATAAGTTAGCCAAATAGGTGAGTCCTGGGTTTAAGTGAGGGAGCAGGATTCAATTTATGAGGTGGAAAGCAAGGAAGAACTCTGCTAACATCAACTTCAGGCCTCCACATTCACACACAGAGAGAGAAAGATGGAAGAACAGAGACAGAGAGACAGAAAGAGAAAGACAGACAGACAGGCTATGAACAAGAGAAGGAGAGGAAGATGAGCCCACAAGTCAGACACTGAGGTGGGATTCTTTCTGGGCAGATTTAGGGAGAACAGTGGATAGACATCATGCGTCCATCGCCTGATTTCTTCCAATGACTAAAATTAATAAATTTACCAGGACGCAGTGGCACTTTGGGGCAGGAAACACCGAGTCGTATTTAGAAAGCCTCAGACACATTATGCAGATCAATTTCCAGAACCTCTGAAAACAGCTTCCGAGAATGGCATTGTTGTTATCCTCATTTTTTCCAAACCAGGAAATAGACAGGAGAAGGGAGTAGCTGGCTCAAGGTCACAGAGTAAAACCCAACCACGATAATTTCACAACTCCAGTTCTTTCCACTCTACTGGCAACTGCATGCATTGTTTTACTCTCTAAAATCAAAAGCTGTGATGTCACCCACGCTTCCTCACGTGGAAGTGCAGCAACCTGGCATCATGGTGTGGTGGAAAGATGTGTCAAGTCTCATAGCCCCGGCCGGACCCAAGTTCCAACGCTGTGGCACTGAGCAACAGACACAACCTTTTCAGACTCAGTTTTCTCATCAATCAAGTGGGGACAGTAATCTGCTAATGCTGCTCCAAAAAAAACAAATTCCAGAGTCCACACAAAATGTAAAATTCCACACTGACAGACAGACACATCAACGTTCACTGAAGCTCTATGCATAACAGCTAAGTTATAGAACCAGCCTGGGTGTCCAACAACAGAGGAAGAGGTGGAACATTTTCTGCCACAAAGAACAAAGCTTTTTTTTTTGGAGAAAATGGAAACAACTGGAGATAATCATATTAATCAAACTAAGTTAGTCTCGGAAAGACAGAGACAGTCTGTGTTTTTCTCTCACTTGGATCCTAAATTTGATATAGATACATAGAACCATATATGTAACATAGAACCATGTATGTATGACATGAAAGTAGAAGCAGAGTTGTTTAGGAAAATAGAGAGAATTAATGAGAGGGAGAGTCAAGCAAAAGAAGAGGAGAGGGTATGGAAGGAGCATCCTCAACATATGGTGCACATCTATGTGAGGACACCCTTCTACGACACAGGACCAAACATACAATACATTCATACCGATGTGAGTATATTCTTGTGTGGCATGGGATGGGACACACAGTGCATACCTGAGTATACCCTTATACGATATGGGACCAAACATACAGTGCCTATTTATGTTAGTACACCCTTGCATGACACAACACCAAACAAACAAAGCATACCTATGTGAGTAATCCCTATATGACCTAAGACCGTGTGCAATAAATATATACTATGCATTACAATCTTCTAATGCAAAATGTCATTACGACCTTGTACAACCTTGTCTGTAGACAGAGTCAATTTAACATTGCCTTTCAGTACATGCAGCAGAGGTCTTTGAGGGTTAGAAGCACAAAGTTTTCAATGAGATGCAAAGTCTATTCCCAAGCTGCTCTTTACCACCCACAGAGTAAACAAATCTTACACAGGAAAGGCAGGAGACAAACAGCACTATTGTTTGATGGTCACATTTCAAGCTTTTTAAAAAGCAGCCTGATATTGTGGGGTACACGGCACATGGCATTCTGTAATTGAATGCAATTGTGTTTTCTATGCTTGTCTGGGAAAGCTGACCTTTGGTTTGATTTAGCTCAAGCAATATTTCAACATTGCACTGGAGCTCTGCGTCCCCTGATCACCGCTCAGCTGGAGCCAGGCCTCTGCCCTGGATGGCAACCAACAGACTGGGCTCTGGGACACAGCGTGGCTTTGACAGGTCTGGGGAAATGTTCATGGAGGCAGAAAGGTTTCAAACTGCGGAACTCTAAAGCCTCAAATCAATACTTTAGACAAGCCCACATAGGACATGAATCGCAATCCCCCAAAGATTTTACAGGCTTTCCAATTTGATGACATGCTGACACATGTCATCAGATCTCCCAATAAGATGACATGCGCATGCCAGGCATGAGGACAGCAAGCCAGACATTTGGGGCTTTAAACCCAACTTGAGCAACTACCCCAGTGAAACAAGGCAGAACTTCAGGCAAAAAAGGAGAAGTAGCTATGAGTCACAAGATGGTCTTCAGAGATAGGCCTCGGGGGGAAAAAGTCCCCTGGTGCCTGGTTGCATAGCAAGGTTGGAAGTGCAGGAATCTGGCACGCATCTCAGCAGCCTTCTTATCCTTTCTCATCCCTGCCTGTCTGTGCCTGTGCAGGGACCGCAGGGGCCTTATAGGTGTCGAGAGCAGCTCTCTCTAGAACGTGACAGCAACAAAGTATGAAAGACTGAAAGTCCAGTCTTGTCACCTGTTGCCAACGGTGGTTCCTTAGGCAAGGTACTCAGCCTCTCTGAACTTCATGTGCACAGACAAAGAGAAATGCCCTACCTCCTATGATAACTGTGAAAACACAGTGGAAAAGAGAAGAGGTCTGCTACCTACTGTGTATTAGGTCAGCATGGAAAGGCCTTGCTCTCACTGGTTCATTTCATTTCTATACCATCCCTGAGGAGGTGCTATTGTTAGCCCATTATGGGGAAAGCGAGGCACAGGGTGGCATATAATTAGGCATGGGTACAACTGAGCAGCAGCAGAGGCAGGATTTGAACTCAACTATTCTGACTGTCTGGCTCAGGGGGTATTTAAAAGTTGTTCACTGTTCGTCAAGGCCTGTCCTTAAATTCCCGCCTCAGCCAACTTCCTTGCCATGTCCCTACAACCATTCTGCCCCCCAGAGCTCAGCTCTTTTTGACTTTTAAAGATTAACTCAGGATCAAAGATTCCTATCAGGTGTTGTCAGTATCACCAGACAGGCAAAGACGGTATGGCAGTTTTCCCTAAGCCAAGTCCAGCACAGCCTGCCGATAGAAATGCACAGACGCATTGATCCAGGGCACAATGGAAAGGCTGAACCAGCCCTGTATTTTGAGTAGATGGAAATGGCAGCCATGCTATTACCTCAACATGACACCTAGCTGAAGGGACAGAGACAAACAGACTTCACTCAGGACAATGACATGCCCAGCACTGCCCTGGATCTCCTCCAGTCTCAACCTCCATAACCTGGAGACATCTCCAGTCCAGTGCCGACATGCCCAATAGACGCCCTGGTTCTTTGCTGGCAAAGTTTCAAGGAGCTTCAGGGGCTTTTGCATCTGAGAAAGCTCCTGAATCAGCGGTAGGGCAGGAGGAGGGGTTGTGAGCTGTCACCATTGTCTTCACCACTGGAAGCTGAGGAGAACATAAAGCCACTGCAGACAGCCCAGTGGGGTGGCTAGTGCCCAACTTGGAAGAGCACAGTTCTCATGGAGAGTGTCACTCCCACGGACCGTGGAGCACATGCACACACAGGTAGAGAGCTTTGAGGTCACCCCTCAGCTGTCCCTGCTGCCTTTCCTGGAGCAAACACAAAGGACCAGAAAACAGTCTTCTGTGGTCCCCAAAGTTCCCTCTGGACTTCTATACCAAAAGCATGACAGTGTGGCTATAAATTGGGACAGGGCCAGACACCTAGAGAGCTAAGGGCTAAGAGCTAGGATCTTGGCTCAGTCCCATGCACACAAGAGATCAGCTCTCTGGCATCCAGCCACACCACAGAACTGATAGCCCTAGCCACCACTTGGGTCATACACAGTTGTAAAGAATGCAGAACCGCTACAGAACCCATATAAGCCAAACAGGGGAACTGTCCCTAGATTAACACAAGTAATGGTGAGACTACAGGAGCCCCTAGGGAATTCCCTGGACAAGGGCTGAGCTAACTGTGGCAACGTGGTATGTGTGTGTGCTTCATGGGTATGTTTGGGGACGGAGGGGGGCCACAAGCCTCAGCCCCCAGCATAAATAAGCACTGCACGATTCCATGCCCAGTAGGGAGCCCTGACCTGTCCCAGGAACTTGCATCCATGGTGGAGGGGACAAGGAGCAGGCACTGGGAAAAGGTAGATATCGGAGGAGACAAGCTCGGTGGGAAGCGGCCTTGAGCGTGTTTGTTCATGGTCACTACGCAAAGCATCTTCAGGAGCTAAAAGCCAGAAAGGGAAGCAGCAAGGACACCAGCAGCAGCGAAAGGCCGGTCACCTTGCTCTCTAAACCTGTCCTCACTGCTGGGGTTCCTCTCACCATCCCTAGAGAAAAGGCCAGAGGCACCGAGACCTGGGCCAAGGGAAGCAGGAGCCATAAGTGAGGCTGAAGGACAGGGCCAGCAAGGAGGCTGAGGGCAGGAGGGGCTTCCTACCGAGCAGGGGCAGGGGCTACTTTTTTTTTTAAGACTCTAACCTTTGCAGATTTTACAAAAACAAACCTGGGAGTAAACACACTGCTAAGGCCTCCTTAAGAGGGTCCTCCATGGAAGTGAGAATCTACCTTTCCAGAACATGTTATACCCCTGGACTCGGGTTAGCTCTTCCAGTGAAATTGTGGGAGATAAATTTCGTGAAAGGAAATCAAGAGTGACTTCCTTTGGGGCCTGGTTTACACAAGAGAAGTGCTTCTACAGTGGCCTGTGCTGGCTTTGATGTCGTCCAGAGCAGTTTCACTTGAGTTGACAGTATCATGTGAGGAGAAAGGACAGGCATTAGAGTTGCTCTCATTTCAGCCTCTAAAGATGCACGCAGGGTTCCAATGCATGACTAACATGTTGCTGCTCAGAGCAGAACCACCAACATGGCCAGATCCTGCCCTGAACAGGCTACAGCCTAGTGACCCAAACCACCACACCTCACAGGTATCACCATCCACAGGCCGACCCAGACTCTAAGATAAAGCATCTTGAAGTCACTTAACCAAATCTCAAGTGTTAGACAGCAAAACTTGAGGTCTAGGAAGGGTGAACAAGTTGGCAAATGCCAAACTCCTTGGAATACGAGGGAAGTGAAGCATTTCTGACTTACTGCGTGCCGCCCCTGTGCTCATGTTCACTGTTGGAAACCCACAGAACGCACATCACTGAATGCTCAATGACCCACAGGGTAGCTAGTGTCCAATTTCTAATAAGTAGAGGGCCAGGAAGAATTCAAAGTTGCCCAAAGGTCACAGTTAAGGAGAGCGGTAACCTGAGAGCGTGACCCAAACGGTCTCCACACAGCATCTTCCAACCTTCAGTCATTTACAAACTGCTCTCCAGGATTTCACCACAGCCACATGAAACAATGCCTTCCTTAACTTCATCTTTTCTTTCTTAATAGCCACTTAAGCAATCACACTCATGAAACCGCAACTTGACGTGGGTCAGAAAGAAGTTGTCGTTGCTGTAGTATCCGAAATCATCTCAAACACCACACAAAACTCAAAGCAATGTCTTTCAAAGTTTACATGTCACAGGGTTAGAATCTTGACATGTCACTGTTTCTGGGGTTTCTGGGACTTTAGCCAATATTGATACTGCCTTCTAGCTGTGATCACAATAGTAAAGTCAGAATTATCTCCCACACTAACTCCCCATACTGATTCAGCCACCCCTCAACCTGCTGGTTATACTGTGACTTAGAGAAGAACCAATAAAGCGACCAAATTGTTCCAGCAATATGAAAATGGGGTGAGGCAGACCTGTAAGGCTTCATCCTTGGACTTCTCATCAGGATGGATTCAATGATAAATAGAGGAGGTAACCGTGACTTCACTTTCGAAGTTGGAACAAGACTAAAACAGTATGAGATGGTACTTTGGAGAAAGACTTGAATAGAGGAGCTGGGGTTGGCTGTGCTTCATTCCTAGGATGTCACTTCCATGACTGTATAAACTTGAAGGAGACACCTCCACTTTCAGCATCAGATTCCTTTTAGGAAGACTCCCCCCCACCCCTATCTCAGCACCTACAAAAGCATGGTTGGCACAGAGCTGACTGACAGAAGCAGCTGGCTCCATGAATCTACACACGAACTAAACGGTTTCTAAACAAACCAATGTTGTAGCCCAGGACATTTTGAGACAAGACAAGAGTATCTGAGTAGACTCCTGTATCTACAGAGTCCCTGTGGACAGGCCAACGGCTTTAGCAGAGGTACACTGAGGAAACAAAGAACAAGATGGATTCTAAAGCAGGACCCAGTGGTTCCAGCAATGACCACACAGCCAAGTAGCTCTCTAAGATCAGAGTCAGCAGTCTCTGAGGGACCAATCCTAGCCTCAAGGCTTGTTCTCACAGTGATCACTGTCTGGAACACCAGAGGAGAGTCACTGAACCCCTAGCAACAAGCAGCAGCTGTCTAATCATAGCAGAATCGAAATCTGAGGTGGTTAGAGTAAGATAAAAAAGGAGAGGGGATTTAATGATATATATTAGAAGAGATGGACACGTTCCCTTTGGCTTGGAAAGCCAGGGGTAGAACTGGGGGAAAGAGAAGAAGTTACTTGCAGTTCCGCGTATCCGTGAGATCTGCAGTTTGAGTTGGCTGCACATGGACGATGAGTCAACAGGATGACAAGCACATCAAAAGCCTCACGCAATCTCAGACTGCACAGACAGAAATACAGCACTCAAAGAGGCAAAAGTCCCTTTCTCCTCTATGCTAAAACACTTTTGTAATTTCTGGTAAACTTTGGGAATGACACAAACACCCTGAGATGCAACCGGCAGAGGCAGAAGTCAGGAGGAAAAGCATTGCCTAAGAGGGCTGGAGGCCACTGAGATGAGAAAAAGAAAAGAATCCAGGAAGAGACACGAGAACTGTCCTCAGACTGTCCAGGGACTCAGAATTAGATTGATGCCCTCCAAGGTACAGACGGCAGGGTGGCAAATACTTCCTGACAGCTGGAGCTATCATGAGAAGCGGAAGCAGGAGGATGCTACAGGTATCTTGGTAGGGTACAACAGTGACATCTCCCAGCCTTCAATTCAGACCAGCAGGGTGTTTTTCAAAATCGGCAAAAGGTTCCAATAGGGTGTTTTTCAAAAATGGCAAAAGGCTACCACTTCCTAGAGAAGGAAGCAGAGTTTCTCCGTGCTTCCTCTATAACTGTGGCCTGGCTTTCTGTTGCAGGATAAACAAAGAAAACTGACAGAAATTCAAGGACCAGCTGGGGCTGGAGGTGTAGCTCAGTGGTTCAGTGCCTGCCTAGCTTATGCAAGTTCCTGGGTCTGATCCGCAGCACAGGAACACAAACTGAAACCAGTCAAAGCCAGCGGCAGGCAAAAGGGGCACTGAAAAATGGAAGCCAGCTTCCTTCTCAAGAGCTGTGCACTCACTCTTGGCTTCTTTCCCCATCTTACTTCACAACACCAGTTGTTAAAAGAAGAAAACCCTCCTTTTTAGGCAGCCTTCACTAAGAACTGGAAATCCCACCCATCCATGTTGCCAGCCCCACACATGAAGAGGCAGAAGAACAAGGTCCAATGGTCAGAAACGCAACAATGTTGTGTGAGGACAGCACTAGCTTCTGTTGCTAAAGCGCCTACTATGTGCCGGACCTTGTGTTAGACTTCGCATCTTAGGTATTACCATATTAATGATATAATAGTGTATCATTATACTGTACATAATAATTTAATATTATTATAAATAACTCAGGAAATTAAGCCTCAGACAGGTTAAATGTTTTGTCTGAGCTGTCCAGGCTTGAAAATAAATAATCATAGCAAGACTAGAGAGATGGTTCAGTGGTTATGAGCACTGAATGTTCTTACAGAGGGCCCAGGTTCTAGTCCCAGGCCCCACATGGCAGCTTACCACCTAACTCCAGCTCCAGGGCCTCTGATGCTCTCTTCTGGTCTCATGCACATCAGGGACACACATGATGTACACACAAACATGCAGGCAAAATACCCACACACATAGAACAAAATAAATAAATCTAAAAGTAATTTTTAGGAAAATAATCATGGTTCATATTCCTTAAATGTTTCTTAGGTATCAAATATTGTTTTAACCCTGGATGGGTCTCTTACTGTACCCATTTTTTGATAAGAAGAGATAACCCCCAAGGGACCATGGGTTATTCTCAAAGTCACACAGTAATGTACACCGGCACTTTTCCTCTATGATGCACTGTCTCCTGGAGGTAGAAGAAATAACCCAGTTCTGCTGCTGCAAGGCAACCTAAAAGGGGCCCTCCCTGACAGAAAAGAGATCTCAAGACAATCTGGCTGCACAGCCAGGAACAGGCCAGCTTCAAGTGCCTCACAGGTGACTCAGGGACCAGAGCAGGCCCACACCTCTCTACTGATGTCACACACCTACTCTGTCATGGAGGAAGAGTCCCCTACAGCAATGCCTCTTTTTTTTTTTTTTTTTTTTTTTTTTTTGAGCTGTGGACCGAATCCAGGGCCTTGCGCTTGCTAGGCAAACGCTCTACCACTGAGCTAAATCCCCAACCCGCAATGCCTCTTTTTAAAAACTTTTTTGGTGTGTGTGTAGAGGTGGGGGGAGCGGGGGTGCATATAAGTGCAATGCTCTCAGAGGCCAGAAGCCATCAGACTCCCTGGAACTGGAGTTACAGGCAGTTGTGAGCCACCCAAAGTAGGGGCTGGGAACTGAACTTGGGTCCTCTGGTAAGGCACCATGCATGGGTCACTTTTGAGCTCTCCAGTACTCCCAAATGCCTCTTCTGCTACCCAAGGAAACCACAGTTCTACATCTTCACGAACGAGCTCCCACCCAATCCATTTAAACGCTAACATTTTACACCATTTCTTCTCATGCCAAATGGATCACAAACTGGGAGGGAGGCCTCTCAAGAAAGGCTAGACCAATCCACTCCCTCCTTAAATGTCAAAGTGGGTAAAAAGGCCTTTCTCAGAGCAGTGGCCACTGTTGGCCCATGATGGAAGAAGTACTTCATTACTGACGTAGCTCAGGACAGTAGCACATGGTAACAAGACCAGCTTCCTGAAGGCTCCCGGCTGCTTCTCAATCCTCACTGTGCACACCAGTCTGACCTGCACCAGTGAACATCAAACACTGCCCCCACCCCCTTGACAGGCTGCTGCCCTTCTGCAGCCAATGTCTTGGTCAGCAAACTGTATGTTCCTCAGACACATTCTCAGTGGCATGCCAGGAACTCACTGCCTGCGCACTTAGCAAACCTGAGGTAAAGACTTCACTATTTCAAGATCAGAATTCAAATGCCTGTCAGACCAATCCAAAGGGCTAGTTCCAAGGAAGAAAAGTGAGTTTCCCTTTAGGAATAATTGTCCCCTCCCCCATAAAAGAAAGAAGTGCCTAACTTGTAATTACCCATATCAAGTGAGAGCTCTAACTGCTTTCACACACACAGAAATGCCTCATCTATAAATTAGTCGATCCAAGGACATCCTATGGACAGCTCAAAAATGTCCTGGCAGCCATCTGTGATCCTGCTGGCCTTAAGGGCAAGCCCGGGCCTTTCCTGTCAGGGGTCTGTGTCCCCAGAGCCACTGTCTATAGCAACCAGCTTTTCGAGTCTTGTTGTCAATGCTTCCTTCAGAGGAGACCAACCACCCAGCCACTGAAAAAGAAACCGCTCTAGGGCAAGCTTGAGAACAAGCCCAGGACACACAGGCAGGGGAATGTTCACTTCGAGATGCAAGAACAGCAAGAGAGTTTTGCTTACTTGTGCTGGAATGCTTGATCTGTCGCAACGTTCTTAGGACCTTGTGTATGTCCTTGATGCTGGTGTCTTTTTGGCTGTATAAAAGAAGCCTTCGAGCATCTGAGAACAGGCGAGACACACTATAAAGGGAACAAGAAAATGTCCAAAAGACCTGGTTAGGCCAGCTGCCTCTCTCCCCAGGCTGGCAGCCCCTCCTACCTAGCCATTATTCCAGCCTCAAGTGCCCACCCATGTGTCTAGGCCCAATTTACACACCAGAGCCAGTGTGCGTGCACACACACACACACACACACACACACACACACACACATGTACACACACACGGCTACCTATTGCCCACAATAAACCTAGTGTCTATAGCCAAAATATGCTTAATGATCCATGAAAATGTTTTCATTGATTACAAATACGAATTGAAAACAAATATGAATACATGTACAGTAATGGATTTGCCCTTGATTATATGCATCTGCACACCAATACATTTTAATATTTTTGTTATGTCTGAAAGGGCCCACAAAAGCTCCACAGCCTACCCATGAACATTATAAATGTGGCCCTGCCTGTGCCAACTTCAGCACCATCTCCTGCAGCATATCCCACAGCCCCTGACCCATTCTAACTCTGTGACTCTGCACATCTGAGGGATCACCATCTCATTTGGCAGATGCGTATTACGCACAGCATCATCTGAGCCAGGAGCACAGATACTAAGAAAGCAGCATCACACTCTCAGGCAACTCCTGCTCAGGGAGAGAAAGACCTGTAAACAGCAGTGACACTGCAGTCATCTCAGACATCAGAGCAGTGACCTGAGAGCAGAGCTGAGGACAGAATTCTCCTGGCCGGGGCTCTAAGCTGCCGGGGAGCTCAGACCCTTCCAGCTCAGTGACCCAGGCTTCTAGAACCAGCCATGTCAAAGATACAGTAAATGTTCAGAGTAGATCAGATGGAGTGAGCTTGCTGTGTCTCCCAGAGGCATCAACTCTGAGTACACAACTTTGGGCCACATAATCGCAATGACTCTTAAATCCCACAGTCTTAAATCCTGGTGGTAATTCCCCCTTCATTCATTCTGTAGACTTCTCATGCAAACTTCTCCAAGAGGGGAAGGAGAAGTATTAACTGACAAGTTTGGGTAAGAAAACCTGATCTGGTACTTACATGGACTTGTTAAAGTTTCCAACAACACCAGGGGCCTCACCAGGAGTTGGATAACGGAAGCAAGGGTTGTTGGCATTACAGATAATCCCCTGTACCCACGGAAGGGTTCCTGCAGAAGGCATGGCTTTATTTGGAAAGTGGCCTGTTGAAATCGAGAAGAAAATACAAAGAACATTAGTTCTTTGAAGTGATTTTTGACACAGTCCTTCTCACATCTGTCTCATTCACCATGTCCCAGAAGACCTGCCTCCTCTGAAGTGACTGGCCCTGAGTTAAGAGTCTGACACCAAATAATGGTGACAATGGTTCTATTTGGCATTGTCTGTAGATTGGGAAACATGACACCAACCTTGGGAAAGTAAAAAACGGGGTACATCAGACCATGGACACAAAGTGCTTGGCAAGCAGTAAGTGCTTGGTCACCATTTGCTGAATCTCTACCTGGACCTCTTCTCTAAGAGACACAGAAGGGCCTTGGCAGTGACCTAATGCAGGTCCCTCACACTGTAGCTGATGAAGAACTCAGTGTTGCACTTGGCTTCAGCTAGAAACTTCATCACCACGATCCCAGCTCAAGCTCACTTCTTTTTCCTACATCTAGTAGTTCCTTACAAGCAATGACTAGGCATGTCTGGGTGAGGTCAGAGCCTTCAAAGGCTCGGGAAGGTTTGTGGCAAGGATCTACAAGTGTTGCCTATGTGAATCAAGAAATCTGTGCTCTCGGTCAGAGGTTCTTAATCCAGTAGCCCGTTCATGTTGGGACAAACAGGTCTTGGCTCCGGCTCTCATCATATTCTCAGTGTTACTGAAGATTTGGCAAGCATTAAGAACCATGGCTCCAGGTGGTGACTAGCTTGTATTGTCATAGACTTTGGGAGTCAAGCCAACTGAGATTTACACCCAGTCCCTGCCGTGTGCGAGGCACAGTCCAGCCAATCTCCGAAGCCTTGCCTTCTCACCTGTAAAATGCTGATGGACATGCATGCGGTGTTACATGAGTTCTTATCAGCAAAGCATCTTGTGGTTTCATTTTTGTTTTTAAGAGACAAGGTTTCCCTCTGTAGCCCAGGCTGGCTTAGAAGGCAGAACACTTTCCCAGAGTGCCCAGCAAAAGGCCAAAGCTCATGACTGGTCCAATCAGTACTTCTGAGCCATTGCAACTCCCATACAACAGTACTCCTTTGCTACTGTCCATTCAGAACATTACATTTCACAGTGCCCACCTTCCTCCTTTACCCGACTATTTGCACATAAATATGCTAATAGAGGCTCCCCAGAAGTAGAGCAAAGGCCAAGCTGTGCCTCACTTTACAGATCAGTCCTGGGAACTTTTCAATCTTTTTAAAGAGGCAACATGGGAGATGTGACAAGATCTGATCCCTATGGCCAGTCTCTGCAGGGACTCTGGCCTGTTGAACATTTACTCAGCTAATCTCTTTATCTCCCTGTTAACAGTTCAAGGAAAACCAAACAAGGCCCCTTGCCTAATAAGCTGCTGCTGCTCCTCATTCAGTGGCGACTTATGTAACCCAACCAAATAGTACTCCAAGGACCACAGGATTCGCCTCTTTCATATTGCAGAGATACTGGCACTAGGCACAGGTAGTGTAGGTCAAAGGCAGAGATGGGGAAGGCATTTCAGCAAAGACCCGTCCTTGTCTGCTGTACTTCGTCTTATGTGCAAATAAGAACAGGATGAGGATTAGACGTTGGTGTCCAGGATGTCAGTCAAACTACGTAATGGACACCAAGGAGCCAGAGGAGTCCTTAGGACCTTGATGACTCTGACCTGAACTACAAAGATTTTCAGGGAAGAATTTCACATTAGTCCTTTGTTCCAGAGTGGAGCCATATCTGCAAACTTCACCTTAGCTTTCTTCTCTGCTATTCCAACAAATGAAATCAGAAAGTCATGTCCAGAGTCTACTAGCAAACTATTATGAAAGTGCCTGCTGTTACATGCTAAGAGCTGGGATGGAGATGAAGAAACCAAATCAGAAGGTAGCTGTGGCCTCAGTGTTGTAAGCCTGCTGGAGCTGGTAAGTGGTAAGAAAGGTGTGTGGGACAGAAAGCCTTTGGTCCCAGCCAAAACTCCTACACAAATTCTTCAGATTTGGGACTTTCCAGAGTGTTGTTCCCATCCATCCACCAAGCACAGCCCGACTGTAAAATGGTAACTCTGGCAACAACAGTGCAAGAGTTGTTCGCTGTCACTGTTCACCTTTATAGAGAAGCTAAAATCACTTGCTCATGGTGACACACTTAGAGAACACTGAAGCCAGGAGCCACATCCACATAACCATGTTTCTAGTCATTACTGTATGTCAATGCTCACTGTCAAAGCTGTCACCAAAACACATGAGTGAGAGCCAGATGACCTGAATTCTATTCTACCTCTACTAGATATGTATGTGACTTTGGAGAAGTCATTTCAGGTGCATGATTCTCCATTTAGTTACCAAGAAATTAAAGCAAATGATAATAAAGTCTATTATACAAGACTGTCAAGAACCAAATGAAATCTGATCATGTTAGTCAAACTGAGATGTTATACACAAAGGCAGTGCTCTAGGAGCTGGAGAGGTACTCTTGCAGAGGACCTGAGTAGCGTTCCCATAACTCACATCAGATGGCTCACAACTGCCGGTAACTCTAGCACTAGGGGCTGTGACCCCTTCAGCCTCCTCAGGGACCTGCATTCATGTACACATACCCGCACACAGACACATATGCATGCTTTATTAAATCTTTAAAATTATATGTCCCAATATGTGTTCCACGATTTTCAACCACGTGATTAAAAGACAGTGCAAACACAAGGACCACCTGGAACCACATACTAGCAATTTGAATCACTGCCTTAAGGGTGATTTTTAATCATCACTTTCTGAACTCTAAGGTTATTCTATTATCATGATTTAAACATGTGTGAAATAGATGTTAGCTATTATTATCATTACTGCCATCATCATTTACTGGGACTGCAAATATCTCCAGAGTTCATGCCCTATCCAAAAAAAGTAAAGCCCAGATTTTCTTTCCCAAGCCATTTGTGGTGTTTTTCCTGAAGATAGCATCTTTGCAAAAGGTTCTGCTGAGGGCACATTCACTCCCTACATTTCGCTGGCCATCAATGAATCTCAGACATGATCCATAGATACTCACACTCATGTTGTTCATAGGGCGGGTAGCTCAGGCGGACGGAGATCAGGATCAGGAAGATAAAGAGAGGCCAGGCCACTTCCAGTAACAGCTGACACTGAACAGAAAATAAGACACAATAGGGTGAATTTTTAAAAAGGCAACATGGTGGCCAACTGCTATTGGGTTGAGAAATCCACAGAGAAATTCAGCAACTGACTGATTTCTTGCGCCTCTCCCTCACTCTGAGCTTTAATTACGTTGAACTGTGCGTGACCACCCCACCCTGCAACATCCCATTCTGTACCTATGGCTTCTTTAAGGCAGAAAAAATGATTCCTGTCTGCTTCTTCAGGCTCCTTTCTACCCAGTCTTCAAGGCTCAGCCATTACACCTTCAGTCTGAGGCTAAGAAGCCCTTCTCCTGTGCCCACACCCCCAGGAACCCGAACAGTTCCTCAGTCACATCTCCCCAAGCCCTGGAGATGATCTGTTTCAATCATTGCCTTGCACACTGCTCCCTTAACATCTCACTGGGAGCACTTTTCATTGTAGAATACATTCATTTAAACTATGTTTGTCATGGCCCCTTGATATCCCCTTCTATGAAGAAACCCTAAGTAAATCTTCTCAGGATGCCTGGTACTTGGGAGTGTTGGGGGCATTTTGTTTTTTACCCTGTTTTTTTTTTTCTTCCCTAGTTTAAATAAGTAGCTTACAATTTTCTAAGAACTTTGGTATGGCTTATTCATACCAAGCTCATTTTTAAATCTTCAGGAAAGAACTGAAACAAGATGGTAGCTGTAAATGTTCCAGGACAAAAACCATTCCATGTTTATGCTTTCCTATGTTCTTTGAACTTTCCATAACAAACCCCTGCTATGACAAACTACAAAGAGCAGTTCACACACAGCACATCTGGACAGAGAAAGGCGAGCACCATGGAAGGACCGTACTGAAAATGAGCCGCTAAGAACAGCCATGTCTGTAAACAGCCCACAAGAAGCAACAGGACCTCCAAGCTTGCAAATGGCATTCAGTCCTTTCTCTTCGGGACAGCAGATCATCACACTGTACAGTTTTTATTGGGCAACTATACCTCAGTAAGCTGGGGGTCAGGGAAGGCATGACTTTCTACCAGAGAACACAGCCTGGATTCCCTGGACACTGAAAATAACTTCTCTACCAGGGAGGCTGGAGCCCTCCCTCTGAGTTCCCAAGTACTCTGTGTCCTTATCAGCACTTGGCACAGCAGAAATGTATTTACATAGGAGCATCCCCACTCTGCTACTGTCTTCTCAGTTAGTCTGCAACATGTAAGAGCTACATGTGGTAAGGATTCATTGGGTAAGAGAGTGAACTGAAGCTTATAAAATCAGAAAGAGGGAAACAAAAATCTCTTGATCCCTCTGGGAAAGCCGTTTGGCAATATGCATTCAAAAGGCATGTTTATCCCCTTTGACCAAGTAATAGTCCTGGGAATTCATCCGAAGAAGCAAAGCTTAAAAAAAAAAAAAACAAACCTCAAAAAGCTGCATACATGAACATATTCATTCACTGAAATGCTATAACTATAAAATATTGTAAATAAATAACTTAATTATACGGCAAAGGGGAAATGATTACATTACTGCATATCTAGTGGGCAGTATATTACTTGGTCATTATAGCAATGTTTATGAAACACAGATATCACTAACCAAGAACACAGGATGCAGAACCATTGCATTCTAAGCCTGCAGCATTATAAAACCACTTGCACACATTACTTAGCAAACAGAAATCAAGCTTTTTAAAATGGCATGACTGCAAATAAATTAAGGAATAATAATGAGGCCTGAAAAATTAAACAGAACGTAGACAAGCAGTCATTTATCTGGAGGCTCTGGAGCCATTGTTTCAACCTACAGGATAAATAGCAGCTATCATTTATGGGCAGTCCAATATGTACTAGGCTCACTTCCTTTAATCTTCAGAACATCATTGTGGACTTGGAACCATTACTGTTTCCATTTTACACTGAAAAGCCTTTAAGGAAGCTTGAGTCAAGGAACTAGTCAGCAGCAGAACTGAGACCAGTGGCCAGCCATGCTTGATTCCAGAGGTCACATGAAATTCTGTTTGACCTCTCAGGCATCTCCAGTAAGAAACAACACAACTCCCCATATGCAGCATGAACTAAAACTGTCTACAGGTCCCACAGACACAAGATGAACCCACACTCTGGAGACTGATAACAATTACAGCTAATATTGAACGTCCTACAGCACACTTAGAGATTTTTGTGCCCCTTGCCCCCAGGAGTTAGTTGACAGTGACCCTGTCATACAGGCTGCAAGGATACTAATTTATAAGTGAAGAACAGAGGTTCAGACAAATTATGAGCTGCTGGAACTCAAATCTTCCTGCCTATATCTGTGTAGTACCTGCCAGGCTGCCTCTCACAGAGCTGCACTGGAGACACATACCTAACATCCTATGCCCTTAGGTGGAGCCTAGCACAGAGCAGCCCCGCAGGACACTGAACTGACCCAATAATGCAAGCCTTGTGATTCTGGACACTTCTGTAGCCTCACTCTTAGGACCTACAAAGTGACAGGTGCTTGGATTATGTTGGCGACTGTTAGAATGAATAAATCAGATCACAGTTCTGGTAGCAAAGCACACAAAATAAATCTTGTACGTCCTTTTCAGGAGGTGAAGCCAATGTGTGCAACCAGATGAGGGTATGAAGGAAACAGACTGTGACCATTATGATAGCCAACACTCATCTAAATTATATATATTTCACAGTCGGACAACCAAATTAGTACTACTACTGTAGTACTCACTTTACATATGAGAAAACTAGGGCTGATTAAGAAATTGCCCTAGAGTACTGGTATGTGAGAGAGCTTACACTCAAAGCCAATCTAATTTAAGGGCCTCTTCTCTTAGCCACTATACACACCAATTTCCTGTAGCCCTTTTCTCTCACCATGTAGAACCTGTAGAGAACACCTCATCTTTCAGAGTATCTACTGACCTGAGACACTAATATGAATGAATGAATGAAGGGAGAGACACTGCTCACAACATTCGCAACACCAAAATCATATAACTCATGAAAGCTATAACTTAATTATGTTTCTGTACCCTGTACCTTCA
The DNA here is from genome assembly GCF_903995425.1 of Onychomys torridus. Classification (NCBI taxonomy): domain Eukaryota; kingdom Metazoa; phylum Chordata; class Mammalia; order Rodentia; family Cricetidae; genus Onychomys; species Onychomys torridus. Next base: position 73,397,463 of record NC_050444.1, read on the forward strand.
AAAATATTTTTGTCCCTAAACATCAAACCCATGCCCAAGCTCAGAACTCTCCATGTCTTTCTTTTCCACATACCCTCCCTCCAGAAACTGAACTTGACTTCTTCAGGAATGTGATTTGTCAAAGTCAGCCTTCTCCTCCACCTCTAACGATGCCATCTGTCCTAAGCATAAGGCTCGAGGAAAACAGCTTAGGACAAGAGACTGTGCTTGTCCCATTAGAAGCTCCTACAGAAAACTTGTCGAAATCACTCGAGGGTACACCAACTCTGTACCTTCCCTCCACAGAGTGACAATGATGGGCAATGTCATTTTCAAGAAGTGAGTCTCCACAGTCACAGCTGCCCTGGGGAACCCCACAACACACTCTGTCCTTCCCTTCTTGGGGATCAGGAGCAGGCACCTTTACAGTAGGACTTCTCAACAACGGTACCTTTGCCTTTGAGGGCAGAAACTTGTTATAGGATAGTTTCCTACAAACTGTGCTGTGTTTAGCAGCACCCCTGCCCCCTACCTCTAGATCCCAGCAGCACAGGCACACTCAGGATTGTGCCAACCAAATGTCCCAGGATGGGAGAAGGGCTTTGCCCACAGTTGAGAGTTGCCGCTATACTTGGAAGGAACAAGCACCAAACCATTTCTGCATTTTCATTTAGGGCTGTGCCAAACTGCACACAACACAGTGTTCACTGTCCACTTGGATCCTCCTGTCTAACTGTTGTTCTTGGCTGCAGAAGCTAATACACGCCAGCCTAGTCACTGCATGAGTGCATTTAGCTGCCTAGCCTAAGCACACAGCAGTGCTGCTCTTACATGCAAGATATATCCTTATTAATTCAAGGTTGGGGTGGTTCCAGGGCTGTGCTTAACGAACACACACACAAAAAAATCAATACAATAAAATTTGGCCCTGGGAAAAGATCTTCTGAATAAAAGTCGTCAAAAAAAAATGTATTTGAAAAAAAGAAGTGACTGTTTCTCACCACTGAGCTGAGGATGCCTGAGATTGCAATGGGGCACAGACAGGGAGTCAAAGAGAAAGACACCAAGACAGAGGGAAGAAGACATGCTTTTTGTCTCTAGCATGGTCACTAAGCTAGGAAACAGGGCAGAATTAAGCAAAGTGAACTGAAACTGTGGTGAATTAATCACAGTCAAGGGAAAGACCTCTACCAACAACGATGTATGCACCTGTAATAAACAGTGAATACAATGTGGAACAAACAAAAATATTGACTGTAAGAGCATACATCTAAAGAGAATCAAACTTTTAGATAATGGCTGGTGAGATGTTACATTCCTTTAATCCCAGCACTCTGGGAGACAGAGGCAAGGGGATCTCTGTGAGTTTGAGGCCAGCCTGGGCTACCTATCATGTTCCAGGACAGCCAGAGGTACATAGAAAGACCTGGTCTCAAAATAAAAAAATAAAAAAATAAAGTACTATTTGGGGTTGGAGAGATGGCTCAGCAGTTAAGAGCACTTGATGCTCTTGCAGAACAGGATCTAGATTCAGTTTCCAGCACCCACATGTGGCCCACAACCATCCCTAATTCCAGTTCCAGGGAATGGAACACCCTCTTCTGAACTCCATGGGGCACATATATACAATGAAGGCAAAACATATGTACCAAATAAATAAATCTTTAAAATGATTTTTAAAACACAGGTATTAATTTAATGCCAAATATGTAATTCTTCCACTGAAGAAAACAATACATCTTTAGAGAATCATATTAATAACAGGTAAGCTGTGCTTCTTGATCAGAACATTTAGTAGCAATCAAGTTAACCAGGTTAATTTATAGATTAACACAATTTTGCTTAATGATTAGGGCACTTTGAGGAACTTCAGTAGTAAGATAGAATGAGAAAAAAAAAGAGATGAAAACACCAAAGAATATTTTCAAAAGCTAAGAAGTAAGGTAGGGCAACGTGTTCCCCGAGACATCAGACAGCTCATCTAAGGAGAGCACTGTGTACTCTGTTAATACCAGGTAACTAACTCTGTGGTTATTACCCATGTCAGCTTGACTGAATTAGAAACACGGAGGAAATTAACCAGGTAACTAACTCTGGATACTACCCAATGTCAGCTTGACTGAATTAGAAACTCAGAGGCACACCTTTGAGTGTACCTGAGAGGCTATTTCTGGAAGTTTTAACTGAGCAAGGGAGACAGCCACTCTAAATGTGGGCAGCTCCCCATGACTGGGGTTCCATAGTGAATGAAAAAGGAAAAACACACACATCTCTTGCAGCTTCTCAGATGTACTGTGACCAGCTGTCTCGCGCTCTCACTAGGATTATGTCCCTGCTATGACAGGCTGTTTCCTCAAACTGGGAGCCAAAATAAACCCTTCCCTCCCCAGGTCACTTCTTGTCAGGTATTTGAGGAATTACTCAGCAGTAAGCAAAGTTACACAGTGATAAACGCTTGTCAAATAACCAAATGAAAGACTCCAGAATATTCTCCTACACAGATAAGGTTTTTGTGAGTGTCCCCAAAAAAGAAGAAAAGGAATTAACTAACAAAGTGTATAGGCATGTTGGGATATGGAAATACAGAATTAACTTCAGACCTGTCCCTAATACCACAAACTTCCATTATGTGTGAGAAAACTGAAGGGAAATCTTAAAAATATCAAATCAGTTCAAAGCCAGAGAGAAGGACAATTTATAAACCAAGTTTACCCCCCTGGAACTCTAAAGCCTGATGCAAAACACTGAGAACCCTCAATAATGACTGTTAAAACGGGTCCCACCCTTGGGAAGGACATCTGGTCACACACGTCAAGGGCCATTTCACTTTGGCCCAGTATTCCTACTCCTGAGATCCTGGCCTAAGAAAAGGCTATATGCATAAAATCCTCAGAGGAATTCCTTAGAGACAGCAAACACCAGGAGCAAACTAAGTGTTGTCAACAGGGTGTGAGCTTACAGACCTGCACTGTCGACTTAACACGCAGCTCTCTCTGGGAGGTCAATGGCATCATTTCATGACAGACTGACAACCAGAACGTCCGACGTCCCTCTTACTAACTTACCAATGATACTTTCTTCATCTGTGAAACAGATTTCACAGAATTATCGTGAAAATGGAGGCATAAAAACGCTATCGAGTGCAGCCTACACATCAGAACTCATCACTATAAAGATTATTTGCAAATAGGAAAACATGTATCTCAAGCAATGCTAAGTACAAGAACAGGGAGCATCAGCTGGTGTCTGTGCAGAGAATGGCAAATGCCTCCTGGTGTTTCCACTACTCAAGTTACCTCAGACTCAAGACCCAGAAGATGAGCCTCATAAGCCATGCCCCTCAAAGCTCCCGAGGGGCTCCTTTCAGATGTAAAGTTACACTCAACTGGTCTTTAGCTGTATGACTGGCCCCTGTCTACCCCCAACTCATCTCCAGCCAGTCCTCCTTCAGTGAGCCAGTGCCTCTGGCTTCTTTCTGCTCCTTAAGCCGGAAACACATTCCTGCCCAGTCTCTCCGCCCAGGATAAAGTGCCCCTGAGGTCTGAGCCCCTGATCTTCGCATGCTGACACCACTGCTTCCGTTCTGGGGCTCTAGGCTTGAAAGCCATGACCTCCCATTCTAAATGAAGTGCCTACTCAATGCCCGAGTGCAACGGTTCACCACTTCGCTCCTAACACGGATGTTGTAACGACAGTCGTGTGCTGGTATGTTTCATATCCTCTTCCCTCGATAAACTCTAACCTCCACGAGGACAGATATGGAGCCTGTCTAGTTTATCACTACATATCCCTCACAATATCCCAGAAGTAATGAATGGTCAGCAAACATTTATCTAAGTGAAACAGTGAACAGTGACTTGTTCTAGTTTATGTCATCTATAGAACAGAAGACCAAAGCCACTGAGGCACAGAGCTAGCCAAGCTGGGATAAGAACCATGACTGTGGTTCCTGAGCCAGGACGAGGGACAGGGAAGAAATGTCCTTGGCACTGGAAACAGGAAAGGGAAATGAAGTTCCCACACACTCTGAACTTCTCTAGGAGCTGCGCAGGATGGAGGAGTTCTAATTGTTTTCATGTTTATTCCTGACTGCCCCAATGGTTGTACTCTAAGTTATTTAAAAATTAGAGTATGCTATTTCTCTTAAAGGAAAAAGAAAAGAGTCCATTTGGCCGCCTCACTTTGTCCCCCCTGTTTCATGGAGACCTTGGCCTCTGGATCAAGCCCAAAGCCAGAGGAAGATCCTGATATCCTGAAGTCCACCCCCTTTCCTGTCCCTGTTTGCATAGAATAACTGTTGCCCACACAAGCTGACGGGCACTTTGGACCCAAACTGAGCTTTGCACCCTTTTGCAACTCAATTCAATGTATTCTTTGCTCAATAGAAACACCGGAAAACTAACTCTGGTTGATGGACCCCATGAGTCTGCACAATAAGAGGACAGAGATGGTCCTCTGCGACAAGGACACAAGGGTGAAGCTACCTTTAGTTGGGGTTGCACTGGGGTTCACTGCTCAGCTCCAGGCTTTCATATAATCTTCCTATCCCTCCTAGATGCTCCAAGACTTTCAAATAACAGACCAGCAAATACATTTAGCACTCACTCATCAGGCAAATTCTTATTATGCATGTCATAAGTGCCAGGCTCTGTCCTGGGCTCTGGGCCATGTATATAGATGCTCTCAGGAGCAGGGGAATACGCAATGAATTTCCAAGCACTGAGGCTATCAAGGGCTCCTAACCCTCCCCCACCCGCTTCATAATGGGCAGGATGGTTCTAATTCTGTGAGTGAAGAAAGTGGTACCAATGGCCCACACAGTCTCCACCCCTAAAGAGCATAACTAGGTGGACTAGACAGTAGCTACATATAGCTGTTGCTGAGGATAAAGGAAAATCTGCTCTAAGAGGTTCGGCCTATAAGGAAACCAGGAGATGGGTTCTGGGGTTACCTTCAGGACTGACCCTGTGTCCATCAGAGCCCCAGCTCCATCAACTGTACAAGAGGCAGGCCAGATCTTGGCACCCACTATGCTCATTAAGTATCTGTGACTTGAAATCAACTGCTTTTCTTTCCGATTCCTCAAAATGGATTTACTTTAGAAATTGGGAAGGGAGATGACTCAGACGGCTGGTAGGAAGTAGTGTCGTATGTTACAAAGGCCATCTGTGGAGGACTGTGTCCATACTTCCTACATCAGCAAGAACTCTTCCCTAAATTGCTTTAGACTAAATCTGCCTAGCTCTCTAATCCTAATATTTTAAATGTATAAACAGCACTGAGCAAGAAGCAACAAGCTCAAATCCAGCAAAGACTGGCTCAAGGGAGATGACCCTACCCCACATCTTGTGTTCCTGGACAGTGTGCTCCTGACTCCTCCCTGCCTGGGCACAGAAACGCACTCCCTGGCATTTCTTCCTTCCCTAAGCTGGGTGCTGCTGTCTTTGAAGGATTGGGGTTGGGGAAGAATAGCCACTGAAAGCTGGGGTAAGTAAGAAGGGTTCAGCCTCTGGTCCCAGATCAGCTTCTGCTTGATGGATCTTGAGGATCTCTTCCACACTCTGTCTCAGTTTCTCTATCTGTAAAGTCTGATGTTTGGAGCAGGTTATCCTTGAGACCCACTCTTCACTGCTTAAGTGATGCTTCTTTCTGTGACTTGCTAATGGACACATCAAGGCAGAGACAACTTCCCACCAGGTAGGAAGTTGACATGCTGAGGAAAGGCACCTTCTAATTATGTTCTTTTATTGTATTACTATAGTAATGTGCATTATATTTTGCTATTATTACTAAGAAGAAAAGACATATAGATTCTAGTCATGTTCTCTCACTAGTGACCTTGAGTTCAAGTTCCCCATTTGTAACATGAAAAGCTGAACAAAAGCTTTTCTAAAACTGGAAGTTCTCTCTCTCTCTCTTTCTCTCTCTCTCTCTCTCTCTCTCTCTCTCTCTCTCTCTCTCTCTCTCTCCCTCTCTCCCTCTCTCTCTCTCTCTCTCTCTCTCTCCCTCTCTCTCTCTCTGTCTCTCTTCCTCTCTCTCTCTCTGGGGGGGGGGGTCTCACATGAGCATTTGAAGGAGTATGCTTGGGTTCTCCATAAAGAGTTTAAATTTTCTGTGTTTCTAATTTAAATGATAGTCTGAACAAATTCTGGTACACTTATGTGGATTTACTTATTTTAGCGTAAGCTCTGGCACAGGCTGTCCAAGCTCGGGTCTGTATTAGTGTATGCAACTGTCTGACTGTAACAGGCTCCTGATGGCATCAAATTAAAGGAAAGTCAAATAGTAACACTGATGAAGACTTAAATCATTAGCACAAAATCATATAGACTGGCCAAATTCAAAATGACCAGCATTGCATCATCCACCGCCATAGTTCATGTGGCAACTCGTAATTTGGATTTCAGCTAACCAAAGCCAGTTTTCTTACTATACTTGTGGTGATAATTTGAACTGCAACATTGTTGTTCTCAATTTTGTTTGCATTTGATTTGGAAATCTATATGGGAAACTACGGTTCTCTCATCAGGGTTTAAATCTATTTTTACTTACATAATTAAGTCACTTTATAATCAAAACATTAGCAAACAAAAGGATACCTTGGTGTTTGTTCTCTTAAAAAAGAACTTCCAGTGACACTGAATGTTCTACTTTCAGAATCACCAACTGAGGTTCACCATAGGTCCTGGAGTTGCAGAAGATTGTTTCGGTTATGGACAGGTTGAACGTCATTAAGATAGGCAAGTGGGGATGCAGGCTTGGGGTCCAAGAAAAGTTCAAGACAGGAAACGGGTGTAGAAGTGAGCTGCAGAGATGTAGCTAAGCCAAGAGGGCTAGAGGAGAGGACTCAGAAAGAATGGTCGGAGATAAGCACCACAGGGAAGAGGGACCTCAGGGAGCTCCCCTACAGGCTTCACATTCCTCCACGGACAAAGGACATTCACCCGCCACAAAGCAAGGGCAGGCTTGTCAGAGCACTCAAAGAAATGCTGGCCCACATGGGAAGTGAGTGGCTTAGATACCTCCACAGAAAGGACAAGTCTCAGTTACTATAATCTTCCAGGCTGCTGTCGAAACTGAAGGAGGCAGACCAGCCTATCGCTGAGAGCTCCATGCACATCTCTAAGGCTACTTCAGTACCTCACTTCACAGAAACATGGGAGCTCACAGAATGCTTGTGGGTGGCTCCAGGTAGCTACCAGAACTTCAGCAAAAGGAGACAACATGCCAGGTGGTGGTGGTGGTGGTGGTGGTGGTGGTGGCGGCGGCGGCGGCGGCGGCGGCACACACACCTTTAATCCCAGCACTTGGTGGGCAGAGCCAGGCAGATCTCTGTGAGTTCCAGGCCAGCCTGGTCTACAAAGTGAGATCTAGGACAGGCACCAAAAACTACACAGAGAAACCCTATCTCGAAAAACCAAAAAAAAAATTTAAAAAAAAAAAAAAAAGGAGACATTGGGGGGGGGGGTGTCATTATCTGCCAGGTGGCAGAGGTCAGAACTCATGCCCAGGAACTAACAGAAACCCAAGCTAATAGTTCTGCCTGATTAAACACCTCGCCATGTTAAGACATGGGACCACATCATAACCACACAGTCCTGTGTCCACAAGTGCCACTCATTCATGACCACCATATGAAAACCAAGAGCCTTCCCCGCTCCTCCAGCCCCCAGCCCATGAGCCCCATGGAGAAAGCAGCTAGAACCCCACAGAGAAACCCATGCTTACCGTTTGTCGTCTTCGGAATGTCAGGTTCTTCCACAGCAGCAACCTTAACTGAGGCCAACAAGCCATGTTACCTCTGCTGGCGGCCACAGCGGCCTGTGTGTGTGGCTCGAGAGCCCTGGAGGAAGCAGCCAGAGCACACAGCAGTGACGCTGTGGCTGGTCATTAACTGGAAGGTAAAGCAGAAGGAGAGAGATGTCAGTCACGGCTCTGAAACCCTATGCCTGGGAGGGCCGTGGCTCCAGCCCTCTCACCAGACACCTCCAACACCCAAAACTATGCCCTGGATCCTCGTCAAAGGGTCACAGACCGCTAACCTCCAGAATCTCTAGCAGACAGAGCTTCCAGGAAGCTTATTGGCTATAGGCTAGATGCACTGGTCCTCATCACGTTGAGTGCCACTGATGTGAGCATTTAAGAATGAAAAATGTGTTTGTGACAACAGATTTGAAAAAGCAACTACTGCCAGCCAAAAGAGAGGTCAGAAATGGCATCCCGGAGTCCCAGAGGCCGGAATCCCTTCCCTATGAACATATGTATCCTACCAGGAAATGTCAGCAGCATCTACAAATTCTCCCTCAAGCCTGGAGTGACTTATGCTATTTCCTAACAATCACTACAGACAATGTTTTCCTCTGGCCACGAAGCTGGGTCCTTTAAGTGATGAATTGGCATCATGAGCAAGGCAGTCTCCCTGGGTGGAAAGCTGAGAACTGTCTTCTTAGATGATCATTGTGAGTATGCACCGAAGAAATGCCACCAACACCTGGCTCCCAGGTGATCAGGACAAACCTCGTGTTGTGTCTCTGCAGAAAGAAAACAGTATCCCACAGAGAAGAGAGCCAGCCAAGGCCTGAGAGTGGCATGGCATCTGTGAAAATGGCAGGCTCCCATGGTGGGGACATATGCAGCACACTTGTGGCCATGCTCTGCCTACACCTGAGCACATGGCCACTTCTACTCAAATGTCCCAAAGGTCACCATATCAGGGGTTTTCATGAACAGGCAGTACAACAGTCTATGTGTCCTAGCTACCCACTACCCAGCTGTATTTATTGAATGCTGTTAAAATTCCAAAGAATTCAGCTAAAGCAAGCTAAGGAATAGATGGAAACTGAGGTGTACCAGAAGGAAGAGGGGCACACAGGTTATTAAAGCTGGGACCTGTCAACAGTTGGCAGCCGCAAGCCATCAGCAGAAGACATTATTAGGAAATGACTGTTAATGACCGTGGCTTCTAGTGTCCTTCTACTGTGAATAGGTGGGAAATCCAGCATCAAGTGCTAAGAATACAAGAACCATTCGTGGAGACAACCAAAAGCTGCACTCAACTCTTGGTCAGTGCAAACGTTTCTGATAGCATTGTAGTTCCTTCTGATAGCTTTGTGTTCCCTAATACACAAGGACTCAGATTAAACATTTCTAGGAAAAATAAACAAAAAACAAAAAAATAGTTGGAGAAATCACCATGTCCAGAAAAATGGATACCCTATAATGGTTAACTCTAATTCATTTATTAGTGATACAATACACTGGAAATTCTGAGATAGTTAAACCTTAAAGCCTTCATTATTATTGCTCAGCAAACCCAAAAAGGGCACAGACTACCCACAGTTCCTCACTGCAAAAACAAAACAACTTACACCAATATCAAGAAGAAGCCCTGGCCAGTAGCAGTTGGCTTGCAGTTCCCTGTTGAAAGGTGCCAACTGGATTCACAGTGCTGACAGATGGATGACCAAATTATTTCTAAGTGGCACTTAAAATACTGAAGTCAAGAATTAACTGGATTTTTCTCTTGTTAAAGCCACTCTCCAGGAATCATTTAGCTGAGATATAGGGTTCAGAAATGTTTTTCAGAACCCACTCTAAAATGGAGGAAAAGCTGGAATACAATACACCGTAACAAAAGGAAAACTAACCCTCAGGAAGACCCTGATAGGCACTAGCCCCCCAAAGGCCTACTGTGTCCACGCAACAAGCAACAAGATTTATGCTCTCTGAGCACCAAGTTCCTCATTCTAACAAGGGGATGCTGTTCTAACAAGGGCATCTACCTTCTGTGGTTTTCTAAGTATTAAATGAAGTGATAGAAATAAGTTTAGAATGCAGTACAAGGTATAATGCAGATGCTAAAGGAAAGCGGGTTCTCATCAGTGGGACTCACACTGTGGTCATTAGAATGTAATTGGCCCCCATAAGCTCATAGGGAGTATCATTATTAGGAGGTGTGGCTTTGTTGGAGTGGGTATGGCCTCGTTGGAGGAAGTGTGTTACTTTGGGGGTGGGCTTTGAGGTTTCCAATGCTCAGGATATCGCCCAGTGTTCAGTCAACTTCCTGTTGCCTGCAAGCCAAGATGTAGCCAGTACCATGTCTGTCTGCACACTGCCCTGCTCTCCATCATGATGATGATGGACTGAACCTCTGAAGTGTAAGTGAGCCCCCTCAATCAAATGCTTTCTCTATGAATTGCCGTGGTCATGGTGTCTCTTCCCAGCTCTAAGACACTCCCACTCGTGCGTTTCCTGGCACCCTCTAGCAGAGAAATGGCTATATCTTATCCAAAGAGGACATTCTATTATTTCTAGTTTCCGGAATGGTAAGGGGTGGGTAAATAGGAAAGAAAAGCTCTGAATAGCTTAGCATTGGTCTATGGGGCCAAATCCACATCTGGAATTGTTTCCTGACCCCCAAGCAGAGCTATTCAGAGAAAGAGAACACAGCCCTATATAATACTCACGCCATAAGAGGAGAAAAAGCACTGCCCTCTACAAGGCTTAGGAGATGAGAGAAGAGAAGCCAGCCCCACAGGGTACCCGTGGGATCAGAGAAGAAAAACCGTTTTCTTGGAGAACATCTTCCTAGAAGTTCAGAGTTTCTGAGTCTCTGAAACCAGTTTGGACTCCACGCTCCCCAGGGACACGGGAAGGATGTCATGAGTTAGAGGAACCGTTCTTCTCTGGCTGTGCAATATGCAAACGCTGACATTCCGGCTCAGTCCCTCCTGCCCACCCCAGCACTTCCTGGACACCTGCACAATTCTCACCCACGTCTCCATCTCAGAACACAGAGATCGATGCTGAGGGCAACTTTACCCAAAGGGAGGTGAGCAATGCCTAAGCCCTTCTGCCCAGGTAACAAAAGCCAAAAAGCCAAAAGTCAATGGGACATTTCCACATCAATTTTCCAAGGAAGTGAACAAACCACAAACACTACCAAAAAAAAAAAAAAAAAAAAAAAAAGGCGAGCGTATGCACTGGATTTCTCAATGTTTCAAAGCACAGCACACTCGTTCCTGCCCCTGCACGAATTTCCAGGCACTGGCTGGAAAGGAGCCCACTTTAAAATCTTTGCCATTCAACAGGCCACTCTTGTCTGGATCCTGCATGCCGACAGTAGCAACTCCAACTGGCTTCCTTAGCTCCAGGCTCGCCCTATTCTCCTCCTCTTTGATACAGAGCACCCAAAGTACTCGACTAAACCAAATAAATATGGCACTTACCTAGCCTCCACCTGCTTCCTACCACCCTGGATGGAGTCTTCACCAAGGTTCACCCAACCTCCCTGGTAGACCTCCCACAGCTGTTGCCTCCCCTTGCCTGCCTGGCAACACCCTGGAGGACTCACAGGCTAGGAACATGAGGCAATCTCTCCTATCCTAGGACCTCACTGCTAGTCTGCTCTGCCTGGAACACTTTCCCCAGCACTGTGCGCCTGCCAAATTCCTCCACAATTCTGGGCCTCCACTAGTTGCTACTAGCTCAGGAACCCTTCCTGATCGCCTCTCTCTACCCACATCTGAATGAGAAGAGTGTCTCCAGTGCTTTCCCTTGTAGGGTCTGTCCCCTTCTTAATTAGGACAAGGATATTCCTGGTCCTTCATCTCTGTTATCTCCCATATGCAAATAAAATCAGTACTGGCTTGTTGCGAGCACTCAGGGGATATGGCCTCAATTAATTTTTAAAAAGATGGTCATGAGAGACAGGGTCTCAGAATTTAAGGGTGGTGGCATTCGTGGGCCTGTGGTAACTGATTTCTTAAGCTTGATTAACTGATTCAGGCAAACTGTCCCCAGAGAGGGAGCCCTGTGTTCAGTTGCTTCCCTGGCATACTCCAGAAGGTCACAAAGGACTACAGAGCTTCCCTGGTGACTCCTTGGGCATCCTGGGAAACAACAGTGGATCTAAGTCTACTTTTGCATAAAAGTCAGGGTTAGCTAAGAACCAAGTAGACCTCCCAAGACCACCGGGGTCATGGAATTGGCTTTCTGCCAGGCTTCCTGCTCAAGACTTTGGAGCAATCTCTCCAGTTCTTATCATTAGTCCCACTCACCAATCTGGTAATTTCCACATCCCCACTCTGATTTGTGCAAGATAGATCTGGACAAAGTGACTGCTGTTCTATGCTTTCACTAATTTGTTTAGCAATTTTCACTTCAAATGCCTCTGGCATTTTCAAGTTTTTAGAATCTACAGAATACAAAAGTCTGTTAAAACATAACATTCCTAAATATGCAGAGATACTTATAGTGAAATGCAAATTAAAAACACAATGAGATATCCCTATGTACACACTAAACTTAAAAGCACTAGCAAGTGCATGAAGTAATCAAACCCAATACACAAAGTGCCACTTTGGAAAAGTTTGGCAGTTTCTTATAAAGCTATGCATTCAGTTCTGAAATGATCCAACCATCCCTCCCTAGGTATTTAACGCCAAAGAAATGAGAGCCAAAGTCCACACAAAGACATATGCAAATATTTATAGAAGCCTTATATAGAAAAGCCAGTTGAAAACAACCATATGTCCATCAATGAGAATAAATGTAAACGGAGTATTACTAGACAACAAAAATGAGTAAATCACTGGTACACGCAACAGCACAGACAAATCTCAACAGCTGTACTCTTAGAGAAATAAAGCAGACACAGAAGGCAGCAACACACTATCTGATTTGATTTATTAGACACTGTGGAGCTGGACGTGGTGGCCCATGCCTTCAATCCCAGCACTAGAGAGGCAGGCAGATCTCTGAGTTTGAGATCAATCTACAGTGCTAGTTCGAGGACAACCAGGGCTATACTGAGAAACTCGTTCCAGAAAAGAGAAAGAGAGAGGGGGGGGGAGGGAGGGAGGGAGGGAGGGAGGGAGGGAGGGAGGGAGGAAGGAAGGAAACACTATAGAAAAAAGTGAGACAGAAACCAGGTCTCTGGGGTCAGAGGTTATAGATGGCAAGGAGATAAGACCACAAAGGAGCATGAACTATTCGATATTGGGAAAGTTACACCATTATGTACATCTGTGAAAAATCCAACTGCATACTTTAAAGGGGTACATTTTACAGAATGAAAATCACACATCAATAAACCCAACACCAGACAATCTTCCTATTATAATAGCAAGCATACCCCACGAGTCCAACTACGCCTTAGATCTCAGGACTGAACAATACAAAGCCTGATATGGATTCCCTGAGAGGGTACTGTTGGTATATACTCAGTCATTACTCAGTAACTCTGCCAGACCACCTCAGCCACACCTCTGCCAGGCTCCCATTAACCACAACAAATATTCAGTGGGGCCTGTCACAGGTCATGAGCTGCTCCAGATCCTGAACAGCATAGATCCTGTCCTCAGGACCCCTCTATTTTGTGAGAGAGAGTGGGAAAGGCAACATGGGAGGGAGGTCCCCACTGATGAAGCATCTCTAGAACGAAGAAGTGAGAGATGGGGCCGACCTTCTGCTGCCACCAAGGGTCACGTAAGTATCAACAAGCATGATAATTTTTTTTTCATTTTTCCCTAAAACAGACTGGAAAGATAGACTCTATGACACTAGCAAAAGGAAACACAGGAGAGGGGGGGAGAGAGGGAGAGAGAGAGAGCGAGAGAGCGAGAGAGAAAATGAGAATGAACTTCATAGGAAATTTGGTGGGAAGGGAAAACAACGATCCTTATCACTCTGTACTCTGCTTACCACCCTCTTTCTGACCAGGACATTTTAACCTTTTGAACTTGACATGTGTACCTCAAAGAGAGATGAGACCAGATAACTACCAAAGAGCAGAAGGAAGAAATGCAGTAAAGGGCAATGTAAAAGAAGTTCTCCTCCTCAGCTGGCACAGTCCAAAGAAAAACAAGAACTCCTTCCCAAGACCACTTCTACCCTAAAACATTCAGGCTCTTGATGGAAACGTGGGAGAGGAAGTGTGTGAGGTCTAGAAAACACTGCTGTATGGGAATAAAGGTTGGGTCTGTCCTGTTCCTCCCTGCAAGAATACAGTCAGGATCCGGTGCTAGGCTCCATCAGAGGGTTCACTCAACCCACACCCGGCAATGCCTTCACTAGTGCCTGTTTGCCAATAGCAAAAGTCCCCAAGCAGTAATCACACGTGTCAGGTCATGGAACTGAGAAGTCGGTCCTCTGGGACAGGAAAGGAGTGAGGGCTCCTGAGTCTGTGTTACATTGGATCTCTGTACGTGTGGACCAAATGGTTTGGTATTTAGGAGACAATCCCCACCATATTCTCCTGCAACCTTATAGGCTGAGATGTTAAGGACTCCCAGAAACAAATGCCTTGCCTACACTTCTGAGCTGGCACTCAGGTGGCTCCTCAATCCCCTTTTTGAGCACAGTCACATGCCTTTTCCCACTAAACTGTTTCTCTTATGACTCTGTTTATTCTTCTAAATGTATTTCTCTTACCAGTTCCATCCAAACAGTTCATCAACTCAGGATGCATACCTAGCAACTGATTTTTATTTTGGGGGAACAATGGTTATGAGTTAGCCTCCCAAATTTTCAATAAATAAATGAGTGTGCTTTTCTATGCATGTGTGTATGTTCTGCTTTCTTAAAACAGATCACCACCACCACCCCAGTTTGTAGAAACAAAACGCACCGTGAAATTTATCACCATAGCTGCAGGCACATCTTAATACAACGGTCTGTAAATTTCCTTTTTTTTAGATGAGGTAAAAGGGGCAAATAAAGACTGCATATCTTTATTTGTGTTCCGTATCATGAAATGTCAACTCCAAGGCAGCAGGTAGGCCCAACTGTAGCAGATCGGCAAAGGTGCTGAGCTCAACTGATTGCCTATTCATGCGGTACTGAAGGCAAAAACAAGGGGCACAGATGAGGCTCGTGCCTCATCCCCAGGGAGTTGTGCAAGGTCCTGTAATATCAAGTGTGAAACCCGGAAGTCCAACAGAGTGTGCTTGCTTTAGAAAAGGCCTATTCTCTAATAGCATCTCAGAGCCTCTGTCTCTGGATCAGTAGCCATGTTCAGGGAGAAGCCTAATGAGGTTATTAAAGGCCAGGAGACCCTGCATGCACAGGCTCGCTGCACCCATGATTTAAGACCAGACTTAAATCAAGGCTGCTGTGGAGTGGGAGGGAGTGTGGGACATCCTATAAATTTCTCCAAGGGTGAGCCCCCCAGTTTAATACATGCCTGAAGCTAAGCCTTGATGTAGCTTTCCTGGCTTCCAGTCACTGGCTCACTCCCCCTAAAGCCATCCTCCTTAGTGGTCCCTTAAGTGCCGCCGCTTCCATCCTGAACCCTCCAACCATATCATAAACCGACAGTCCCCAAGGAACAGGTCGGAGTTACAGCTGGACCACAAGCTGACACTCAGCTACCCCAGAAGTGATGTTGCTACCTAAAGGTAATATCTTAACACTGAAATTAGTGAAAACAAAGTAGGCAAGAGGTCTTCAGAATAAAAATCAACCTCACAATTAGTTCATCCTGTCATTCCAGGAGAGCGTCACTATTTCACAGGAGGCTCTGCTAACATCCACCCAATTAAGAATACAGATTCAGTGGAATGCTATCAACCCCAGTAATTATAACCAGGGAGATAGAAGGGGCTCAAAGTACCAGATGCATCGGGTGTAGTCCTTATTCCTAACAGTAAGATTATAAACAGCCGCACACATTTCTTTTTCCAACCTGGAACACATATCCAAGTTCCAAGACAAAACTCTTTGCTAGCAGCCTAATTTCCAGTACAAGAGCTATGAAACAAAAACTGAAAACTAAAAGCTGAAGTAAGAAAGGCATGAATGTTGTGCCAATCTGTGAGGCGCCTTTGAGAAGCAATTCCTCCTGCTGTTGACATTCCTATTCTATAAGAGACCCTAAATGTCTAAAGCTACTCCCATCACGTCACTGATAGTTAGACAATCAATGGCCCTATTCATCACCCTCAGTATTCCAGTGTTGCTACCAGCTAAACAAATGGTCTCAGGATTTTTTAAAACACTTAAAAAGCCAGGCTTTTCTGGAAGCAGATCTGAATCAAACCCAAATCCTTGTTTCTCTGTGGTAAAATTAACCAAATGTTAGAGATTGTCCTCACCTCCCACTGATTTAAAAAAAAAAAAGCAAACTTCAAAGGAAGAATTTAGCAAATAATACAGTATTTGCTTTTTCCCTGGTCAGGGGTAGGTAGGTAGCACATAGGGAGACGAACCTTCTCTTAGTCAAGAGCTCAACCTATCAGCATGACTGATTCGTCATAAGGAGAAATGTAAAAACTTCAACTGTGATCATAATGCTAGAATAAGAGGGACTTTGGCAAGAGATTATTGCATTCCTTAACTTTCATCTACAAGCTACCTGCAAGCCCAGGTCTGGAGACGAATTTCACTGGATCATGTTCCCTGTTGCTCTAAGATGGTTTTCCAAGAACAGCTTGGGAGGTGTGGCTCAGTGGCACACTAGCAACCATCACTGTATCTGGCTTGTGTCTCTGAAGGATGCTCTGGTGCTGGAGTCTGAGAACATTTACTGACTCTGGGACCCTAGAGACGCTGAGGCCCTGCATCCTCTGCATAAAACAGTGCTAACAATGTATATAAAACATTTATCTAGTTCCTGGAACAAAGTAAGTACAGTACACATTGTTATTATAATGATGAGCACTACTCACTTCACAGAGTGCAGCTTTCATCCAGGGTGGGGCTGAGAGTGGGCAGGCCATTAAAGGAATCTCTCTCCTCTCTGGGTCCACAGAGAGTGTACCACTTCCTTCAAGGGCCTTTCCAGAGAACACTGGAGCTCTCTCCAGCGCCCAGAGCATTGGGAGAAATGAAACTTACCTTGGTATCCCTGGTGACACTTCAGGATACCAACATTTTGCTATAAAATCCCCTTATGAGGTCTCTACTATCTCCACACTGTCCCATCATTCAGCTATTTTTCTATAGCCCATTGCTGCTTTCCAACTAGTCTTGCTTGGGTCCTGTCCAGGGCTTCCTCTGCCCCATCACTTGGGTCCTGCCCAGGGCTTTCTCTGCTCCATCACTTGGGTCCTGCCAAGGGCTTTCTCTGCCCTATCACTTGGGTCCTGCCAAGGGCTTTCTCTGCCCTATCACTTGGGTCCTGCCCAGGGCTTTCTCTGCCCCATCACTTGGGTCCTGCCCAGGGCTTCCTCTGTCCCATTTTTCTCCAGCCTCTAAATCAATTACATTAGAAATCTGGGCCTACCCTGTATCTCTTTTCAGATCTCCCCACAGTCTTCTCCAGGACTGACTTATCAAATGGGTCCTGCTAAGTGATAAGTTGTTTAAATGGCCCTAAGTCACAGCAATATTGCTATGTTTAAAAAAAAAAAAAAAAACAGCAAACAACAACAAAACTAAGTTCAAATGGGATAGCATTTCACTTGATTTTCCTCAATGTGTCTCTCATTTATTAGGAATTATGTTACTCTCAAAAGAGCAATACAGTCTGCAACTGGCCGGGGTAATGTTCTAGGACCAGTGTGAACATACCAGCTAAGAAGGATGCCTTTCCTTGGAGTCCATCCCCAAACAACACATTCAGAACTGCTCAGGACCCTGGAGCTTTAAGCCCATGGGTTCAAAGACTTACTTAAGGAATCCTTTCAACAGCTAAACACAGCTTTCCCACTTTTATCAAACTAAGCTTTCTGTTTGATTGATTTTGGTTCAGTGTGGTTTGGTTTTTCAAGACAGGGTTTTTCTGTGTAGCTCTGCTTATCCTGGAACTCCGTCTGTAGACCAGGCTGCCCTTAGACTCATAGATCCACCTGTCTCTGCCCCAGTGCTAGGATTAAAGGTGTGCGCCACCACCCGTCTGGCATCCAAACTGAGCTTTTATTTATCCACGGCCAGTTTGGAGAGCAGGTGACTAACACCAGGACCAGGACCCTTCTCCAGACTGCCTTTTCCCCAGCCAGCTCGTGAAGCAGTGTAAACAGATGCAATGTGTCCCCAACATGTCAGTTTCATAGCACAGCAAGCGCCAACTAACTAGATAAGTGAGAATTCCATGGGGTTGCCAGCTCAGGCACAGAGGCACACTCCTTCCCTCCAAACATACAGACATCTTCTCCACAAAAGGACAAACAAGCCACTTTGCTGGCTACCTAACTAGAGGAAGAGTAGAAAGAGGAGTACGTCTACAACTGATTCTGAAAAATAAAACCTTATGGGTGTGCTCACGCTTTATTTGTTAGTATGGACTATGCAAACACTTATTATTTGAGGTTTGGGAGAAGCCTGCAAAAAGAAATCCATCTCAATTGAGCCCAGTATTATCAAGACTCTATGCATTTTTCTTTAAAAGTGACCCTGTTACTAAGATTCCACACATCAAATATTCAGAGTACCAAAAGAAAGGTATGCAGGGGAAATGGAACTAAACGACCGGGTGGGCCTTCAGCTAGCCTGCTTTACACACACACACACACACACACACACACACTCACACACACCACAGCGGGGGAGGGGGGAACTGTGATTTTATGTGCCTTTTAAGAATTCACACACTCCAGTCTCCAAGCCAATAGCACACTAAGTGGCTCCATCAGGTGAGAGCCAGTGTCTCCAAAGGGAGCTGTTGAGGACAGAGTGCCTCATGGGTCTCTGCAGGCACACCACTCACTCCCCTTAAAGAAAGCCACCAAGTCCACTCCTCAGCAGGAGACAAAGCCACGCTCTGGTCATGTGAAATGTGACCAGCTCAGCAAACAGGGAAAAGGCAATGTTGCCATTAAATTTGCAAATCCCATAAGACTGACAACTGAATAAATACAACTTGACCAAAGGCTTACTTTATTTTTAATTCAAAATCTCACTATAATTAACACCATCATTAACATTTTTCTGCCTCAAATAACAACACTAACCAACCAAAATTAGTGTCAGGATTTGTACTTTTTCATAAAGAAAACAGCGCCCAGAAAACCCTCAACATCCAGGATTTCTGTAGAAATGTCCTTCTCATTTGAACTTAGAGCTAAAGGACACTCTGTACTTGAGAGAGCAAGGGGAGTTCCAGGTGGGAAACGCGCCTATGATTACACCTGGCCCAACAGAGACCACAAACAAACGAGGCAGGCCAATATGAGGAATTCAGTGTCCTTTTAAGCCATGCATTTAGCCTTTTCTGTACACAATTCTCTTTCCTCTCCTAAAGGGCACTGTGACTCTCCAAATTCTGACAGAGGAGAAAGAAGCAGGATTAGAGAAGCAACAGACTACAATTTAATTTCCCATTAATGACTGTTTGGAGAGTGAACTGAGGCAAGGCATCCTACGACTTTGGGACACAAAACAAAGGACAGATCTTTATTATGAAGAGACTAGAACATATGATGTTAAAAACAAAATGAGGCTGGAGAAATGTCTCCGTGGGTAAGAGCACTTGTTGCTCTTGCAAAGGACCTGGGTTCAATTCCCAGAACCCACACAGTGGCTCACAACCATCCATAATTCCACAAGATCCAATGCCCTGTTCCAACCTCACCAAGCATTTACTTGGTACCCAGACATATATACGAGCAAAACACACATAAAATGAATACATCTAATTTTTTAAAAATTAAATAAAGATTTAAGAAATAAACAACAAAACAAAACAACATTGCCAGGGTCTGATACACCCAGAAGCCATAGAAAATGCAATCTAGGTTGTCTGCTTCCTCATACACTGAGAGAGAGGGTGCACAGCATTCACTTTGGGAATTAATATCAAAATGCTTCCAGGAGCAGGAGCACAGGAGAGTGAGTTCCCTAACAGTTTCAAGGAGCAATGTCCCGGAGGAGACAGCAAGAAAAATGTTGCTGTACTGGCGGTCTTGAATGTCTTTTTAAAGGCCCATGAGTTAAAGGTTCAGTCACAGAGTGTTGTAATTAGGGGGTAGTGGGACGGACATGATGCACACAGCCTGGCCTAGCAGTTCCATAGGTCCCCAAAGAGGGCTGTGGTACCTTTCCCCTTCCTTCCTCTAGTCAGCTGTCAATTGACACCTGGACTGATCCCATTCCTGACTACTGTGCATCCTCAAAGCCTTGGAAATGATGCACAAAACACCAAAAAAAAAAAAAAGTGTGGAAAACAGAACTATTGCATAAGAAGCTATTGTAACTTTTTAAAGTGTTTAAACATCTAAATTATCTAATGAGGTATGCTTATCCATAAAAATAAATTAAAGCATGATTTAATTTGAATGTGGACCATCACAGACTACTGTCTCAAATCACAGCTTCCTCAAAGAGGGAAATGCAACTGGGTGAGAAGAACTCTTTGTTCTACCGAGTGTGCTAGCCTTAAATAATTTAAACACGTACAAAATTTTTCAATGTTCATTGCCATATTATTCGCTAACACTTTTCTGAGAATGTCTTATTTGTTTGGGTCATTTTAGAACACAGGGAAGCAAGCAGCACCCAGCCTCTTACCTGACTGTTTCACGTTAGTATCTGTCAATTTCTGTATTAAAGAGATGGGGAAGTGCTAGGGGAAAACTGAGTCAAAGACCTCTCTCTAGAAAGGCATGTGTGCCATTGGAAGATCAATGTTTAATTATAATTTTGAAAACTACACTACGTACATGACATGGATGAGCAGAGGAAATCAGCTCCTGTGGAGGGCAGAATGGGAAGGAGTGTGGGTCCAGGTGACTCCTGAGGAAGGGACTTTTCTTCCTGCCAGTCTTCAAGTCGGCTTACAAATCTAGAGGGTTTTGTATTTATTTTCCAAAATGGATAAAAGTAAAATAGGACTTCAAACTCTTCTTTTCCTCTTTGTTTTAGAAAACAAATGCAATATTCCACGATTGCCAACAGTAAACACAAGCACACTGATTTTGTACAGTTCACGTACGGCAGAATGCGGTGTGACCCAGGAGCGGCCTGTGAAGCCATTTTAGTTCTGAGACTAACTTTCTGACTTCTTGTACTTTTAAAATGTACTGCCTGGTCTCACTAGATATAGAAAACTACTCTGAGGTCACACGCTATTCACAAATAATTACTAAGGCAAGAGTATTGTGTTCATTTAAAGCCAAGTTTTCTTTAAAAAAAAAAAAAATGAAAATGAAAATTGACCAGAAAAAAAAAACTGGCAGTTTTCTGCACCACATTGCAACCAAGGTCTCTTCCAGAAGGGAATTTGGCTGACTACCCCTGAGCAACAACAGAAACGTGATTAGAGTTTCTGATAAGAATGTCAGCAAATGAAATCACAGAAAATTCCATTTCCCCGCATCTGAAATTGTACCAGTGTCTCACTTAATGTGGACAGTTAGACTTCTGGAACTGAATTCAAATCTAAAACCAGCTACTTTTAGCTGGGAAAGTAGAGAGCCAAAGCCCGGATAGTCTCCTACCTTCTTAATCTGCAGAGTAGATACAAAAATAATCTTGTTTTGTAGATTAACTCGGTGTTGGAGAAACATTGGAAGAGCACTTGGCATAGAGCACCATGTGTCTATTATTAAGACACAAACCCTGCTATAACTTTGATATTCAAGATGTTTCATTTGCATATGTAAAGACAGTCTCTAATTTATTTTTAGTGCAGACACTCTCCCAGTGTAACTAATCAAACAAATATTCAGAATGATCTTTTAAACTTGATGCTGGAATGACTGACCATAGGAACATTATAATCCCATTATTTATTTAATATCTAGATCATACCTAAAGATGTATTTATACTTGAATGTTTTAGAGATGCCAAAGCAACAGGTGCTTTTGGTATTTTCTAAAAATCCAGAAAGTTCCTAATTTAAGGGTTTAAAGAAATGTCCATTTAACTATCTTAGAAACTAAAAATAATTTTGAAAAAAAAAAGCAAAGATCTCCCCATTTTCAATCACCACAATAAAGACATAAGCATCCTGGTTTATGAGGTGGAAAAACAAAGCCTAAAAAGAAAAACTGTAAATGTAAAAATATTCCAATTCCTCTCCAAATAGAGTAAGATAACACACAGCTGAGGTACTAGGTTTCATTCATTATTAATAGTGTTTGCATTAGGGCTTCCACGAGCAAAGGTGGAAAACTAACAAGCCCTAATCACCTCTTTCCAATTCCAGACCAATGCCGTCTCCCACAAAACACAGCATGTTCCAAATCAAGATACACCCAGGGTCCATTACAGGCCTGCCTTTAGGTACTAACAGAAATACTTATAAGTGGCTGGATTTCAAATACTCATCTGCAGAGAGACACACATCAGATCTCCAAGTCACTACCAGTGAGTCAGTTCAGAACATCAGTGACTTTTACAAGGGGGCACATAAATTATTCTATGGCAGGAAATTTTGCTCCAAAAAGGGACTATGAGCATTATGTTGGCTGTAAATTTTCTTCCCTGGGCCCTCTGATTCAACTTGTTCTCACATAAATAATAATTATTTCTGGGCATCACATGTTTTCCAAAAAGATATCCCTACCTACTTTAATGACTTATGACAGCATTGAGGAAAAAACATGCTTACAAAAGAAACTAAAATGTATCTACATTATTTTGTGTATTATTATACTATCAACTCATAAGTATTCTCTATGCTGTCATACTTTCTTTAATGTGGGAGAAGTTTTTGCAAAGATAGGAACAAAACCTTAGGTTTGTAGTTACACTATGAAAACAGGGCTGAAGGAAAAGGGGAGATGAGAAACCAAGTTCTTTTTGATTGACATTTATGTCTTGTAGCATATCAATACTTGGGTCCTGGTTCCAAGGTATGACTATAAGGGAACTCTGTAAGGGTGTGATTTTGAGCCCAGGGGCGTGTGTCAGGTGTGCTTTGTGGGAGGTGAGGATTGAGACATAGAAAGAAAGTGATATACCAATTCTGTTCAAGGAAGTTTTGTGGTTTTGCTTTGTTTTGCTTTTGCTAGAGTGGGGCTAGAACCCAAGGTCTTCTACAAGCTAGATAAACACTCTACCACTGACCTATATCCTAAGCCAAGAAGTTTTCCTTTTGTTTAAATATCAGTCTGTCTTCTGTTTTCTATCTATTCTGCACACTCCCTTTGAGGGATGTCATTGAACAAGTATTGGGTTAGTTTGTTTTTTAAATTGTTGAATACCAATGCAGCAAATGAGAGAAACCAATTATTTTTAGTGCCTTTATTATTTTTCACCCTTTAAAAAAAAAAAGGTTGAATAGTATTTCTCTCCTTTCTGGTAAGTGCAGAAAAAAACAGACATTTACCCACAAGCCTGTCACTAGCGAGCACCCTCAAGAACCTTGCCTCGTTTTGTAAAGGCTTGGAAGTCAGGAAACGCAATGACGAAAAAGAAAAAGAAAAAGAAAAAAAAAAAAAAAGACCGGCTTCCCCGGCTCCCGGCTCCCCAGGGTTACTCCCAGTTTGGAAGCACCAGTTTTGACCAGATTCACAGTGAAGCGGAAGGACTGCAGACGGTCTAGCACCGGGCCATACCTAGGCCACCCGGCCAGGAGGCGCTGCGGGCTAGTCTCCAGGGGCCACCCGCAGGCCGCCCAGCCCCCACCCACTGGCGGCGGAGCCCGGCCCAGCACCCGAGCCCCGAGTTCTGCGCCGCCCGCCGGGGTTACTCGCGGTCATTCGGCTGCACTACCTAGCCCTGGCTTCTCTATCGGTGTTCGGCCCCAAGTCGCCCCAAGGGACGGGCAGCAAAAAGCAGGAAGATGGGTCAGAGGATGAAGGGAAAATGGACACCTCAGTTTGGAGTTTCTGCAGGCTCTCTCAAGTTTTCTGTCTTTAGAAGGAACAACAGTGGTCTCCCACTTTGCGCCAGGGGCTGCAGCTCTCTGGAGCGCAGTAAGCTTGTGGGTAGGACCCCTGGGTCAAACAAAGCCCCAGCCCTCGAGCACTCAAAGACACAAAAGATTCCGTTTGGGACACTTCCTACTCGAGTTCTTTGGAAACAAGGACACGCCGCCCCAGTCCTGAGTGTCCAAGTCAGAGGCCAACACAGACCACTTTAATAAAGGAGTGGGGACTCTGAAATGACACTTGTGGGCGACGGCCGACCCGGAGCTAGACAAAGGGAGGCGCTTCACAGACGATCCTCGTCTCCCTAGTCCAGTGACTGCGCCCCTAGGGCGCCCGAGAACCCTGGCTCCCACTGCTCCCGAGGAGGATCTCCCAGGCCAGAGATGCTCTCCCGGGTGTCCGGCTGGGGAGACCCGAGTGCTGCAGTTCTGCATCCCAAGGTCCCCACAGCCCTTCGCAGACATCCTCCCCCAATTTATGCTGCCCCTGTCCTATCTGCACTCCTAGAAGTAGGAAATATGGGGGTTCAAGGACCAAAGTCCAGGAAACCGAGAGCTTCCCAAAGCTTCCTTGGCCCTGAAACAAAATACCCAAGTCACTGAAGAACCTCTTACCTGTTTTCCACTTTGGTGTTTGTGTCTGTTTCTCCCACCCTGCACAAACCCTTCCAGAAAGGGGGAAGGGAAAAAAAGTTGGGGGGAAACGGAGCAGAGGCGCGCCCCAAATCGGCTGCAGCTGAGCGGGTCCCCGCGGCGCCCCTGCCCAGCCTTGCGCAGGCTGCGGAGAGAGGTGTGGGCTTGGCCGGTCCCGGCCCGCTCGCTCGCCCTCGGAATTACTGGTTTTTGCCGCGACTAGTTCCTTTTATAGATTCGGCTGTGCGGAGCGCCGGGGTTACTACCGGTCAAATGCTGTTCTCTCCCTCTTCCCCCGCCCCCTTCCCGGCCTCTGTTTATGTAGTTCAGTCACTCAGCAGAAAGCACGTGGAGCCGCGGCCCGCCCCTTAAACGGGCGACAGTGCGCCGCGGCGGCGGGCGCCGGGGACGCACGGTGCAGGCTTCGTGGGGTCCAGTTCCGTCGCCCCGGCCCTGACCTGCTAGCCTCGGGCGAACGGGAAACTCCGCCAAGGACCCCGCGTTCCCAGCAGCGGAGGGAATGGGGAAAAAACGCTTCCTGTAAACTCTCGCTGTGTGCAATAGTTTGGGATTTTTGGTTGATTGGTTGGTCGGTTGAGGAGTGGGTTGTTGTTTTTTGGGGTTTTGGGGGGTTTTTTTTGTCCCCCTCAACACATATACAGCCTCCCTCCCTCTCTCCTTTTGTTAGTTTACTGGGCCCCCAGGTTGGGAAGGAAGGCTGACCCGTCCAGATGTCCAGATGCCTATCATCTTCTGTCTCTTCCTTGCAAAGCCCTAGGTGGGGGTGGGGGGTGGACAGAGTGATTATCAGCCTGATTTTGGTTTCTGCCTCAAACCTTGACTTTGGCTTTTCAAAAGAAGACCTGATACCTTCGAGAGTCTCAGTCTGCACCTGCTACACACACACACACACACACACACACACACACACACACACACACACACACACACACTGGGCGGGGGTGGGTGGGGGGAGGGACAGAAAGACAGATCCCTCAGAAGATCATTGAAGAATTTCTTGCTTCATCTCTTTCTAAATCGGAGGAGGCTTTGTTTTCATTATAATGCACAGGGCTTGGGTTTTAACTCATAAGGATTTTTCGACTGCCTTGGAAAATTATATAACCTCTCCAGCTTGTCGTCAGCTTCTCTCTTAGTTATTTCCATGGGCAATCAGGTAACGGACTGCCCCACACAGCAGTCTGATAGAGGTAAGAGGCTTCATACTACAAGCCTACATGGTGCATCCTACATTAGGCTAACAAATATCTCGTCCTTGACAAAGACAGTGCATCAAAAAGCAGGTTTACACTTCAACTCCTCAGTTTGGTCGGAACCTGGGTAGGAATGGGGTGGAGTAACAGAGCTACCGCTAACCCCATTCTCTTCTCAGCCCAAGCTCCATCACATTCCAGAACTGCAACACCTGCAGAAAGAGCCCCCCTCCCTCCATTGAGGGTACTTGTAAACCACAAAAAAAGACAGCTGTGGTCACAAGAGTGGGTTTCCATGTCAAACTGGACCAAAGTTAGATGAAGTTTTTCTGCCTCTATTTTATTTTATTTATTTTAATTGAGATAGAATCTCACGTAGTCTGGTCATAAACTCAATAACCTTGAATTCCTGATCTTCTTGCCTCCACCTCCCTAGACCTAAAATTACAGGAGCCAGGTGCCACACCCAGTTTGTACGGTGCAGGGAGATGAGCCCAGTTTCTTGCATGCTAGGCCAGCACTCTGCTCACTGAGCCACATCCTCAGTCCTTGTCTTTCCTCATCTTTCAAGAAGAAGAAAGTTCTCTTTGTCTCTGAGGAGTTTTCTGAAAAATGAATTTGTTGAAACCTTTGAAGTCCTTGGAAGAAGGGCACCATAAACAGAATCTTCCTGACTGAGCATCAGTGGCATTTTTTAGTGATGTCCATAGCCTATAAACTATTTCCTGTGACAGACTTTCAAAAGTCTAGCAGTGAATTTAAAATAATGACTGTGACCATCTGTGTACAAAGAAAAATGCCTAAGGGAATAGCTATCATTCTTCACACGATTTTAGAAAGAGAGTAGATCTCTCTGTCTCTTTTCCCACTTTCTCTATACCTTACGATGTTTAAATCCTAACACATCACCTAACACAATTATTCTTTTTGTACTTTAAAGGGCATGGTTGCCAACAGTACTCCTTTGAAATTCGGTTTCCAACACTCGAATAGTGGCTCACAACCATCTGTAACTCCAGTTCCAGGAGCTCTGACACCATCTTCTGGCCTACACAGGCACCAGACATGTATTGGCACACACACATGCATACAGGAAAAACACTCCTGTACATAAATCTTTTCTTGGTCTTAAAAATAAAAGCTAACCTCTTGGGGTCCTCTACTAGGGAGTAGGCCACATTTAAGCACTACACAAATCCCACAGTTAGAATGCTAGAGAAAGAAGAAAGACAAGAAAGAAAGCTCCAGGCAGAGCATCCCAGGATCTTCACCATGTGAAGGCAATGGCTCCGAAGCCAAACTCGATCCCTTTAACTAAGAACCCCTGTGGGGTTCAGAATCTGCTCCTGCTCCCAAACACACACACTCAACTTTCATCACAGTGAGCACACAAACACACTGCGGTGTTGAGACTGTGTGTACACACATATTTTGTAACTCTCCATCCTTAAACCCCTACAGAGATCAAATGTTTCATCCCAGTTACACTCAACATCAGTCTGTTGAGACCACGTGGCACACTCTGCCAGCGGGACAGCATCAGGGATTACACTGCTGGATTTCAACAGTCAGAACTTTGAGGAGATCACACTTCTGAGAGAAATTCAAAGCGGGAATCTCTCCCTCCCCGCCTCTGAGCATCTCTGGTTGGTTTGTTTCTGAGCATGCTTCCAAGAGCTTTCCCTATCACATTTCTGAAAACTTCCACGAGTTCACCAAAACCACACCTTCTCCCAGGAAGCTCTGTCTACACAAATGGGAAGGTCTCTCTCTGTTACTGCGCTCTGAAATAGTAGATTCCGTAAATGTGCCCTGGGTGGCTTGACCGACATTCTATTCTGAGATGACCCTGGGATCTTCTAATTACAGACTTGACCTTCAGGCAGCTGGGGCTGAATTGACCTTTTTAGAGGTCATAGAGATACAAGAAGCTTCGTTTTATCGAGGCTTTTACATTGAGAGTCCCTGGAAGGCAGTACTTGGAGGATACCTTTTTTTTTTTTTTTTTTTTTTTTTTTTTTTTTAGTTTTTCGAGACAGGGTTTCTCTGTATAGCTTTGTGCCTTTCCTGGAACTCTGTAGCCCAGGCTGGCCTCGAACTTACAGAGATCCGCCTGCCTCTGCCTCCCAAGTGCTGGAATTAAAGACGTGCACCACCAACACCCGGCCGGAGGATACCTTTAATACATTTCTAGCAGCCAGTCTATATACACCTTACTTAAAAAGAGACTTTTAAAGAATAGGATGATTTTCACCACATGTGTTTCTTGACTGGTACACCTACTATTTGATTCCCAGTAGCTAAAAAAAAAAAAAAAAAAAAAAAGATTATTGCGAAG
The DNA here is from genome assembly GCF_903995425.1 of Onychomys torridus. Taxonomy (NCBI): domain Eukaryota; kingdom Metazoa; phylum Chordata; class Mammalia; order Rodentia; family Cricetidae; genus Onychomys; species Onychomys torridus. The sequence continues at coordinate 73,425,380 of NC_050444.1, forward strand.
AATTTCTAAAAACATAAACAAAATGATCTTTCAAGAATTTGCAGTGATTAAGAAAAACCTACTGGTCAGAATATTAGAAAATGAAACACAGTTCAAAATTTCAAGAAGAGGACTAGAGATGGTTTAGTCAGTAAAGTACTTAGCATGCAAACATGAGGGCTTGAGTTCCTATCCCCAGACGCCACATGAAAAGGCAGGTGTGGTATACCAATAATCCCAGCATTGGAGAGATCGAGATGGAAGATGAATGGAGCCGACTGGCCAGCCAGTCTAGTGGAATCAGTGAGCTCAGATCAGTGAGAGACTCTGCCTCAAATAAATAAGGTGGAGTGCAACTGAGGAAGACATCTGATGGTGAGCTCTAGCTTTCAAATGCATGCATACACACACACACACACACACACACACACACACACACAAACACTAATTACACACCACATACACACATACACACATGCATGCACACATACTACATACACACACATACACACATTATACACATATACACATGCACACACAGACACACACACCACACAGACACATGCCACACACACACTACATACACACACATACACACATACACACACACCACACAGACACATGCCACACACACACACTACATACACACACATACACACATTATACACACATACACACACACCACAGACACATGCCACACACACACACTACATACACACACATACACACATTATACACACATACACACACACCACACAGACACATGCCACACACACACTACATACACACACATATACCCATTATACACACATACACATGCACACACAGACACACACACCACACAGACACATGCCATACACACTACATACACACACATACACACATTATACACACATACTCATGCACACACATACACACACACCACACAGACACATGCTACACACACACATACTACATGCACACACATACACACATTATACACACATACTCATGCACACACATACACACACACCACACAGACACATGCTACACACACACATACTACATGCACACACATACATTATAGACACACACAGACACGTGCACACACATACACACACTACACCCACACACCTTTTCTTCCCAAAAGATTAGTAAACCATCTTTAATAAGGATAGATGAAAAGACTTTCAGTTCAAATTTGAGTCAGTTTAATTTCAATCCATGTTTAGACACAGAAACAAACCCTCAAGCCATCAGTGATCAAATGACCCTGGGTGGAACAGGCCCTAAACCATGTAGATTCTGAATGCAGTGATTCTTTTTAAATGGACCACAGAGATCTCTTCTGTATTAACGTGAATTCTATTAACACCCAGGCAAGATACAAAACTGTTACTACTTCTGGCCTTGAGAAAGATATATGTGAGGTTTTTGTTCAGGTCAACCAGGAGGCCAATTTGTAAACAAATATATTCTCTGAATATCAGTAAAAATTGTGGGGGTTTTTTTGTTTTTGGGTTTTTTTTTGTTTGTTTTGTTTTTGCTTTTTTTCTTAAAGCCACAGTTCTGTTGGACAGTTGTGGTGAACACCTTTAATCCCAGCTCTCAGAAGACAGAGGCAAACAGATCTGTGTGAGTTCAAGGCCAGCCTGGTCTACAGAGTTAGTTCCAGGACTGTTAAACAGAGAAACCCTGCCTTGGGGCAGGGCAAGGGGAACACAGTTTCAGCCTGCCTTCCTTCAAACCTCCCTTCGGCTAAAACTACAGGAAAACTTTAATGCCTGTTTCTTGTGTTTCATTAACTTCTCCACGGTGCCCAGGCTGTTCTGTCCAAGTTAGTGATGCAAAGAATTCAGAATATCTTTTGTTATTATAAAATATATATATTGCAGAAAATACACAGAAAAAGTCCGGAAACTCAGACAGACATTTTGTAGCTGCTAACGTTGATGACCTCTTCTAGGTCCTCAGACTATTTGATCTCTGGTATTTGACACTGTTGGCCACACCTGCCTTCCTGTAGCTAGTTCTTAAATTAATCTCTAGTTCTTAAGAGAATCTGGTTCTCTTCTGGCTGTTCTGTTACTTTAACCACACTTTATCTAATCTCTCTCTCTCTCTCTCTCTCTCTCTCTCTCTCTCTCTCATGCACACATGCTTGCACAGGCACTTGAACACCTAACACACACACACACACACACACACACACACACACACACACAAGTTTTCTTCTCTGTGTTTCTACATCTTCCTCTAAGCAGATTCTCTGTGCTGATATTTTGTGTATGCTCTAACAAATAAAGCTTGCCTGAAGATCAGTGGGCAAAGCCAGCCACTAGATTAACTTAGGGGCCAAGCAGTGGTGGCACAAACCCTTAATCCCAGCACTTGGGAGGAGGAAACAGGAAGATTGGGAGTTCAAGGCCACCCTGGGCTACAAGAGAGTGAATCTGTCTAAAAGAGAAACAGAGCCAAGCGGTGGTGGTGCAAGACTTTAATCCCAGCACTAGGGTGCTGTGGAATAATGCTTTTGTACACTGGCTTAATAAAACGCTGATTGGCCAGTAGCCAGGCAGGAAGTGTAGGTGGGATAAGCAGACAAGGGGAATTCTGGGAAGAGGAAGGCTGAGTCAGGAGACACCAGCAAACCACCCAAGGAGCAACATGTAATGACACACAGGTAAAGCCACAGAACACGTGGCAACATATAGATTAACAGAAATGGGCTGAGTGTAAGAGCTAGTCAGCAGTAAGCCTGAGTTAATGGCCAAGAAGTTTTAATTAATATAAGCTTCTGTGTGTTTACTTGGGTCTGAGCAGCTGCAGACCAAGTAGGACACAGGAAACTTTCAGCTACACTAGGGAGGTGGAGACAGGAATATAAAGAGGGCAGAGACAGGATCTCAGGGCCATTCTCCACTTCTTGCTTTCACTTGAAGTCTGTCTGGGTGTGCTGAAGCCAGTTCATACCAGCTCAGAAGGGCCTGTTGTGCCCTTCAGGAACTCAGCAATTGGTATCCCTAGGTCTAACTTGAGATGATCAGTGACATGAAGATTTATACCACTGGAAATTATAAATCAGAACTTACTTGTTTGCTTGATTTTTCTTTTTCATTCCTCTTAGCTTTGATTTTTATTTTGTTTTGTTTTCCTTAAGAAAACCACTTATTAACATTTATCAGCACAAAACGACGAGGACATTCTGCAAGTTACAAACTGCCGCCAAAACACACACACACACAAGAAAACTCAAAATTTCTTATCTTCCTTTTAAATCTCTCATCTGAAAAAAACAAACAAAAAACAAAATAAGCAAACAGAAAAACTTCACTTTACTTCATAATATCATCATCCAGTCATCTACTCTGGGAAATCACAATCTTGTTCAACATTTTTGTCTCTGTCTCCATCTTTCTCTTCTCATTTGAAAGAACATCAGGCCCAACTTTTTAAAGGTTTTGTTTCTTCTCCATTCCCACTGATGATTTCAAGCCTGAAATGTGCCCTTCTGTATTGCAGTACCCTGCACAACACAAGGCTGCTTCCTCCTCTTCCTATTTATCTTCCCTTAGAGAAAAATTGTTCACTTGGGGAGGAAGGAGGGGGGAGGTAATTATATCACACAGAACAAAAAATGATCATCACATGCAGCACCCCCACCCCAGACACACACACTTCCTATTGTTTTCCTTAGCTTCCAAAAACCAACCAAACAAACAAACAACTGCACTCCTGTTTCCTTAAGATGGCCTAGGAAGCATTTTGAACCTGCAACCTTTGCAGGCCTTTGAAGCTGATTGTAAGTCCTGCTTCTGACTTCATCCTCTCCTTCCAGTCTACAGCTGCCTGCTGCCATCCCCCAGACTGAATCATCTGCTTCCCCAAAAAGTGTTTGGGAACCCTTTTTATCATCTCCTCCTTAACAGTCCTATTCCACTGTTACCCCAGAATATAGAAGAGGTAGTCAGTCGTAGCATTAAGAGTAGTTAAGAGGGAGAACTTTAAAGTATTCAAATCATCAATCAATTTTACCCCCAACTCAAATCTACCAACATGCCTCTCCACAGATTCACAGAGGACACTTACACATACGTAGCCTTATGTGTGAGAAGAAAATAATTGGACTTGGATGATTAAAGGAAACCAGGCCTTTATTATGGCAGAATTCTTGTATCTGCATTTTTCCCTTATTCAGAGTCCTTTCCGGACACTGAGGAATCCACATTCCTGGCAGTGATTTTGGAGATGAGGGAAGGTTTTATGCCTTTGCCAAGAGTTGTCCTTCTCTGGGATACAAAAGAATAAGTCGTTAAAAGATAAATCCTAAGAAATGTTCCAGATTCCCTTTCCTAGCTTCTGAAGAAACAAGTCTCTTTTCCCTTCCCATATGTGGACCCTGGGGACCATTCCTTCCAGGCTGGCATTTGTTGTCCTCATGGTTATTTTGGACCCTTCCTTGCAGACCCTACATGGATTCTCAACAATTCCTCAGAAAGACCCAACATTCGTGCTATTGAAAGACCAAATGTCCAACAGTGCTAGGACCCTTCCTGTGTCCACCTCTGTGGTCATGCTTCTAGTGAGTTGGGATGTGAAACTTGGGTCCTATGTTTAGATAGTCCCAGATTGTATATCAGAAGGGAATGTACTCCATTCTTCTGGGCCTGATGCAGAACTTACACTAATGCCAATCTCACATAATCATTTCTTGACTGGACCCATCTCAACTCAGCAAGAAGTCTGTCTGCTTAACATTGGGCTTAGACAAGCCTTGACTTGGTGCCTAAAGAAGAAAAGAAAGCAAAATGGAGGAGTCAAGACCTAAGACATCTAAAAAACATAGGTTAAAAGCATGGGGAATGTGGAATAACAATGGCGTGAAACAGGAGGCTTCAGGGTGATCGTCAGCCTGACAGCTTGGACCAGGAGACTTAGATCCACTAATTTACTGGAAGAAATTTGTCATAAAAGAATGTAAAAAAATACAATGAAGGGACTGGAGATATGGCTCAGACTATTTGCTGCTCAAGCATGAGGACATCCCAGCAGCCACATAAAAAGCTAGGAGTGGCTAGGGTTAGGGATGGATAGACAGTAGAGGGTCAATGAAGCTTGTCTCTGAGTTCAGTGAGAGTCCTTATCTCAAAAAAATAAGGCAGAGAGTGATAGATCAAGCCATTCTCCTCTGAATTCTATGCATGTGCACACTTGTGGGAGACTATGGGGGTCCATTCCCACCTTTTCTAGGGTTCTTAGGAGAAGGAGAAAGGGATAAGAAATAATAGGTAGAGAGACCTAGCCGATGAGAAGAAAGAAACCCAGGATAGCTTCGGCCTGGATCAATACCCAACAGCCTCATCTTTTATTGAAAAGGGCTTTTTATAATATGCCAAGGGAAGAGGCAAAAGACCTCCCCCTTGTAAAATCAAAACATGCCTTACAGCCAAGTGTAGACCCTTCCAAACACCTGGTAACCATACCCATGGTCAAATCATCCCATTATGCAGCCCTGCTGGGTAAAGCAAGCCCAGATTCTCTGACCCTGAGTAAGTTCTCATTGGGAAACCTGTGTGAGTCTTCACACACATCAAAAAGGAAAAAATGGTGAATTAAAAAATATGTATGTTCAGGACTTCTTCAAGAATAATTTTCACTTATTGCTTATAAGAGTGAACATTTCAAAACTATTTAATCATCTAACTTTATAAAAAATACTACATAAACTCTACTAAATTCACATGATAGGATAGTGGACAGCCATGAGAAATTAAAATTCTGTTCAAAGATTACTGACACAGGAAACTGTTCATGGTAAATGCTAATTGTAAAGACAAAGCTATAGTTCTATGCATATGTGACTCATATTTAGAAGGTTTTTAAATATATTTACTGTTTTTTCATTGAATATGTTTGCATAGAAAACACTGGAAACCCCTACTTAGCTGTTAGCAGCCGTTGTCTGTGGGTGGTAAGACTATGAGTAATATTTTCACACATATCTGTAGTTTTCAGTTATTCTGGGATAAGCATGTACAATTTTTAGCTAAGAAAAAACACTATGAAAAACAGTTTGTAGGTAAGTAGTGGGAAGAGAGAATTCACAACTTCACAAGGAAAAACTGTAATTTACCACATGAAAACAGTATATTTTATAAGCATGTATGTACACTGACAAAGAGCAGGAGAGAATCTGAAGAGATAAAGATGGTTAAGACTGTTGTGGGATATTTGTACACTGTGTGAAGATGTGTTTGCTGTGACTGGTGTAATAAAAAGCTGAATGGCTGACAGCTAAGCAGGAGGTAGAGGCAGGTTTTCCAGGAGAGAAAGGAAGAGGAAGAGGAATCTAGGCATGCTGGGGAAGCGAGGAAACACAGAGAGGAAACAGGAGGTACAAGATGGAGGAGAGGGAACGCCACATGACAGAATGTAGATTAATATAAATGGATTAATTTAAGTTATAAGAACTAGTTAGGAACAAGCCTAAGCTAAGGCTGAGCTTTCATAATTAATAAGAAGTCTCCATGTCGTTGTATGGGAGCTGGCTGGCAGGATAGAAAAAGACTTGTTATATAAGATAGCGAGATATCTTTGGTGGGTGGGGTTATGAGTTGTCAAAGTATATAGGGATTCTGAGCTAATCCTAGGCCTCTACCAGCTAAATGAAAAGCCCAGGGACTTGAAAGATGGCTCAGTGGTTAAGAGCATTGGCTGCTCTTTCAGAGGGACTGGTTTCAATTCCCAGCACCTACATGGCAGCTCACAGCTAGTTCCAGAGACCAACATCTCATACAAACAGACATGCATGCAGATCAAACACCAATGAACATTAAATAAATAAGTGGATGGATGGATGGATGGATGGATAGATAGATAGATAGATAGATAGATAATTTGGGGGGAGGAGAGCCCAGTATATTTAAGCCTTTTTCAAAATTCTTCTCTCATATATTCCTCTCCCTCCTTCTTTCCCTTCAGAAAAGGACAGGCCTCCCAGGGATATCAACCAAACATGTTAAGCCTTTTTTTTTTTTTTTTTTAAATTTTAAGCTGGTCTTCTGATGTTTTCCCTCATATTTGTAGAGCCTATCTATGTGTCCTGTGTATTCCATGTCTGTGTTTCTGTTTGTGCATCTGCTCCAGGTATTTATGAGTTGGTCGTGTAAGTTTTGGGAACTTCTTGGAATATATCCTGTTCAAGAAATGAGAGTTGTTATTGTTGTTGCCACTGAGTTCCTTCAATGTTGTTGTCATATTAAAATACAATGTAAATATTCCTCAATATTCAAGAACTTGTTAAATGTGGCTCCTTCTAAATTTTCTATGTATAGTCTTTTTTAAAAATGATGTTTTCCATTAAATGAGTCAGTATGATGTGCACTGCTCATCAACCTAGGAGCAAATGTGGTCATTTTAACTTTTTTAGTCACTCATAGTCTTGTCTGTTAATGGGAAGTCCAGTATCTCTCTCTTGAAATGCCCCTCTTCCCACTCAACACTGCCTGTATAAAGCTCTGCAGTGCTAGAGATTTAGAAAGGTTAGGCTGTTGGCCATATTTTTAGTGACTTGTGTTACAACTTTTACCAAACCACATGGCTAAAGACTGGCTCTACCAAGCCCCACATGCCCTTGTCACTTTGGGGAATGACGTCCATGCTGATCCCGACAGCAGAACACCTTTATTGCACCTCTTAACAGTGTAGCACTTCAGTTTCTATTAGTGGTTCAATGCTGAGGGTCCCCTGACTACACCCAGCCTTTTGACAATAGGTTGGGGCAGAAGAGTACTGAAATTTTATCTGAAATAGTTAACATAAATGGAAATGTCAACCAAAAGTCTCTATTATCACTTCAGTTGAAAAGGTGGAAAATGTGATAACACAATCAACAAGGGCTGGTGCTGACAAGGGTTCTCTCAATAGAGATGCTCTTTCTACATTCTCAAACCCTCTCTAAATCACGGCGGTATGCATTTGACTCACATACTTGACCTCTACAGCCTTTTGCATTGGTAGTTCCTTAGAAAAGAAGCTCTTAGGGGTAGAACAGGGAGAGGAAGCAAGATGGCATTCGGCAGTATGTCTTCCACTCTGAGAACGTCCTGGGAGCATGTGAGTATGGCAGATAGTGAATTACCCTACATCTTCACTGAGCTGAATCTGGCTGAGAATCCTACATTATAAGTTAATTTTGATTATTACATTAATAATCAGGCACTCATCTTCCCTTAAAGACCCCACAGAGCTCTGGGTTTCTAGTTAGGCTAGCTTGGGCTTGAGTTTTATAGTCATATACGTTTAGGCTTGGTACTGAACCCAACTTAAGTCACAAAGCAGCAAAAGGCAAAGTCTTCAAAAATCTTCACTTTTCAGCAGCAACAAAGGCCTAGTAAAATCAGCAAGGAGGAGTCAGAGAGGTCAAAAACAGCCCTCTGTTTGGGGGACCAAAAATGAGACCAAAGAACACAACCCATAAGAGCCCAAAGTTTGATCTAAGTCACTTGGTTAATTGAACTGAAGCCTGGAGGTAAAAGATTCAAGATGAAAAGCACCACTACAGGGGGAGGGGAGGTGGGGGACAATGAGGTGAAGGTGGAGAAGCAATAGATCAGGAAAATGAGTAGGACAAAGAGTCCCTAGGTGAACCCTCAGTGTATGACTGAGAGCATTTTCAGTGACTTGAGAGTCCATGACATACGGTAATCGTTTGTTCTTCAGACAATGTGTCATCTGATGTTCTGAGAAGTGACCAGTGTGTCATACATATACAATACAATGCAATGCAATACAATGCAATGCAATGCAATGCAATGCAATATAACACAATACAACACAACAAAACACAATGAAAACCAAACTTGAAGCTTCACATTCTTCATTTTCTTAAAGCCATGCAATGGCAAACCCAAATGAGAGAATGAGATTTCAATGGAACTACAGAGTCATAGTAACTTAATTGTAAAAATGGATGCTTGAAAAGAAGCTGTTTTTAAGTCAACCATCAACTTATCCAGGCATAATTTCTAAACTGAGGAAGAAATAGCCTTCTCAAGAGATTCTCTCAGTCACCCTATACATAAAGTTATACTTTGTACTTAGCAATATTCAATTTTCAACCATATAAACATTTTGCAGTTATTTTTCTCCAACCCAAGGATTTGCATCTTGCATATAAAAGGCAATTTATTGGTGAAATTATTAAGGCCACTCCACGTAGTTAAAAGGGAGGTTTATTTTGTGGGGTAACTTACAAATGAAGGGGTAGGTTGCAGGGTCTGGCAAAGGTATAGGGTAGTCCAGCGGTGTTCTCTGGAGAACTCTGCTCAGTCCACCTCCAGCGTCCGGCATCCCGGAACCAAGAAAGCCACCTCCTCCTGCTCCTCGGTCTTCTGCTCCCCCCTCTGCCCCGCCTTGTGGGCATGATCATTACTGAAGCCTCAATGGAGGTTGGAACTTCCAGGCCAATGCTGGGATGGCTATCCACTACATCTCCCCCTTTTGTCTAAATAAGAAAGTTCTAACCTAATACAAGACTATACACAAAGAGATGGTTATCAAATATTGTCCAGGAGTAATGAGGGATAATGACTTAGATAAGTTGGAATTACAATAAGTGCAAACAATGTCAAGCAAAAAACACATAGTAAAATCCAGGGAAGTCTAGAGCGTGGGTAGGTGGCATGTTACAAAGATCATTCCAAAAGGTATCCTATCCTAAAGAACCTGAGTCTAATACATAATATATTCTATCTAAGATATTATATATGTATATATACTAAGTTGTAACTATAACTGCTAATCTCCAACCTCATCAAAGACCTGAGAAGGAATGTAATAATACCTGAGAAATGGGAGAAGGACGCAAGTGACTTTCAGGAGTCTTGCAAGAGTAGACAGAGACAGCTAGCAGCCTGGACAGTCACCTAATGTTTCTCAGTATCGTTGGTGCATTCAAATTGGCTACAGGCCTAGAGTATCTGACAGACCATTTCAGAAGCAGGAATTCTGAAAGACCATCTTACCCTGTCTTGGCAAAGTATGGTGGTCGCTTTCATTGTATCCCGCTTGTCCAGAAAGGACAGCATTTGTACTGTCAGCAGTTGAGGCAAGGGCAGTTCTTTGCCCAGTAGGCTATTTTGTGCCAAGAAGACAAACTTCCAAATGGAAATGTCTTAGAAGCCCAACATTCACTCGGGATCAAATTGGTGCTGCCAGGAGCAATTGTGTCTCACGTCAACAGAATGCTAAATTATTTAAATGCCATATTCTCTAGGTCCATGAAGTGTTTGAAGATTACCTGTCCATCTGACCTATGTATTTATAAATCTGGATAACCTAACTAACATAATTATAGAGGTGACAAGCATAGGTGACAATAACTCTGTAAGTCTCATCTACCTAAACAACCTAAGGACTAAGGCTTCCTATAAATAAGGCAAAGAGTCTGTAAGGAATTGTACAGTAAAAGGACAATGACTTCAAATTGTGACAATACACAAAATATCTTTAACAGAGGTAGGAATGAATAGTGCAATATGCAATATGATAATAATCCTAAATATATATCAGTATACAGAATATCTTAAACAGAAGTAGAACATACATACAGTATGACAGACATAAATTCACATATGTATCAATATACAAATATTTCAAATAAGAGTAAAAATATGTGTACAATATAACAAACATAGTTCTGTATTTGTATCAATATACAAATTATCTTAAATAGGAATATAAAAAGTTTATATTTGTATCAACATATAAGAATTCATAACAGTGCAAAGGCTGCTATATTACTAAATTTGTTTACTAATGTATGTGATAGTCTACCATAACATGTTATACATATCCATTCCAGCCCGGCTAGCTCAGTCGGTAGAGCATGAGACTCTTAATCTCAGGGTCGTGGGTTCGTGCCCCACGTTGGGCGCCAGATATTGGTGAAATTATTAAGGCCACTCCACGTAGTTAAAAGGGAGGTTTATTTTGTGGGGTAACTTACAAATGAAGGGGTAGGTTGCAGGGTCTGGCAAAAGTATAGGGTAGTCCGGCGGTGTTCTCTGGAGAACTCTGCTCGGTCCACCTCCAGCGTCCTGTGTCCCGGAACCAAGAGAGCCACCTCCGCCTGCTCCTCGGTCTTCTGCTCCCCCCTCTGCCCCGCCTTGTGGGCGTGATCATTACTGAAGCCTCAGTGGAGGTTGGAACTTCCAGGCCAATGCTGGGATGGCTATCCACTACATCAATTACTTAAAAATATGCTTCTAATGTGTTTATAATCCACACACATTAAAAGGTGGAAAGTTAAATAGTTAAACAGGTTTAATATTTGGTTCAGCAGTGTTAGAGTATGTAGCTAAAGTGATATTTTGTAGTATACTCAGGCAGAACATTTTTAGAGTGGTTATGGCATTTAAATTAATCTATTTTGACTCAGAAAAATTTTAACATAGACTAAAACTCAAGTCTTCAAACTTACATGAGTCTCGTGAAAATGGAAATAAAACGTTTTTAAAAAGATTTATTTATTTATTATGTATACAGAAGAGGGTGCCAGATCTCATTACAGATGGTTGTGAGCCACCGTGTGGTTGCTGGGAATTGAACTCAGGACCTCTGGAAGAGCAGTCAGTGCTTTTAACCTCTGAGCCATCTCTCCAGCCCCGGAAGACTTTTTTTTTTTTTTTTCTGGAGCTGAGGACCCAGGGCCTTGTGCTTGCTAGGCAAGCTCTACCACTGAGCTAAATCCCCAACCCAGAAATAAAACTTTAAGGCTCTCTTCACACATTTATTTATCTATTTATTTATTTATCTGGGGTTGGGGCACTACACACCACAGTATGTATGTGGAGGTCAGAAGACAGTTTCTGGAAGTCAGTTCTCTCCCTCTACTACATGGGTTCAAAGGCTCCAACTCAGGTCATCAGGCTCAGCAACAGGAGCCTTTATCCACTGAGTCATCTCACCAAGCAGAAGTAGGTTGTAAACACATATAAATACTAGATGCTCATGGTCAAATGTCCAGATTATAACAAAGGCATAAAATAAAATGATTAATTAAAAAAATAAGAAAAAGGGATCATTTCTAGGCCCTATCCAGCAATGACTTATGCCGGTCTCTAGTGTCCATTCCTTCAGAGTTTTTCATTGAATAAAATGTATGTACTTGGAAATATTCTTGTTTTAACATCCATGCTTACATACACACTCTTGGTAAGCTATTTCTTTCTTTCTTTCTTTCTTTCTTTTTCGAGACAGGGTTTCTCTATGTAGCTTTGTGCCTTTCCTGGAACTCGCTTGGTAGACCACGCTGGCCTTGAACACACAGAGATTAAAGGTGTGCACCACCACCACCCGGCGCTAATTCTTTTTTGTATAATATATCAACTTTTTTCTATACAAACAAATCCAAATTTCTGTCATTCTTTTAAATATGTGTCATGCCATAAGGGCACACTACTGGTGTAATTATTAAGGCCACTCCATGTAGTTAAAAGGGAGGTTTATTTTGTGGGGTAACTTACAATTGAAGGGATAGGTAGGTTGCAGGGTCTGGCAAAGGTATGGCGCAGTCCGGCGGTGTTCTCTGGAGAACTCTGCTTGGTCTACCTCCAGCATCCAGGGTCCCAGAACCAAGAGAGACCTCTCCTCTTGATCCTCCTGGGTCTTCACTCCCCCACGTCCCCCCCCTCGCCTTGTGGGCGTGACCATTACCAAAGCCTCAGGGGGGTTGGAACTTCCAGGCCATTGCTGGGATGGCTACCCACTACAGCACACCCTGTAGTGTGTGTCTTTTCTCATGCACTCCTGAAAATGCAGACATGGCCTAATCTTAGCACACATAGTCAAACAGTCGTTAATATATTTTTGAAGAGTGGGATTGCTAAGCAGTTGAACAGATGAACTTGACATTTACTTTTTTCCTAGTCCAGTACTCTTAACTTTGTTTTTTATTGATTACAGATTTACTTTGCATACAATATAGTCTGGGTATGGTTTCCCTTCACTCTTCTCCCAGATCTTTCCCACCTCCCCACCCATCCAAATCAACATCCATTGTTGTTCTCATTAGAAAATAAACAGGTATCTTAGAAAGAAAGAAAGGAAGGAAAGAAAGAAAGAAAGAAAGGAAAGAAAAAGGAAGGAATGCCAGGCGGTGGTGGCGCACGCCTTTAATCCCAGCACTCAGAAGGGAGAGCCAGGCGGATCTTTGTGAGTTCGAGGCCAGCCTGGTCTGCAAAGCGAGTTCCAGGAAAGGCACAAAGCTACACAGAGAAACCCTGTCTCAAAAAAGCAAAAAAAAAAAAAAAAAAAGGAAAAAGGAAGGAAGCAAGGAAAGAAGGAAGAAGAAAGGGCAAATAATTAAAAAAAAAAAAAGATAAAACAGAAACAAACACATCAGGATAGTACAAAGCAAACTGAAGAAAAAGAGACCAAGAAACAGATATAGACAGAGACCCACTAGCTTGTATACTCAGCATCCCATAAAAACACTAAACTGGAAGTCATAATATATACCCAAAGGACCTGTAGGATAAAAAGAGGGAGAAAAAAGTAAGTATAAACAAAACAAAACAAAAATTAAAAATAAGATTTACGAAAAAAATCCCTGGCAATACATTATGAGACAAGGAACCTCCAAAGATGTCATTGAGTTTGTTTTTGCTGGGCATGCAGCCTATCCTTAAAAGTAGTTTGCTTTCCCAATTATACTCCCTTGGAGAAAACAACATTTTCATTTGCAAGTGGTTATCAACTGGAAATAGCTTCTGGGTTAGGTAGGGATGGGGGTGTGTCCTCTTCTCCTTCCAGCTCTAGGATCTCACTTGGTGCAGACCTGCCCTGCGCATGCTGCCTCTGTCTCTGTGAGTTCATATGTGCTTCCATCCTGTTCATTTAGAGGCTCTGGTTTTCACAGTGTCCTTCTTCCCCTCTGGTACTCACACTCTTTCTGCCTCCTCTTCCTCAGAGTTCTCTGAGCCCTGAGGGGAGGTATTTGATAGAGAGATCCCATTTAGGGCTGAATGTTCCAAGGTGTCTCTCTCTCTGCATATTGTCTGGCTGTGGCTCTCCTTATTGTTCCCATCTGCTGCAGGAGGGAGCTTCCCTGGTGGCTGAGCAAGGCACTGATCCTTGAGTTGCAGAATGTCCTTAGGAGTTTTTTTTGTTGTTGTTAGTGGTGGTGGTGGTGGTGGTGGTGGTGGTGGTGGTGGTGGTGGTGGTGTGTGTGTGTGTGTGTGTGTGTGTGTGTTTTATTTGCTTGTTGTTTTTCATTTCACTTATTTATTCATTCATTTGTTTACTTTGAGAAAGGTTTTCTCTGAATATTACGATTGTCCTGGAACTCACTCTGTAGTCAAAACTCAGTCCTCAGTCCTCAAACTCAGAGATCTGCCTGCCTCTGCCTCCCGAGTGCTGGGATTAAAGGCATGTGCCACCACAGCTCAGCTCCTTAGGAGTTTTCTTCTAATTACTATGTTGTGTTGTTATTGTTTAAAACAGTAGGATTTTGTTTTTCCGTCAGAGCCTGGGCTATCTAGTCTCAGGTTCTTGGTCACCCAAGCAGTGCTGAGTGTAGATGGCTTTAGTCAAAGCAGACAATGATTGGTTAGTCCCACAAGCTTTGTGCCAACATTGCACTAGCAATCTTTCAGGCAGGTCACCATTGTAGATAAAAGGGTTTGTAGCTGGGTTGGTGTTTACATTTTTCCTTTGGTAGAGTGCAGAGCACCTTCCTTTACCAAAGACTCTTTAAACTTTACATGTTAAACATAGAGCTAAATTATCCTCCATGAAAGTTGGCATCAGTGTGTCCTCTCACACACGGAGTGTGAGAAAGGCTGCATTTGGGGAGGGGCATGTAGAAGAGAGATTTGATTGCTCTAGAATAGATATCCTTCTTCTCTTGTGGCACACTGTTCTGTGCATCTTAACGTAAATATTTGTGCTGTCGTCACCATAATCAAGATATAGACTGTCACCTTTCAGAAAAGTCCCTGTGCTAGCTCCCCTTAAGGTCATGTGTTCTACATATGTCAAATCCTGTAAATTCCTAGACACTCCCCCATGACCGCGCATGCACTGGCCAGACACTTAGGGCTCTACGTCCTATGTGATCCATAATCCATGCGCTGTGTGATCATGTAATCTATGCACATGCATGATGTAGCTATGCAAGCCCATATGTGCATGTGTGTGGGGAATCCATAAAGCCAGTCCCCACATATCTCTCCCTTTCCTCCTGTACTATTTTTCAATAGGCCTAAGCACATCCCTTCTGTCCCCTTCCCCTAATAAACTCTTATAGTGGGTTTTGTTGTGCCTCGCGGCTTTTTTCACTTCTTGCATGGTAAATAGCGCTACTTAATGAATAGCACAGCACTGCATAATAACTAACATTCTCTACCCTCATCATTTTTGTTGTTGTTGTTGTTGTTGTTGTTGTTTGGGACTGTTAAATAGATGGAGACACATGGTCAGAACATTTTGACATCAGTTTCTTCCACTCAGCTCAGGCTTTGAAATTCATCCACATTATCACATATCTCAATAGTTCTGGGCTTAGTGTGACAGTTTTTGTTTCAATTTTTTATTTCACTGTATGAATGTATTAGAGTTTGCGCATTCACCCACTAAAGGATGTTTCCCCCTAAGCGTCTAGCAGTTACAAATAGACCAGCTATAATATTCACATGTGTATATTTTGAGTGTAGATACAAATTTTCATTTTTCTAGTGTAAATACCCAGGAGAGTGACCACAGGATTATATGGGAAGTATGTGTTTAACTCTACAAGCAATTTCCAGGTGGTTGTACCATTTTGTAGTCTTGGTGGCTGTGTCAGAGATTTCAAATGCTGTCCATCCCCTCAGCATTTATTTGTTTGTTTGTTTGTTTGTTTTTCATTATTTTCCTGTTTGGTCATTCCAGTATATCTACAGATGTACCCCTGGTCCTCGTTTTCTATCATTATTCTCATTAGTCTTTAAAGTATGTCCAACAGAATTATAATCATTTTGATTTATTTTCCTTCCACTTCTGGTAGGATGGAGCATCTTTGCAATGCTGCTTTTAATCCAATGTTCATCCTTTTGTTGTTTAAAGCTCTTGTTAAGCCAAGCATTTTCGTTCTTAACTTTTGCATATGGTACAAATAGTTTCCCCAGATTGTCATTTTTTTATTAATCTAAAAATCTCTTCCTTCAGGGTTATTGGCTTTAATGTTAACAGATTCCATCTACATTTCAAGATTATAGAAATATTTTATAAGCTTTCTTCAAGAACGTACAACAATGATTCAACGTTCTACATTATTATTACCAGTTGCCCGCCCTCACCCCAGCTAGCATTTGTGTACTTGGCTATACTCACTGATGGTGAAAACCTTTTTCAAACTGTTTCTCTACAATAGGCATTGCTTCGCATAACACACCAAAACATCATCCAAAATGAGCTACAGAGATGTGAAGAACTAAGATACATCATGGGTAGAAAGACTGTTCCTGTGCATCCTGGGAAGGATGAGGGGTAGTGGTAAGAAGTACTGCCAAGGATTTTATCCCCCCACCCCAAGGGAGGAAGAAAATGGCTTTCCCAATAAACAAATGACATCATATATCCCAAAACCAGTTTCAGTGAGTAAATGGTAAAAATGCTGAGCTAAGCAGAGACTGGACCCAAAGTGATCTTCAGGACAAAGGAGGAGACAGAGATGCTCCACAATTGAGGGTGAGTGTTGGGAAAAACAAGGAAATGAATGACAAACCAAATTCTAACACACAAGATAGGGCACAACACAAGAAACAAAGAGCAGAGTACAGAGACAATAAGAACTGGGAGGATAGCTCAGTTGGTGTCCTGTTGCTGAGCAAGCATGAGGACCTGGGTCTATCCCCAGCACCTATGTGAAAAAGCACAGTGTGACAGCTAGCGCTCCGTGGAGACAGACTGACCCCTGTGGAGCTCTAAGGCTTGTGGGCTTAAAGGACAGTAAGACAGTGTCTCAAATGACAATGTGGAATGCTCCTGAGGAATCTCATCCAAGGTTGACCTCTGACTTCCATACCCATATTCATACATGTACACCTACACACACACACACACACAGCATGGGGGAATAAAGCACTCTGAGTGAGAAAGAATGTTCTACAAAGGAAACAACTGGATGTTAATTCACTGCAGTAAGAGATGATTAACCCACAAGACAAAGAAGGAAGAAAAGAAGCTGATGCCTTCACTCGGTCAGCTGTTAAAGGAGAGATTAGGCTACACCCTAATAAACTTATCTAGGGTCAGAAAACAGAACAGCCACTAGATATAGAGGCCAGAAAATGGTGGCTCACATGCCTTTAATCCTAGCATTCCAGAGGCAGAGATCCGCCTGGATCTCTGTGAGTTCAAAGCCACACTAGAGACAGCTAGGCATGGTAACAAGAGCCTTTAATCCAAGGAAGTGATGGCAGAAAGCAGAAAGGTATAGAAGGCATGAGAACTAGGAATTAGAGCCGGTTAAGCTTTTAGGCTTTTGAGCAACAGTTCAGCTGAGACCCATTCAGATGAGGACTCAGAGGCTTCCAGTTTGACGAAACAGGATCAGCTGAGGAATTGGCAAGGTGAGGCTGTGGCTTGTTCTGCTTCTCTGATCTTCCAGCATTCACCCCAATAACTGGCCTTGGGTTTGTTTTTATTAATAAGACCTTTTAAGATTCATGCTACAGTAGAAAACATACTTCACAATTGTAACTCCAGTAAAATCAGCTAGTTAGCTGTCTATCTGTCATAAATCAGTATTTCCAAACCTATTCCAATTTTAAAGACTCGTAAGAACACCAGACATGAAAATTTCCAACCTACTGTCCCTGAGAGGAATGAGAATTGTGTCCTTTCACGGCTTCCATCGACACACTAGCCTACCAGGAAGAAGTTACAGGGAAAAATTCATGGTCTTGACAATAGAAGTATAGCTTGGGACTTAGCCGCATTATTATCTTCATAGTGGCTTCTTAATTCATATGCTATTGTTATTGTTGTCAATGAAAATAATGAAGTATTTATTAAATACTGACAAGTTTTGAAATAGCCAAGATAAGCAAAAGGATTAAGCAAATTATCAGCATACCTACAGCCAAAGTCAAATTATTTACATAAGTTTGAAGTCAAAATCTATGAGTGTTTAGAATTCTCCAATGGATATTTATTTTTCCCAGAAAGTATTGATAGGGACCCAATAACGGGCTGAAAATAATGCTAGATCTAATATATGATTTGAGGTAACTCACAGCTTGGAGGTGCCTGGAAGAAATCAAGATAGACTGTTACCAGAACCATGCTGCCATGTAGCCTGCACATGTATCCAGGAAGCACAGATGGGCAACAACTTAACCTGAAAGGTCTGAGAACATTCAAATGTGCTGACAGTGTGCTCAGTCTAGGCAGCTGAGAATTTTTCCAAACCTAGAAGCCCTTTTCCAAGAAGTGTGAAGGCAGAGAAGCAAAAATAAAACAAGGTGGTCGCAGGCCACATTGTTTACTGAGGCTGTAGCTCAGGAAGGTCACACAGTGGGAAGTGGAGACAGATGAGGTCCAGCTCAGGAATGCTGAAGAGCCATGCTGAAGAGCTGATGAGATCTACTGTCCCGTTCCCCCCCTCCCCCTTCCCTCTTAGTCTGCAGAATGCTGAACTCAGAGTCCTGTCTTCCCTTCTCACATGAGTGGAACACTTTGTTTATGAGGCAGTGGTGTGGCTAAGTGTGAGCAATCTGAAATCGGTGGTCATGTTTCTAACTCTAATCTTGACCTTTAAGCTGAATGACTCTGGACAATCTATTTACCATCTCTGTCTCAGTTTTCCTATTCAGAAAGCAAAGATAATAATATCACTTGCCCCATAGCTTTATGTTAAGGATTGTCAACCTAACATATATAGAAAGACTTAACTCATGGCTGATAAGTAGTTAGCAATCAATTAAGTATTAGATCTTATCATAGAGTATTAGAATATCCCAAAATTAATAAGATAATTTTAAAAGTTTCTACATAAGGCTGGTGAGGTGGCTCAGTGGATAAAGGTGCTTGGTGTTAAACCTGTGACTCGAGTTCAATAACCAGGATCAGGAGTGGAAGGAAGCAACTGGCTTCTGCATGTTATACACTTACCTCCATGCTGGGGCCCCATGATGATGGGAAGAGAGAACTGAGTCCTTCAAGTTGTTCTCTGACCTTCATATGTTGGCCATGCCACATGCACATACTAAAAAAATATAATAACTTGTTTTTTAAATAGAATTTCTTTTTCACCACCTTCTTTCCCCACTGGTTCTCTGCTTTGGCCACATGAGATTTCTGTTTTCCTTTCTCTGGAAGACAATGTCCTTCCTTAAAAATTATTCCTGGCCAGGTAGTGGTGGCGCACACCTTTAATCCCAGCACTCTGGAGGCAGAGCCAGGTGGACCTCTGTGAGTCTGAGGCCAGCCCGGTCTACAGAGCAAGATCCAGGACAGGCACCAAAGCTACACAGAGAAACCCTGTCTGGAAGAACAAAAACAAACAAACAAACAAACAATCATTCCTGAAGCAGAGAAGCATTATCTGGTTGGTGTTGAGTGATCTTCATCCAGGCAGACTACTATTCAGAAACGAGTGTACAGCTTGCAGCCAGTCCAGCTGGACCACCCAGAACATAGCCTGGGCCCCAGGAGTCTGTGCTAGGGCTCCCAGAGAAGGCCAGCCCAGAGGTAGACCATCCCACTCTAGAAAGCTGGCCACCCTAATATCACACCTGCCCTAGAGGCATTCTGTTAAACCTTCTGACACAGCCATGTGCCAACTGTGTGGGGAGTGAAAATATTAAAAAGGTGCCAGTCATAAATCCTGGGAGAGAAATCAGAGACCAGGCAGGGAGTAAGCAGACAGCTGCAAGGGACACTTTCAAGTTCCTTCCAAACTAACCACAAATGGGGGATGGTTAGCTGCCAATTTGGTCAAGTGTTTAATGGTCAAATGGATGACTTAGAGTGAACCCAATAAAGGCACTGTGGCTCAAGGACAATAAAACAACAAATTATGAGCTGTCACTTGTGTATTTAAGATAAAGTCTCAATGCTGACATGCACAGAATGGCTGTCACTAATGCTTCTCATAGGATTCCACAGTGTCTCGCCATCACTGGACATGTCACCCTCCATCAGTTTCTAAAAATGATTTTAAAGATGATCCCCTGGCTCCGTGCTCCCCTAAAGCATTTGCTGGTGAAAGAACGCTGGTAACCTTGGCATTAAAAAGAGCCTTGACTCTCACCTTGCACAGTAAGAACATAATTAAGATGAAGGAAACTGAGGCAGAGAGCAGCCAGACTAGTCCAAAGATTCCTGTCATCGACAGGTAGAGCCCAGAACACTTGGCTGCCAAGCCTTCTGCCCAAGAGGATTATCAAGTCATGCAAATGCCTACAAGCTTATAGCAAAGGGTACCTTGCTGAGCAGCCCAGGTTCATAGGCCTGAGGCTACAGGTTATGAAAAGTGAGTTCTGCATCTCTACCTCCTCAGGAAATTCCTTTACTAAGAAATTTCTCCCTTCCTAAAGACTTCCTTCCCTGGAGCCTCCTGTTTTGTCCTATTCAGAGACATCTGCAGCCAAGAGATCAGAGGGCAGGCACAGATTCCTTCAGCCAAGCTGCCCTTCCTTTCCTGCTGATAGTACAGTCCTGATGAGTCCTTCTGAGGCATCACAAAGCCCTGCATGTTCTTGCCATGGGCTCTGGACTAGACAAGCACTCTGGTGTGTGCAGAAGGGCAGAGGGTGGGCTAGGATAGGAGAGCACAGAGCACCTGTCATTCACTCAGTGTTGCCTTCGGCCATGCAGATCTTGAAGCAGGACTTTCTAATATTCACTAGCTCTTGTGAACACCACACCTCTGCTACCTGCCTGGCATCATTTCCAAAGAGATTCACAACAAGACCTTGAGTCCTGAAGTAAGCACGCAATGGGAAAGCCTGGAGCAACTATCTCGATGAGCCTTGCCTTCCTACCCTCCCATAATATCCATTTCTTCTCACACCTCTCCAGATGAAAACACACACACACACATACACACACACACACAAACACATATAGAGTAGCACTTAATTAATATCTTATTCCTTGGTCAACATCCCCCAAATACCCACAGACACATGTCTGAACTTGCAAAAAGATGTCTTTGGAAGGAAAAATTACATAAACCTGAGCACCTTGAGCCTCTGAGCTCCAGTCTTCACAACTACCTAAACCATGACCTGCAGTATGATGGGCTCATGTAAATCCATGCCATGTGCTTTGGGGCTGGGGCCATATAATCTCTAAGCAGTACCTGCCTTACTTTGGAGCCTCCCAGAAGCAGGAGCTGAGAAGGAGCAGGTCTGAAGATTATATGGACCGGTGACGCTAGAATGCACCGGTGAAGGAGTAGGTAAGGCCAGAAGAGTCAAAACACCAGTGAAAGCCGTCACTGTGGTCTGAATGTGTCCCCGAACACATGTGCTGGAAACTTCATCCCCAGTGTGATGATGCTGTAAGGTGAGAGCTTAAATAATGAAGGCCCTGCCCTCACGCAAGCATTAATACCGTTGTGAGAGTGCTCGGCAAGAAAGTAGTCCCTTTCCATTCTTTCTGTTCCTTTTGCCACATGAGGACAAAAAGAACATTACTGTTACCTCAATCAAGCTACCATGGAGCCTGCACATACACATACACACCCAAAAGGTCTGAGAACAACCCAAGAAGAAGCTGACAGTGTGCTCAGTCTAGGCTATTGAGAATTTTTCCAAACTTAGAAGTACTTTCCAGGAAGTGTGAAGGCAGAAAAGCAAGTAAAACAAGGAGAGCACAGGCCACACTGCCTACTATGGCTGTAGCTCAGGAAGGCCACTCAGTGGGGAGTGGAGACAGATGAGGCGCAGCTCAGGAAGGCTAAGTTGTGCTGGAGAGCCAAGATCCACTGTATCCCTGACACTTCCCTCTTAGCCTGCAGTATGCCTGAACTTAAGAGCCCTGTCTTCCTTTCTCCACATGAATAGAAAAGCCCTTGTTTGTGAGGAAATGGAGGCAGAGAAGCCTCTTCCCCCAGACATTAGTTGCCTAGCTGTCTGGTGAGGGTTCCTCCTTCCTCCCAAGATGACACCTTGCCATTGCATCCCCCAGTGGAATGAAGAGCATAACCACATAGCTAACAGCAGCCTTTGCCTCTGAACCCTTTGACATTCACGGGAGAGAAAATAAATGTCCAATAGGGATATGATCAAGAGCTTTTCTCAGTGTCCTTACCCATTGAATTCAGTTGCCCACAGTGAAAACAATCACACCTTCCTTTAAATTTGTGGTGTCAATGTGAACAGACCTGGATCTGAGGAATACTTTGTAATGTTTTCCTTTTCACAATTTATCCTAGCTAAAGAGGGGGCACCCTTTACGGACTATGAAAATTAAGAACTACATCTTGCTAATCAAAAGCAAGATCTCTAACCACTCTTATAGCTTTCTGGGCCCTTGCTTTGCTTTGGTAAGTTAATTTATAGCTTTTCCTTGTCAACTCCTTTCCAAGAATATCACCCATCACCTACCGTGGTATATAAAATATTTGCTTCCATTCTTTACCAAAGACTGTTTCTCATGGTTATATCAGGGGTTATCTGTACATGTGTGCAGGTGGAGTAAGTACAAGTCAGTACTTTCAATAAAACTAAAATCACACCTTCTCCGTGCAGTATATATTTCTATCATCTTCATCACACAAACAAAAACACCGTCTCTAGGGAAGTCACAGGGTCTGGTCTTCAATGGGCTCAAGGCCAATCCAGACAGTCTTGGATTAGTTATTGAATGATGTGTGTGTGTGTGTGTGTGTGTGTGTGTGTGTGTGTGTGTGTGTGTTTCCTTCCATATCTAGAAATGGCTAGCAAAGGACTCTTAAAGCTACAGCTTTGTCTGAAAGACTAAGAAGAAAAGAAATGTTGCTAATTGGAATTCATGAGGGTAGCTGTTCAGTGAGTCAGTGCAGGGCAAGAAGGGGGAGCTGCTTATCCCTGCTCTGAGAATTGTCTTTGGCAGAATTCTATCATCATTTATGAGTCAGATTCCAGGACCCACTGAGGAGGGATGGGAGACGGAGGTGTTTGTGCATGGAAGAAATAACACTGCATGAGAGCCAAGTGTTCAGCTCTTCAGCACCAATCAATATATAATTTGATTACTATTGTTATCACGAGTGCTTGCAAAGAGCAGTTTCCACTTAGAGGACAGTAAACAGCATCGCACAAGGCATTACTCATCTGTTTGTGATGATTATTTCATACTTACTGTGCCACTGGTGATACAGAATCCCATCTCACATGATCATGTACAGAACATAACACTTGATGAAGAAAAAAAAAATGACCGTTATTGGATAATTCATTTACTGTTGTGGTGTTTTGAACAAATGACCCCCAGAGGTTCATATATTTGAATGCCTAATCACCAGTTAGTAGAACTATTTGGGAAGGATTAGAAGGTCTTGTTGGAGGAGGTATGCCGCTGGAGATGGATGGGCTTTGAGGTTTCAAAAGCCCACTTCAAGCCCAGGGTCTCTCTACCTGCTGCCTGCAGATTGAGATGTAAGCTCTTAGCTGCTTTTCTAGCACCATGCTTGCCTGGCTGCCTGCTGCACAGTCCATATGAAGATAGTCATGGACTAATCTTTCAAAACTATAAGCAGGCCCTCAACTAAATGATTCTTTAAAAAAGTTGCCTTGGTCACAATGGTTCATTTGGGCAACAGAACAGTAACTAAGACAACCAAACTGTACTTTGAAAAATTATTTTAGAATTTATACTAGCTAGTTTGATGTTCACTTGACACAAGCTAGAGTCATCACTGAGGAGGGAGCCTGAGTTGAAAAAATACCTCCACAAGATCTGGCTGTAAGGTATTTTCTTATTTTAAAACATAATATTTTTATTAATTATTTGGAAATTTCATATAATGAACCCTGATCAGATTCATTTCCCAGTCCTCCCAGGCTCACCCTTCACCCTTGTGACCTCCCCCAAAACAAAAGAAGAAAAATAAATAAGAAAAAAAAGAAAAAAGAAATACCAAGCCCAATTTGTATTGCCCATATACTCATTGGAGCATGATCAAAGTCCAGTGGCCAGTCTCTTAAAGAAAGAAAATTGAGTCCTTCCCCACACCCACCTGTGAGGAGCCAGCCCCCACCTTTTCCAGTGTTCCTACGAGGAGGAGAGAGGAATAAGTAACTTGTAGATAGAATGATAGGCCTAGCTGAGAAGAAAGACAGAAACATAGAATAGCCTTGGGAGGACCTGGGTCAATACCTAATGGCCCAGGACTTTATTCAAAAGGCTTTTTAAAACAATGCCAAGGGAGCAAAAGACCTCCCTATTGTTAGATACAGCCAAGTATAGACTCTTCCAAATACCTGGTACCCAGACCTGTGGTCCAGTCATCTTCTTATGCAGCCCTGCTGGTAAAGCAAGCTCAGATCTCATTAGGAAACCTCTGTAGGCTCCCACTCCCACCCCCACCAGAAGCCATCAACTGTGAAAAGAAACTACACTTCAGCATCCCTATCACTGTTTTTAAAGTACTTTCCAATGGCTTCTTATCTAGACTGTTTCTCTTATTGGGTTGGGGGGGTTATGTGGAGAGTTGTCACAGAAGCCTTAGATGTCTCTTATTCTCAACTACAAGTCTATAGTCACCAATACCACTGAAAAAGAAGCTCCCTTGACTTTTATTGTCAGCAGGAACATGGATCATAGATTTCAACATGGCTTCCAGTGGCAGCACAGACCCAGGACATCAACATGGTCTCTGTCAGCAACACAGCCCATGGACATCAACATGGCTTCAGGTGGCAACACAGAACACAAACATCCCCATGGCCTTCAGTGGCAACTTGGGCCATGGGCAGCAACATGGTCTCCAGTGGCAACATAAGCCACAGACACTAACATTGCCCACAGCAGCAGCACTGGCTGTAAACATTGACTTGGCCTCTGCAGCAGCGCAGACCATGCACATCTACATGGGTCTTGGGCATCAACACCACCTGGGTGGCAGCAGGGACTATAAACACCAGCATTTCCCGTGGCTGTAGCATGGATCATGGATACCAGCATGGTCTCCAGGGGCAGCATGGACCATGGAAGGCTTTCAAGGAGGCCCAGTCCAGAAAATAGACCATTCTCCCTCTCAGATATCCTGTCACTGTTCCAAGACAGGGCAATCGTGTGTGGTGGGGCAATATGTTCAGGGGCAGAGCCTGTGCTAGCTCCAGGCTGCTGCACATCACCCTGGGGCTCTGCAGACTCCTCCTCCACCACCACCTGCTGGTCTCCTCTCAGAGGCTCCATGGGTCTCTCAGGCTCCTCAGAGCTGTTCTGCAGGTGCCTGTGGCCACTGCCATCTTTGATCATAGCCATGCTTCAGGCTTTCATCTTTGATGTCGATCATATGCTCCCAGATCTGGTTCTGCAGCACTGGCTCCTCCATGCACTTCAGGAGTTTGAAGATGTTTGGGTGGACCTACTGGTAGTGCAGGGGCCCAATGACAGCTGAGTTGGTCAGCCTGCTTCAGGGAGGCCACCTGTGTGGGTCTTTTGGCATTTTCTTAATTAGTGATCAACAGGGGAGGGCAGCCATTGTGGGTAGTACCAACTCTGGGCTGGTAGCTCTGGGTTCCATAAGAAAGCAGGTTGAGCAAGGCTTGAGGAGCAAGCCAGTAAGTAGCACTCCTCCATGGCCTCTGCATCAGCTCCTGCCTCCAGGTTCCTGCCTTGTTTGAGTTCATGTCCTTACTCCCTTCAATGATGAGCAGTGCTGTGGAAGCATTAGCTGAATAAAGCCTTTCCTCCCCAAGTTCTTTGGTCATAGTATTTTGTCACAGCAATGACAACCCTAACTAAGACAGAGTTTCTACTACTGCTTTATTTATGCATGCCACATTCTGTACTCCAGGTGAAGCCAGCAGTAGCCTTATACATTTTTATATTTAGCATATTTTTTTATTTGCTCAAGAGGCAACATCAGTGATTGACTGTAGTTGGAGAGCTTTTCTCCAGGTCCCACTAAGCCCCAGCAGTCTGGTAGCCCACTTATAAAATGAACACACAGACGCTTATATTATTTAAACTGCTTGGCCATTAGCTCAGGCCTGCCATTGTCTAGCTCTTATTCTTATATTTAGCCCATTTCTATTAATCTATACTTTTTGCCACGTGGCTGGTAGCTTACCTGTACCTTACATCTCGCTTATCATGGCGGCGGCTGGCAGGTCTCTCCTCTTCCATCTCCCACTTCCCACAATTCTCTTCTCTGCTTGTCCCACCTATACTTCCTGCCTGGCTACTGGCCAATCAGTGTTTTATTTTAACCAATCAGAGCAACACATTTGACATACTTGAACATCCCAAAGCAACTGACCTATACCACTCATGTTCCCTCTGTGATATTCACTTACTGACCAAATTGCGCAATAAGGCATGCTTTAAAATGCATCCTCATCAGTAAGTGACACATGACTGTACATGGATATCTATAGTCTCTATCCTCAGCTTACTGGGTTAGTAAGGTTATTTGATTTTTCCTAATCAATCAGAAGATAGGTCCTGGGTCAGTGAGTTTTGATTTTTTTCTTCTTAACATATTCTGCAACCATTTGAAAAGCTGATACTCACTAGCCTTGTGCTGAACCCTGAGGAACAAAAATGACCAGGACAAAGTTCTCATCCTTGAGAAGTTTGAAAATGTTAAACATCTGAAGGAAAGTTAGGATGAAATGGTGAGAAAGCACATGGAATTTCTGTTTTTGTTTATTTGATGTTTTAATAAATCACAAAATGAATGGATTTCATAGTCTTTAATGAATACATTCAGGAACACAGCAAATAATATTTCTTGAACCAACTCAGACAAAACACAGTGTCTTTTAGCCACTGTTCAGTCTCCTCCATGACATTCACCATCATGACTCAGCAGTAAGCAGTAGCAGGACATCACCTTCAAGCAATTTTCATAATTACAGTTATAAGGAAAATGTCATAGAGAGGGAAGCCGAGTAGAAAAAGATCCCAGATGCCTTTTGATTTGATGTGCCCCAGAGGCCCCACAGCACTCCATAAGGAAGCTTTGCAAATACTCTGGGTTTGCTCAAGGCACTATTTGAAAAACATGTACTAAGTAGTACCCAAAATTGGCAAAGGAGGGCAAGGTAATGGAGGGAATTCAAGGAGGGATAAGCAAGCTGGTACTCACCTAGAAGGTTGGTTATCATGGTGCTGGAAAGTGCTATGCAAGATACCGGAGAACAAAAGTAATCATCAGTCTTACCCAGGGGTGACCTCTGAGAGCTGCAGCAGTGTCTGGTCCAGCAATGTCTGGCAGTAATGGCACAGCTGTCATGGCAGTAACCAACCACTTTCTGATTCAGTTTAAGCCTTCTCCACAAGATGAAATGCATGCCTGTCACTGTAATTGGTCCAAGAACCTGTGACTGTACAGGTCATAGACCCCAAGAGAGAACCCTGAATTATTATTCTGCCATATGAATACAAAGTTAAAATAACTCCTAATGATTTATAGTTACTTGCATAGATTAATGCATCTCTCAACCCTCAGCAGAGAATCTTCTTTATTCATTAGACAATGATTAAGACAGAGTCCTAAAACTGGTCAAAGTGTAGAGAACAAGAGACTGTAGACTCTTCAGTCCTAAACAAGACATCTGTATCACACCATTTCTTCCCAAGGCTTAGGGGTCATTGTGGAAAGGGGGAAGAAATATTCTAAGAGCCAGGAGTGATGGATGACAAGAAAATGGTGCTTTCCAGATACAATAGGGCATCAACACATATGAACTCAAACAACTGTGTAGCATTCACAAGACCCATAAAAGCCCAAGCTGGACAACCCCCCCCCCACCCCCGTGGAACCTGGATATGGGAATGAAGTCCCATCACTTCCTGAAGAGCCATTGGCAATTGATTGCCATTGGGAAAGAGATGGCATCTGTTTTCTTGAACGATGTGGCCCCTGTTGGGCCAACCACAGTCCAGTGGAAGGCCACACATCTAAGAGCATATCAATAGCACAAATTAGACTTGATGGATTTTAAAAAAGAACAGTTAGGTGGGTAGGGAAGGGTACGGGTCTGGGAGGAATGGTGTGTGGGGGGGGAGTGAATATGATCAAAATACATCGTATGAAATTCTTAAGTAACTAATAAAATGCAAATAAACAAATAAATCTCTGTAAAAGTAATTCTCTCCCTCTCTGAAAGTAGACAATGTCTATTCACTTCACTGATGTCTGAGTAACTGGACTTGGCACCTCACATCTCAGGTTCTCAGAGGACTAACCTGTGCCACAATGACTGCTTACCCCTCTAGACTATGAGCTGTCTCTGGGCATAGTTTAGATCTATTCAACCTTGTGCCTCCAATTCTGGCCACAAGGACTGGTCTAAAGTAAGAGACAAGTAGACATCATAGAGTTCCCTCTTCCTTGGGAGAAGTTACTCTGATTAGTGGGGTTAGGAAAGTTCACTCTGGCCACCTTCTCACTACATTCTTTTCTGGACACATACATATAACTGCATATGTGTGAAAGTATGCACATACACACACACACACACACACACACACACACACACACACACATCTTACCCTTATTCTGGGCAAGAACACTATAGTGTAGAACAGTCTACCCTTCATATCTTGAGTTCTTGGGCCTCTTCTACATTTACTTGTTCAGACCCCTGGCAGCTGACCTCTTCTTACTCCATCCTCCCTCCGATTCTGGCCTTTTTCTCCTCTCTCAGGCTCAAAACAGGCATGAGACTATCTTAGTCAATGGGCTATTACTGAAAAAGACACCATGACCACGGCAACTCTTATAAAGAAAAGCACTAAATTGAGGCTTGATTGGAGTTTCAGAGGTTTAGTTCGCTATCATGGCAGGGAGCATGGTGGCACACAGACAGATATGGTGCTGGAGAAGCTGAGAGTTTTACAAACAGATGTACAAGCAGCAGGAAAAGAGAGGGAGACTGACTGGCTTGGGCTTTTGAAAGCCCAAAGCCCATCCCCAGTGGCACACTTCCTCCAACAAGGCCACACTTCCTAATTCCTCTCAAGCAGTACCACTCTGATGGCCAAGCATTCAAATACATGAGCCTGAGGGGGCTGTTTTTAGTCAGACCACCACATACCCATCACTGCCTTCCCCATTCTTCACACGGTGAACTCCTATGCCTTCACTAATTTGATCCAATTTCTGCAGATCTGCTCCAGTTTGCTAATGTCTTTCCTAAAGCCAGACCCATGGTGCTAAAAACAGTACTACTGTGAGTAGAGAAAGTGAACAGGGGTTTCCACCTGACAAGGACAGCACTCTACTACCCAGTAACAGTGTTACACAGTTCACTCATTATAGAGGAAGCTGATCAAAATGTATTCATCTTCTTCCATGAACTAGCATGAAGTGAATTTTCCCTTGTACTAGACTTGCACATAAAAAAAAAAAAAATTACAGGCTTGATGTTGTACAGTTCACCAAAAGTTTGTATGTCTTCACCAAAAATCAGTGATGCTGTAGCTTGATATTATTTGTTCTTCTTTAGAAGATGCCGCGTTGGGGCTGGTGAGATAGCTCAGCAGCTTAAGGCACTTGCCACCAAGCCTGAGGACCTGGGTTGGATCCTCACAACCCACATTGTGGAAGCAAAGAACTGAGTCTAGCAAGTTATCTTCTGATCTCCACATGTGCACTGTGATACTCACACCACACACAGACACAGAAACACAGAAAGGAATTAATTAAATTGTCGACTTGGGGCTGGAACCCATGTTCTACAAACACACATGTAAAACGTTGAGCATAGCTGCATGTGCCTGTCACCTCAGCACTGGAAGTCAGAAACAGGCAAATCCCCAGAGCTTGTTGGCCGTTTAGCCCTGCTGAAATGGCCCGCTCTCAGCTCAGTGAGAAACTCTGTCTCACAATAAGGTGGGGGTGTGAGAGAGGAAGACACCCAACATCCAGCTCTGGCCTCTGCATGGAAATGTACATGATGAGCACTTGCACATGCACCCATCTCACACACACACACACACACACACACACACACACACACACACGCGCGCGCGCGCGCGCACACACACACACACACACACACACACACACGAGTGTTATTTTGGGGAGCTGGAGAAATGGCTCAGGGTGTAAAGTGCTTGCACAAGTATGAGGACCTTAACTTGGATTTTTAACGCCATGATAAAAAGGGCACTGCAGTGTATCTGTGACCCCAGCACTGGGGAGGTAGAGGCAGGAGGATTCCTAGAGCTTGCTAGCAAGCCAGTCTATCCAAATTGGGAAGCTCCAGATTCAGTGAGAGACTTCATCTCAAAATATAAGATGGAGCAGTGGTTGAGGAAGACATCAATGTCAGCCTCTGGTCCCCACATACATGCATGCATTAACCACTTGTTCAATCAGCAGAAAATCTGTCATGTCGCCATTCACTTGCAGTTATCCACCTTGTCCCCAAGGAAGCACTTTAAACAGACTGAAATCAAGACACAGTGATTTTAAGGAGTCCCTTCCCTGCCCATGCCAATCCTGTCATAAGGAAACAAGGTTAGCTCAGCACTGCTTGCTGTCAGCAAAGCCACTCTGTTTTCCTTGTGAGGTGTCTGCAAGCCATCTGTTTCTCACCCAATACCAAGGCTCGGGTGAGAAACACCATGCTCACCAGTTTCGAGAATTTACTTTTTACCTTTGAACAAGTCAGATTTATTGCATGGGGAAATACATTTTCTTTTATTTTTATTAATAATGCATGATAGATTATGGCAGATCTTCGAATATGGATACACTCATCAATAAATGCACATGTCTAAACTTTAAACTGGCCATGGTGGCACACACTCTGGTAGTGATTCCGAACACTTGGCAGGCAGAGGCAAGAGAATCGGGAGTTCAAGTTTATATAGCCTAAGCTACATAAAACACGATCTAAAACAAAAACAACAAATGTTTATGGTTTGCCAGGGCTCTGGTTGGACTTTAACTCGAGAAGTAAGAAAGCATGAAGATGTTACCGCAGGGCCACTATGCCATGTGTCCATCACTATGTTTGATGATATTTCCCTTGGCATCCTTACTGCTAACATTGGGGATAAGCACCAAGGCAGAGTCCAAATAATCAGTTGCATGCAAATGGGTCATGCATTGTAAGGAAAAGCTAGATGAGTGAGTGATATGGTTTGAAGATGTCTCCCAAGTCTGTGTCCTGAACACCTAATCCCCAGCACAACAGTACTGAGATGTGGGACTGTGAAGGTGTGGCTAAATAGTGAGAACTCTAGTCTCATGAATGGATTAACGCCGTGACCTGGTTGTGGGCTCCTGATAAAACTGTAACTCTGCTCCATTTCCTCTCTCTGTGTTTCTATGCACGCACTTACCTTTCGGCCACAATAAGACATTGCACAAAAAGACCTTGCTAGGTTCCAGCACCATACTCTTGTGGTTTCTGGCCTCCAGGGTCAGAGAAGACATTCTTTATAAATTATTCAATCTGCGGTGTTCTGTGGTCACAGCAAAAGACAAACTAAGATGGTAACATTCTAGAAAGAAAACACATCAAGATAGACGAGAGCCAGATAGCAACTATTCTAGTCTGCCATGGGTGCCTAACAGACATCAGCAGGATGGTGTAGAGGGCCAGGTGCAGCCTGTATTCCAACCCACACAACTCTCATCCCAGCTATTGGGAAATGGAGGCAGGAGGCTCAGGAGGTGCTTCAGATTTTGAAGACAAGGACCAAAAGGGAACTGCAAAGTGACCTGACCAACCCATTGTGTCTAGGACAGGTCTATTCGCCTCACAACACTGCCACAACTTTGGTTTTCTCTTGTGTACCTTGTGTTTTGTACTTCAGGAGTTTTAGATTCCCGTCTGCAGGAAGCTGACCTTCCAATAAGAGGTCTTTGGAGCTTTGTGATTTATATGCTGTCTTCACACAAATCCTAATTGAGCCCCATTGAACGCTTTCTCCTGTTTGGTTTGGATTATATTTACAAAAATTGCTAGGAAAACACCACAGCGGCTCTCCCAGACAGTATACCACAAAGCAATATCCTAAGTGCAGACATACTTCGTGTCCATACAGGAAGCAAGTTCGGTTATCCCTCAGTGTTTTTAGCAATCTGGGGTGAGCACCAACAAAAGGAATGCCAAAGACACCTTGATCAGGAAACAGAAGCAGTAGGAAGAATTTGACATGGTGGATTTCACGTCTCTAAATGCTTAGGAAATGAACTGTGTCTTTTGTTTCCCTCTGTTTGTTTTTGTTTTGAATTCCTTAACTAAAGAGTTCCTGTGTGGCTGTAGGATTCCATTTTTATATTACTGGGGAAAAAAGGCCACGCTGTAGAGGCAGACAATAGCCATGTCCAGGGGCCAAGGGTGACAGGCAGAGGTGACCACAAAGGGTTGATTTCTGTTTTGTTTTGTTTGTTTTTTGTTTTTGTTTTTTGGTTGATACAACTATCAAGCAACTGAATTTTGGTGGTAATTACATCGACAGAACTTTATACTGAAAAGGGTAATTTTCCTATAATAAATTTTAAAATAGATGAGTTTTAGTGTGATGTCTGAAGGTGGTGCTCTGGTGACCCAACTATCTTCTCTGCCAACTCCGTCTTTCTTCCTAGCATTACTGGTAAGTATTTTTGCTTTTATTCTGATTGTCAGAAATCATTGTAAAATGGCTCTAAGTTGTGTAACTGCCTTAGGAATTAGAATCCCCCTTTTTGTATGGGGGGGGGGGCAAATGTCATCCCTCCCGTGTCTCAATGTCCTTAAGATCTCAGTGGAACATTTCAGAACACAGAACTATAAGCCAGATGAATACTTCCCCTTTTCTAGCTTGCCCTGGTACCAATATCCAAAATATTGTATTTTAATAGGTATTATTAATGTCTTGGTACATTTACTTATTCATACATTTCATGGTAAGTAAATTTAACAGTTAAATTCTTAGATATACTTAATAAATGCAATAATCAAGGTCTTGAAAAAGCAACAGATGATTCTACGACAGGATTCTGCAACACAGAAATTTCTATGATCTCCTGCACAGATATCTCCAGCTCTCAGCTCTGCCCCCTGTAAACAGCCTGCATGCAGGAATGGGTGTTTCCAACAGTGCATCAAGGGAAACCCTCCAATCATGCATCCTCATCATGTACCGGATGCTTTTAATATAAAAGTATTGATCTGAGTACTGGTAAGCTTTGCCAACTTTATACTAACTAGAGTCACCTAGGAAGAAGGAACTTCAATTAAGGAATTTTCTCTATCAGACTGACGTCTTCAAGTCCATCTGTGAGGCACTTTCTTATTAATGGTTGATGAGGAAGGGCCCAGCCCACTTGGAGTGTGCCATTCTAGGCAGGAGGTCTCGGGTTGTGGCAGAAAGCACACTGAGCAAACTGTAGAAAACAGGCTAGGAAGCAACATTCCTTCTTGGCTTCTGCTTCAGTTCCTGACCCCAGGTTTCTGCCCTGACTTCCCTCAGTGATGGAGTGTGACCCCGAGAGTTGTAAGATGAAATAAACCCTTTCCTTCCCCTTGGCTTTGGCCAGTGTTTTTATCACAGCAAGAGAGAAATCTAATTAGTACCTTCTGCTTTTCAATTCTGTTCACGATTTACCCTCAGCATTCATATATGATTAGGATCAGGGTGTTTTCCTATATCTCACCTCTAATTCCTATTCTCGTTCATCATTGTTTTTCCCTGGCTTCATGACAGTCCTTGTGGACTGTCTTATTCTTCTACACTCTATTATATGTCTTATAGTATTTGGGTTCATTTGTATAGTTAAGCTATTTAAAGTTGTCTAAGCTTGATTATGAAAAGGGATAACTATTACTGGACGGTAGCATTTGACTGACTATAGTTATCCAGCAAAAATTCCCTGGAAGAACCTTGCAATGAGACGCCTGAAAATTTTAACAGTATAGCAAGAACTGATCACATTTTTTTTCATTGTTTGGGTGGAACTCAAGTTTCATGGTTTCTGGCAAAGCCCTCTACAAGTGCAAGAAAAAAAGCCTTTGGCCCAGAAATTCTGCTTGGCTTTTCCTTCTCAAAGCACCCATCGTCTACTGACGGCAGACCCAGTCTTTCTTTGCTCTTGTCTCTGGTCCCGACCTCGCTGTCCCTGTGAGCACACTTTGACCCTCTTGTTTGGCTTTTCTTTACGTTGCTGCGATAAACACCACGACCAAAGCAACTTGAGAAAGGAAAGGGTTTATTTGACTTGGACTCCCAGGTAACCGTTCATCCTTGAGGAAGAGCAGGGCAGGAACTCAAATAGGAGCAAAATCATGGAGGAACACTCTTGACTGGCTCATGCTCAGTTGGCTTTCTTATACAACCAAGGCCCACATACCTGGTGGTGGCACCACCCACCATGGCCTGGACTTTCCCTATCAATCAACAATCAAGACAATTCTTCAGAGACATTGTCAAAGGCTAATCTAACCTTGGCAATTCCTCAACTGAGATTCCCTCTTCCCAGGTGGCTCTTGGTTGGGTCAAGTTGACAATAAAACTAAAACTAACCAGGATGTCTCTTCATTCCTGGACCACAGTCAGTAGCCTTTGGATTTCGACCATAAGAACTACTCAGTAAACATTGGGAGGGTGGGTAGATGGAAAGCACGTTGGAGAGAGAAGAAAGAAGAGAATGGAAATAAGAAAGAAAAGAAATGATGGTGTAGTTATTTTTAATATTCTGTGGGCAGAGCACTTACAAATCAGAAATGGCATGCTCTGAAGAATTTAAATGCCTATTTGGGTAGGAGGGAGAAGCCAAACAATAAACTCTCCCCTCCCCAAATTCCCAAGCATCCCACTATCCAAAAGGATAGCTGATATTTGATGATTAGCAGTATTTAATATTCTCCTGGGCTGGAGCAACAGCTCAGCAGTTAAGAGGACTTAGCTGCTTTTGCAGAGGACCTGAGTTTGGTTCCCAGCATGCCCATGACAGCTCACAACCATTGGTAACTCCAGTTTTTGGAGAGTCTGATACCCTCTTCTGGCCTTTGTGTGTGTCAAGCATGCACATACATGTATGCAGGTAAAATAGTCATTCATATATATATATATATATAGCAATGGCCTTAAACCAAAGGTAGAGAAATGAAATGAATTCTCCCACGGTCCTTTGGGAAGGCAATGAGACACCAGGAACCTTTTTCTGAGAAACCCCCTCATTCCCCTTGCACAAGCCTCTCTGTAAAAACCCTCACATATACAACGAGTGGATCACTGTGAGCCCCAGGAACAAGTACCCAATATCCTGATCTTTCAAATTAGAAATCCTCTCAGATCATTTCTTCCAGAGACTAAGTTTTCACCCGCCTGAAGTCTGAAACCTTTAAAAATCATGCTACCAGGACAGAGGCAGCCTGGCTTGCGAATGGATATGCAGGCTAAAATGACACGTTTCAAGAGAGAAACACAATTGTAAAATCATTGCTTTGGTAGACATGGGATTCAGTTCTGTTCACATTGACCTCTGTTGATCATAGTTCTTTCAGTTAATAATTTTTTCTCACCTGCTACTGTTTATTGCCAGTGACAAGGCAGTAGACATTTATCATGTTTATACAGGTGAGTGTTTTTGGCTTTGTTGATAGGAGTAGGTCCCATAAAACAGATTCGTGTGTGTGTGTGTGTGTGTGTGTAGGGGTTTTATTAACTACTGGCAGTGCCTTGGTGAGTTTGCTTGCTGGAGCTGTATACTGTGGCCTAAGCTTGGCCTACTCAACCTTCCTTAGGTGCAGCCAACTGAGACATCTATCTTTGCCTCATGGAAAACTGCTCATTTAAGCCAGGTAGAAAGCCAGTTACCCATGGCAACAGCTTCATAGACACTCTGTAGGGACAGAGAAACCCTTTCCTACCATCTTCAGCCAAAGAACAAAATGACAACAGTCCTCCTATCCTCTGAGGATTATAAAAAAGGGTAATCAATGATGTTGTGGCCAGAGATGACAAACACTCATACAGGGTATCAATGATGCTGTAGCCAAAGACCACAAACACTCATACAGCAGTACCGATACTCTGTCAACCAAGAATGGTGTCTTTTTAAAATGCCTTTGTTAGATGATCAGTGTGTCATCATGGCTGCCCAACCAATCAACTCTGATAAGCAGGAAAACACTCCAAGGCCACACACATCACTGGGGAATCCAGCAGTACCAGTGAGTCAAGGTATAAAGTTTATGGTGGTAAAGCATCAGTAGCCCTATGTGCCTTTGTTATGAAAAAAAAATCAGACATTTTTTCAATAGCCAGTTATAATCATGTTGGTGTGCTACAAAATAATAAAAAAATAAAAATGAAGGATTTTTAGCAGAATTAGTTTATTTTCACAACTAGTGTTTTTGATTTGTTTGTTTCTTAGCATGTAACCCAGACTTCAAAATCTCAATTCCCCTGCCTCAGCCTCTTCAGTGGTAGGATTACAAACATGTACCATAATGCTGGGCTTCAATTAAATATCATTAATAAAGCAAACTATGTTCTCTGCAGGTGAATTTCTTGCTGTTCCAATCCTTAAATAAAATGTGCTAACACTAAACTGACTGCACAAGCAATAAAAAGTCCCATATTCCAAAAAGTGTAGCAGCTGCCAACCCACTAGTATGTGGAACTCAGATTGAATAATCTACTTACATTGATTAGAAGATGCTAACAGATAGGAGTGATGCTTATAACTGTACCTTCTATCAGTACCCACCCAAATCAGTGGTGGAGAGTCATACCCTCGCCTGCACCTGCCCTGCTATTAGAGCAAGGATTCTTGGCCCGATTTAGACTCCTTAGTGCCAGCTAACCATGTTATCT
The DNA here is from genome assembly GCF_903995425.1 of Onychomys torridus. Lineage (NCBI taxonomy): Eukaryota > Metazoa > Chordata > Mammalia > Rodentia > Cricetidae > Onychomys > Onychomys torridus. Next base: position 73,462,310 of record NC_050444.1, read on the forward strand.
GCACCAGCACCACTGGGCTGCAGGGATACGGAGATGGAAAGTCAGGCAGATGGCCGTCAGCAAGCATCTACATGCCTGAGAGCTCCATGCCAACCAGGTCTTAGAGTGACGGCTCACTGGACTGAATTATAAGGGAAAGTGTTTAAACTAAATTATAAGGGGAGGTATTTAGACATGTACGTGCACCTTCAGTTCCCAGCCAGCCAATCGCTGTCTTTTCTTTTTAATAAACAATTGCATTCCTTTTCTTTCCCCCTCCCCTCCCCTCCCCTCCCCTCTCCTCCCCTCCCCTCCCCTCCCCTCTCCTCCCCTCTCCTTTCTTTCCCTTCTCTCTGCCCCCTCCCTAACCCCACGCTTTATGACAGGTCCTCACTTTGCAGCTACTTTGGGCCTGAAACCTGCTAACCAGCTCAAGCTGGCTCTACATACTCATCCTCATCCTCCTGCCTCAGGCTTAAGTGGTGAGATTACAAAGGAACATCACCATACTCACCAGTGTGGTGATATTTTGTTCGAGATCTAACAAATGAAGCTTGCCTGAAGATCAGAGTGTGGAGCTAAGCCACTAGTTGGCCATAGAGGCCAGGCAGGGGTGGTGCACACCTTTAATCCCAGCACTCGGGAGGCAGCGGCAGACGGATCTCTGTGAGTTCAAGGCCACGTTGGGATACACAAGACTGATTCAGTCTAAAAGAGAAAGCAGAGCCAGGCAGTGGTGGCACACACCTTTGATCCCAGCACTCAGGTTCTCACCCTTTAATCCCAGCATTAGGGAGGAGGAGACAGGAAGTGATATGGCTGGGCAGAGAGAGGACTATAAGGCAGGAGGAGACAGCAGCACAGGCCCTTTTGGCTGAGAATTCTGTAGAGGTAGGAACTAGTGGCTAGCTACTCTGCTTCTCTGATCTTTCTTTCAGCTTTCACCCTGATATCTGACCCCAGGTTTTTATTATCAAGACCAGTTATGATTTGCACTACACACCAATAGACATTTGCAAGAAATTAATCTTATGCACACATTTGAATCTTTCTCTGTTCCCTCCCTTTATTCCTCCTGAATTTGGTGTTGATTGGGGCCATGTGTGTTTTGTATGCTTTCTCTACTTACGAACATTATTAGTAACAGTGCAGGTTTATGTACCTCAAATTTTAAGTGGAATCATACTGGCATTGACACATCAATTTGTAGCTTATACTTGTACAAACTGTTTTTGAGATTTGTATAAATGACCATCTTGTTTATTGTTACTGTTTTGTAGTGTTCCATTGAATCAGCCAATTAATTAACCATTCTTTTGAGGGACCTTGTCATTCTTTTCTATTTTAGGCTGGTATCACTGCTGTCTAATGTATTTTGACAGGTCCTATATGCATAGATAGGAGCCATCCTCTGGAGTGTATGTCCAGAGTGTATTTGCTCCATAATCTTTGCTTTCGTCATGGTCCTGCCTAGCTGACTGACTTTCACTGACATCAGCAGTATCTGAGAATCTCTGCCACTCACCACCACTGCCTAGTGTGGGCTTTAAAACCTTTCCAATCAGGTAAGTTGAGAAACAGTGTCTCTTTGTTGTTTTGATTGTCATTTCCCTGATTATCCACAAGACTGAACATCTTTTCCCTATTAACTATTCACTTTTCATCTTCTGGGAATTACCATGTCATATCTGGTTCGTTTTATATTGTGTTACTACATTACGTCATTTGTTTTTGTTTTGCTGATTAGTAGGAATTAAGTGTTCTAAGGAATGAATACTAATGCTGTGTCTCTCTGTGTCATACATGACTTCCCATCCTGGGCCTTGCCTTTGACTTATTTATTTGTTTAAGTACTTGCTTGTTCTCAGGGTGGTCAGGGTCACTTTATCTTTTCCTTCATAATATGAGCTTTAAATGCCTGTTTAACAAACGATTCTTAGGCTAAAAGCAAAACATAAAACTGAAAACCTCTGGCCAGGCATGATGCATGCCTGCAATCCCAGAATCCCTGAGGCTGGGTGATCATAAGTTCTAGGGCAGCCTGGACTCACAGCAAATTCGATGAGTGCCTGGACTATAAAGAAGGACCCTGTCTCTAAAAGGAGAGAAACAATGGACAGAAAAGGGGAAAGAAGAGCTTTCCTAAGATCAAGCTCAAAGAAATCTACACACCAACCCAAGATGTTCTAATTCAAATTGAATTTTTATCAATTTACTCATCATCTGTGACATTTTGAAGTGTTTAGTTGATTGTTCTAGCACCATTGACTGAATAGTCTACCTCTTCCCAAGGACGCAAATTACCACAGTGTACCCCCGAGCTGTGTCCTCTCCTTAGCCTCAGGAACAATACCACATTGTCACGCTGACAGCTATCTCAGAGGACTCCTATCTCACTCTTGCAAAAGTGCTTCTCAACAGATTATCTACATACTGCAAGATAGGCCTTCTATGGACGCGCACACGTGCCAGCGTGACCATTTGAGTCTTGTTTCAGGGAATGTGCAAAGGTCAAGTTAGAACGCCATAAAAACACAGCCACTTTATCCGGAAACATAGGCTTTCTCAGTGTTTTTCAATAAAGCTTTATGCCACCCTCCATAAAGGCCTTGGATTTTTTTTTCAAAGATTTATTCTGCATTCCTAATGATTTTTTTGTTCTACAGTATCTTTTGTCCAGTTAATGTATATCTTTGGCTGTTGGTGACAGAAGGAAAAATCCATTGTTGAGCTTTTCACTTACCTCTCCTGTCTTCTCTTCGGAGTGTTCCTGATTATGTTTCCTTGCAGTTTTCCTATGCCCAACAACATTGTCTTTTATCTTCTGTTCTTATTTTGCTATGCTAGCTGGGATTGGATAAAATGAATGTTTAATAGAAAAGTTGGTAGCCGGAAAACCGCCTCTGACTGAGACTATAAAGAGAATATTTAAGAATTTTGGGAAAGGCGAAGTGTTACCAAATGCCACGAGGTTTGCTTTCGCCTGATTCAGAATGTATGGAGGGCTTGTTCTGAGCACAATAGGCGTTTCTAGTCATCTCGAAAATCACTATACATCACTTATTATTTCCATTTCCCAGCGTGCCTATGGCTGGGCTGCTGCTCACAAAGGACAAGTCAAAAATAATGTAGATCTTATTAATTTTGGGCACAGTTGGCCAATTTCATATTATTCACAAATGTCACACTGAACAGAACAAATAAAAGCACACACGGTCATCAAATGCAACAGACTTGAGCCAGAAATCCAGACGCGAAGCGGAAAGTGCAGTGTTCTAAAACTGCTCTGCATTCGGGTCCTAGACTGGTTCCCTTGGGGTCCTTATATTTTGTCTGCAAAATTAAAAGGGGGTACTCAGCAGCATGGAGAGGTTGTTTGTGAGTTGCAGTAAGAATTCAGGGTGAGGTGCTAGAGTGGATAGAGAGCTGGGGAGACACTTCACTTTGAGTACCTTGAGCCAATAAAATGCCAAGAAGGCTCTTATCACAGTGACTTCCCAGCTCAAGGAAACTATCACTGCTTCGTTAGAACCAGTGGCACCTTCTACAGTATGCCGCCAGAGAACATTTTTGTTGTGGTTTCCCTACAACAAGAAGCAAAACAGTTTAAAGCCCTGCCCCCAATACATTCTATTCAAAGGGTACGTTTCAATTTAAACCATTTTTTTAAAAATCTGCACTTTAATCGAGTATGTTTTAAAGACACTCCATTAAAGTAAGTAGAAAACTAAAGCAAAATTTTAAACCAAGTTTTTACTTTATCAGCATAATTGACTGCGGGATCTCTTTAAAGACTTCCGCCTTGTGTGCCGCACTGAGTCTTAGTTAAGTGGCACTGAGCACCTCCTACGGATACCTGTAACAGAAAAACAATTGTTTTGACACCATGCAGTAAATAACCCATTTTACAATGGTATTTTCCAGGTTCTCATTTGTTGAATGGACAAGTTAGGATTTGTGGAGCTGGAGGGGGGAGCTGATTGAACTTCAGAACAGGCCTGGAGTGCTTAAATAGTGTCCTTTCCATTACACTGATTGCTAGTTCATTGACAACAGGACTCAGAAGGACTCTGTTCCCAGGCCTCCCAGAGCTGAATAGTGTACCAGGCTGCCAAACTCTGCGGAGATCTGACCCAGGAGCTCTCGCCGCTTTAAGGCCTTGGGCCCGCCCACCAGAAAGCCCGACTGCGCGGGGTCTGCTGGGAGTTGTAGTTCTAGGTCGTAGCGCCTCTTGACTCGTCCTCTCCCCTCCTCCTTCACTGCCGCCCAGCAGACCACAGACACTGAAACCGCTGCAGATGAGCAGTGATCACTTCAAGGTATAAACTGAAAGAAATTTTCTTTAATCGGAAGATCTGGGCACCACGGATGATGCTTAGAAAGAGTTTGGAGGGAGAGCAAGTGATGCGCATGCGCCTGGGTGTCTTTGCGGGGCCGCAGCCCCTCCTGCGATTCTCCCAGAGCTGTGGTGCAGGGGCCTTAGGCCCTGTGGTACAAGTTTGTGATAATATGATTTGTAGGTCGCGAAGTTAACCGACAAAGGCAGACGGTGGTCAGGAATTTTTCTTGCACCCTATCCTGACTTCCAGGACAGCCCTCACCTTCTCTCTTCTCCCAATCTGCAGAATTGCAGTTTTCCCCATACCCCCCCTTCATCTCTCCGTGGGAAGGCTTTCCCTGCGGTTGTGAAATCCACTAGAGCTCCTCAGCCAAGGCCTTTTAGCCTGCCTGGAATTCAAACTGCCCCTTCTTGCCAGCTCTAGGTCATTCCAGGCAGCAAAAGGCTCTAGGCACAGGTTCTAGGGGAGGCGCTACTGTCAGATCCCCAAATTCATGATTACCTTGCCTCCTCCGGCGAACTGGAACCGGCCAGGTAGATTAGATGCATACGTACATGGTAGATAAGTAGATGCATAGATTAGACGTCCTTAATTCTTAAAGGGCCTTTCACAGCTTCCTGTGCTCTTTGAGGTGGCATCATTTTATAAAAGGACAGGTGAGAATCTCCGACTGTAGTCAGGGGCAGAACCCCCGAAATGAAAGCTTTAGGAGTTCTAAATTTGCTTTTCCATCATGCCCAAATGGAAGTAAAGGTGACCAGCTGCACCTGATGTTAGCTGCCTTTCTGAATGGCCAATCTAGACCATAGCCACCCTTAAATTACTGAGCAATTGCCCTTTGGTGAGTGACTCCTTCCAGCATACACAGAGGATTTTGCCTAGAGAGATGCTTAAGATTGAGCAAATACATAGTGGCAGACAGTGGAAAGATAACCATCAGATTTTAACTAAGGGAGTAATATCTCGCTGCAAACCAGGTTATGCTCTGAAGTGTCCTTTATTTCTCAAAGGGGAGAGTGAGCCACATCGTGCAGTGTGTTTGCTCTTTCCCATTCTTCAGCAGCTGTTTCTTCTTCCTTGTATCAGCAATACTAATATAAACGTCAAATTGGCAGCTAAGTGGTGAAATGGCCTGGGCCTGTAGCCCATACCTTTAATCTCTGCACCGGGGAGGCAGGCAAATCTCTGAGTTCCAAGTTGGCTTAGTGTGTATAATGAGTTCCAGATCAGCCAGGGCTGACAGTGGGAAGCTGTCTCAAACAACAACAAAAATGAAGTGCAGGAATTCTGTATCTATCCCTTCTGATTGCACCTAGTGTGTGTCGGGAAATGGGGAGATGAAAACAGAGGCATAGATTATGCAAAATTGGTGGACAAGGAGTACCGAGCTGCCTGGGGTGGGGGTGGTCTCAGAAATCTGTGTGTAAAGCAGTGTTTGCTATGCGGGAACTTCTGCTGAGCTTGGAATTGTGCCTTCTTTTATCAGCAGAAAAGAAAGATGCCCCCCCCCCCACCTCAAAGCCCCACATGAGCTCTGTCTGAGAGGAATGGGGACTGATTACTTAGTCTGCCAGCATGGACACACAATGCTCCCTTCTCCTTGGTGGTCACCTGTTGAAACCGCACTGTGCAGAGACCCTGGCTTTCTGGAAACATCTGTGGAACGCTCTGTGAAAAATGCCTTTCGAGTACACAGCACAGTCTTTTGAACCTCTTCTGCCCTGGAACATCTTGTTCCTTCAGGGACTGATACTTGGAAACAGCCAGAAATCGTTTGGATGCACGTTTGGAAGACAAGGAAAGCTGTCATGCTACAGAATTGCTGGTGGAATCTGAGAGATGCTTTGGGGTGTGAACGAAAGGCAGGTGTTCTCACCTTGGAGCATGGAGATTTTGAGTATAACTTTTTTTGGGGGGGGGTATGTTTTTAGCTGATGTTATAGCCTCCCAGTGATTCCACGATTCGGAAAAAGTCAATGATCATAAAGTCCTTTTTCTATGGGTTGTGGAGAGAAGTCACGGGTCAAGAGAGCAGGGGTCAGGAGACCAGAGTGCAGGTTGCAGCTTCACCTGTAATTTGATGTGTGGTCACAGTGGTTTCCAGAACTCCCAAAACTTCTATGTCCTCACATGCAAACTGGGTGTGTTGTGTCTCCAGTACTGAGTTGCTCTGGGTTTTGGTTAGGGTTCTACTGCTGTGATGGAACACCATGACCAAGAAGCAAGTTGAGGAGGAAAGGGTTTATTTGGCTTATGCTTCCAGATTGTAGTCCATCATTGAAGGAAGTCAGGACAGGAACTCAAAAAGGGCAGGAATCTGGAGGTAGGAGCTGATGGAGAGGTCATGGAGGAGTGTTGCTTACTGGTTTATTCCTCATGGTTTGCTCAGCCTGCTTTCTTATAGAGCAGAGGCCCTCCAGCCCAGGGATGACCCCACCCACAATGGGCTGGGCTCTCTCCCATCAATTACTAATTAATAAAATGCTCTACAGGCTTGCCTGCGGCCTGATTTTTTTCTATTCTCTTATACAATACATCCCAACCCCAGCCTTCCTTCCCTCTGCTTTTCCCCAGTCCCCTGCCCCCAGATCCACTGCTCCTCCATTTCCTTTCAGAAAAGAACAGGCCTCCCAATGGTCTTATGGAGACATCCTCTCAGATGATTTTAGCTAGTGTGGAGTTGACATAAAACTATCCCGCACACTCTGTAATCCCATAAAATCCAACCAGAGGAGATTCAGGAAACAACAACTTGTTTTTGAAAAATCAAACATCTCTTGGCCAAGCAGGTAATTCAGCTTTCCCAGGTGACTCTCTCAAATGTCAATCTTCATTTGGATGATTTAGGACTAATGTGCCTGATCACAGACATCAGCATCCTGGTATTGGAACTAGGAATCTAGAGACATCAAGCAGGCCTAATCAGAAAGGAAAGGCAGAGGCTCAAACAGCAGAGGGACTTGCTCAGAATTGTAGGAGGCATGGAGGTCTTTGTGCTCACAGATAAGCACTTGGAGAACCAGGAAGAGTAGCACACAGGGTTGGTTGTTCCTTCAAGCCAACGAATGCAATACCTGTTATCTGCCCAGAAGGGTGGGAACAGATGAGTGTTCTAGCCTAGTGACATTTGTGCTATCTGTGTGGCCACATGAGACCCTCTTCCCAGACCCTTATCCTAAGCTTGTTTTTCTCAATCTATACAACCTGTCTTGATGGAAGGTGTAGTCAATCTATAGAACCCATATGGAAGATGTCACATGTACTTCACAAAGAGTTTTGATGTAGTCATGTCTGATCTTATTTAGCTTATTTTGTTCCTCAAAGAGATTTATATGTGCTTTATTGTGCACATGGGATTGGGTTCATTATCACCTGAAAAGTTTTGACCAAACTGTGCTGTGCTTAAATATGCCTAAAATAAATTACTTGGGGTCAGCCTCCTGATGTTTGAACCGATGACCAGCTACTTAGCTATGTTGAACCACGCTGCCTTCTTGCCTCCCAGGGATTGTCCCTCTGCTGGCCTTGAAGGTCACAGAGATACACACTCCCCTCCTGTGCACAGTATGGTACAAAGAGTTGAGGAATAAGAGGGAGCCTGGAAGGGGCAACAGAATGCTGCTAAGGGCAGGAAGCATCAGGTGAGGCAAGTACCATAAGAGACCAGAGACGTGGGTCTGCCTTGAGTGGAGGTTCTGAGGCTGGGGATGTAGCTCAGTGCTTGAGTACCTGCCTAGGGAGGAGGATTTGGTCTCCAGAGGTTAATCCAGGGTGGAATTGAATAAACAGAATTCAGGCAAGACAACTAGTTGTCTGGGACTGAACCCCACTTAGCAGGAGCCCAGTCTAGGAACTGGGGTGCAGGGTAATGAGACTAGACCAAAGGCTATGTCTTCAGATAGAGCCTGCATAAAGACTCTACCGTTAGCCATAGAAGACAGGACTCTGGTGACCTCATGAAGTTGGAGAAGAGCTTAGGAGCTACCTGATGGCTGTGGGTTCATTCCCACTCTCTCCCTCCCGAAAGCTTAAACATTTTTCTAATGATAAATATTTGTTGGTATAGATTCCATTGATAAATATGGTATTTTTATATTCATATTTTAGCATATGATTTTTTAAATAAAATTATTTAGGAAACATTGGTCCATGGTTGCTTAGTTACAGTTAAATGGGAGCAGGTAGTTGTTGGGTACTATTGCATACCAGGACCAGTGTAGGTAGCGACTATTAGAAGAGATCTGGCCCTGGTGTCACCTACGTACAAGCCGAGCACTTGGAAGGCCGGGGGAGGATGATTGCCATGAATTCATGGCCATCTTGGGCTACACAGTGAGTTCTATGACAGCCTGGACTACAGAGTAAGGCCTGATCTCAACAAGCTAAATCTCTAAGAAAAGCTTATGAAAGTTTTCATCATAATAAATGGCAAATGTTTAAGGAAATAACGTTTAACCTAATTTTAAAAAAAAGCATTATGCAGGACGGGAGAGATGGTTCAACAGTCAAGGGCACGTGCTGCTCTTGCAGATGACCCAGTTGGTATACCACATGGTGATTTGCAACTGTCTTTAACTCCAGTTTCTAGGATCCAGTACCCTCTTCTGGCTTCTGAGGGCACCAGGCACACACAGAGTGCACATACACACATGCGGGCAGATGATCATACACATGAAATAAAATAAAATGTAAAGTAGCATGTAAGCATTATGCACAGTCTTATGTTTTGAAGGTATTGATCTAAAATGTTCTCATGCATAATCCTCCATCTACAGACATTCTCTTTAGTTGCTAATTGTCCTGAAAATAGAGTGAATGTCAATACATCTTTCAGCCTTTTTCAGTATCAACCATTGTGTTTGGAGGCATAAAAGTACTCATTATCATGATTCAGTCTTTTTTGCGTGTATCTTTTGTTTTTTAGTCTCTGAAAAAGAATGGACACTACCTAATCCTGGTCTCTGTTTCTGTGTCAAGGTCTGCGGTGGTGGACCTAGAGGAACAGTAACTTTTGGTGTTTCAGGTCTGTTCATGTGAAATGTGCACCTATGCTCTTTGTTCCTCCTTTCTTCTCCCCTCTTCCCCCTTCCCTCCTCCTTTCCTTCTTTTTCCATTCCTGGTCTGTGAGAGGAGGGAGGGAAGAGGAAGGTACAGAATGATGCTCTTCAATCTTAAGGAGCATACAAACTCGCGATAAAGGTTTCCCACTTAAGGAAGCCAATGGCTGAGTGCTTAGTCAGTTGTTAAAAACTAAAACTCCCAAGGCAAGGAAGCCAAAGGGGTGGGGTGGGGTGGGGTGGAAGGCAGTCCCTGATTTTCATGTTTTCCTGATCCATAACGAGAGGGAATTTCCGCTCTCCTGAATGGCAGAAGCATGGAGCTTCTACCACTGCGGGTGGAAGCCTGACCAGTGACCTTGACCCTTCCTTTTTCTGTCACTTACCGGGTCACCTGGCCAGAAGTCACTGGCATTGTTTCTGCTCCATGAGAGACCACGTAGCTTTCGTTTTATGTAGGGAATCCAGAGGTTTCACAGGGTAATCAAAGATTGGGGAGGGCTTTCAGAAAATCTGTTTGGAGTGTCCAGTTCAGCTTCATCACTAAGTAAAATTGAAGTGTTGACCTTGATTGGCCTGCTGTCTGGCTTTACCTCTCAGCAAACTCTAAACTCTGAAAGAGAAAACAGGCTGCTTTTGTGTTGTTGTTGTTGTTGTTGTTGTTGTTGTTGTTTTGTTTTGTTTTGTTTTGGCCTCTCCATCCCATCCCAAGGTAGGGAAGAAAATCTTGAGGTGGGTCTGTCTAGAAGGAGTGCGGGGTCTGGGGTCATTACTAAATGGGAGCCAGCACTGGTTAGTTTTTGTCAACTCCACAGGAGCTGAGGTCATCTGAAAAGGTCAGCTGGAAAATACCCCATCAGCTAGGCTTGTGGGCAAGCCTATGGGTTGTTTTCTTGATTGACTCTGATGTGGGAGGGTCCAGCCCACTTGGGTGGTGCCACCCCTAGTCTTGAGTTGTATAAGAAAGCAGGCTGAATAAGCCAGGAGAGCAAGCCAGTAAGAAGTATTCCCCTACAGTCTCTGCTTCAGTTCCTGCTTCTAGGTTCCTTACTTCCCTCAGTGATAGACCATGACCTGGGATATGAAAGCCAATAAGCCCTTTCCTCCCCAAGTTGCTTCTGGTCATGGTGTTTATCACAGCAATTGAAAGCAAAGTAGGGCAGAGCCCTGGGATGTGTCTGTCACAGGACCTGAAGCAGCCACTACTGCTTTAGAGGGCTTAAAAACAAGTAGTCTCTCACACTCAAAAAGGTCTGGATACCTGTGGTGGTTTGAAAGAAAATGGCCCCCAAAAGTAGTGTCACTATTAGGAGGTATGAACTTTTTGGAGTAGGTGTGGTCTTATTATAGGAAGTGTGTCATTAGAGGCAGGCTTTGAGGTCTCATATATGCTCAAGATACTGCCCAGTGTCTCAATCTACTTCCTGTTGCCTGCAAATCAAGATGTAGTAGCTCCTTCTCCAGCACCATGTCTGCCTGTACACCGCCATGTCCCACCATGATGATAATGGACTGAATCCCTGAACTGTAAGTGCATCACCACAATTAAGTGTTTCCCTTTATAAGAGTTGCCATGGCCACGGTGTCTCTTCACAGCAGTAGAAACCCTAACTAAGACAATACCCTAGAGCCAGCCATGAAGAGGAGAGAGGGCTGTCTGGAAGACACCTCTCTTAGTCTGTACAGTGGGTAGTCAGGATAGCCAAAGACTTGGCTGACATGAGACACACAAGAGCTTCCAGAACTAATTCCTCCTGACTACCTGGATGTGAGCTGGCTGCAAGCTGTTTTCTCTTTCCGGAATTCCTTCTCTCCATTGTTTTCACTTACAAAGTGAAAGGAAAGGGTCATTATCCCTGAGGAATACTTCAGACCCTGAATTAAATGCTTTTTATCTTTCTGTTAATTCCTATCCATCCTTCCAGATTCTTAGACACCTGCTCCACTGGGAGCCTCTCCTTGCATTCCCCCCACATCCTGGTGTATTTGGATGTTCATCTGTTCCCCACCATGGCCTTAGCAGCTTTACAGTTGTGCTGTCAGTTACAGGGATTAAAGCCCTCTGCCAAGGCATCTTCATCTCCAGAGCATCTCCACACTTGCTTCTTATTCCAGCTGTGCCCAGTTGTACTATGCAGCCTGCCTCAAAAACTCTTCCTTCCACCTCTTAGTGTTATTTGAAAAGTTTCTACATGTATGTTTGTGTGTTTCCCCTTCAGAAGCCTCCTTGACCTCAGAAAGAGTTTATTGACCCTTTACCCTCCATCTTTAGACTCTGGAAATGCAAACTCTACTTTGACATTTAATACCTGCTATTGAAAGGTTTGTTTATTCATTGATCCCTTGAACTTGAGATTCTTCTACCACAGTCCTTCCTCCCTCCCTCCCTCCCCCTTCCTTCCTTCCTTCCTTCCTTTCATTTTACTCTTTAACTTGGAACCTAATAGATACCCAAGAAGCAGTGAATGGATGGATTATATTGTTTCTTTATGCTTATGTCGCTTCTGCCTTTTTTATTAAGTCTTTGAGGTTAGGAAACTGGCTCATTGTATCTTTCTCCTAATTGCTAGTATAGTACCTGATAATGGCACCAATGCACTCCACAATGTTTCCCATCTGCTATATCATTTACGACTTTGAAACCTTGGGCACTTCCTTATTATCTTCTCTGTCCTTATCTCTAGGTTGTACATATCTCATTGTCCAGTCTTGAAGACTCGGCAGTCAGCTCCCTGAGGGCAGGAGCAGGGCCTCATGTCCCTTTTGTCCCCCAAGGGTCAGCTACAGTGTTCAACTTTCTGGGAGTACTAGATGTAGTTAGAGTTTTCCTGCCTGGCCCAGTCAGGACAAATTTCTCTTACCCGCCAGTCCCACAATCGCAGCCAGGAGCAGACATGTCTCATTGTCTAGAAAGTCTAAATTTTAAAAATATTTTAAATGGCATATTTTGTAGGTCTTTGAAGTATTTGAAGATTATCTATCTATCTGAAATATCTCTATGTACACCTAGAAGACTTAACAAACATGGCTATGAGTATGATTATCATAGATGACTAATTATTAATCTATTTTTAATTATCTATTACAATTTAAATGAGCTATATAAACATAATACCTTAAACATGAGTAGAAATATGTACATAGTATAACAAAATTAACTTTAAGTTTGTATCAATAGACTAAAGTATATACCAATGTAAAACATTTTAAACAAGTTGTTGTTCTTTGGAAGTAAGTTTCTTAATCTATCCTTTAATCCTGTTATATCTATATCATATCTTCTTTTTTTTTAGAAAGATATTGTATTTATAATCAACCTGTTTTAAATAAAATGGTGGTTTTTTTCTGTCCCATACTAGAGGACTCTTTTGATTTGGGACATAAGAAGCTCTTAACCTTTTTTTTAACAATGTGTTTGGGTTTAGAGAAGGAGTGAGCCAATTCCATCTCCAAAGCCAGCTGGGAATTTGGGCGTAGTTTGTTTTTTACTACTTCCTGTTGGAGGGGGGCACTGTATCTTATGGGGACATAAAGAAAATTTTAGGATCATGGAGTAGTCCGTGAGGGTAAACCTCTGAGCCAGTTGCCTTGAAACCATTTTGGATGTCGGATCATCTGGGTCATTGTGTCATTGGAGACCTTTTAGGTGGTCTTGGCTGATCAAACCTGATGTATCTTAATCTGGAACAAATCCATAGCCTCTGGCTTTCTGTGGAAACAAAAGCAGAGATTCTTTTTCAAAGCAATATATCCTTATATCCAAATTTTGAAGTCAAGGTACCTTTAAAATTTACATATTTGTTTAATTTAACAGCTTTTATAATCAAATCTTTTTTTGTAGTTAAAAATCCCAAAGACAAGACAAACCAGATTCTTTGTGTAGTATCCATCTTTGTAAGACTGAAGCACTGTTGTGGCTGCTGGCTCCGCCCATCTCAGCTTTCCAACATGGCGGTGGTACAGTTTACCGCCAGCTCTGGCTCTGGGTCTGGAGCCATGTGTACCATCAACTCTCAGAAGCAGTTCTATCAAAGCAGTGCATAGCCCAGAAACTTTTTTTTTTCTTAACTAGCAAAGGCTAAATCTACCATGCAGCAGAGTAAAGTGTTTGTAGACTCCTCATTCCCGCCACACTGCAGGTCAGACACACACGCCAGGAACCCGCCATAGTAGCTCAAACCGGCAGGCTGCTGCTAACTTGAGAGAGACAGTTAGGAAGCTGTTTTTAGCTCCGTTTTAGAATCTTTTTTCTTAGGTTTTAGGTGGAAACTCTTGCCAACACGTTGGGCGCCATTTGTAGTTAGAGTTTTCCTGCCTGGCCCAGTCAGGACAAATCTCTCTTACCCGCCAGTCCCACAGTTGCTCAGACCCAACTAAGAAAGCACATAGAAACTTACATTGTTTAGAAACTGTATGGCTGTGGCAGGCTTCTTGTTATCTACTTCTTTTATCTTAAATTCACCCATTTTTGTTAGTCTATACTTTGCCACATGGCTTGTGGCTTACCAGTGTCTTTACATGTTGCTTCTCATGGTGGCGGGTGGCGGTGTCTCCTCCAGCCTTCTTCCCAGCATTTTCTTCTCTCTTGTCCCACCTATACTTCCTGCCTGGCCACTGGCCAATCAGAACTTTATTTACACAGAGCGATATCCACAACAACTAGAAGTTAAACTTTTCTTAGCTAAAACTATACATCATGCAGATCCCTCACTCCAGCGATGAGATGTCCACTCACGTGACCTCCACATCCAGCATCTCATCATACTCAGAATTGCTTCATGCATGCTTAATGGTACTCACTTCCAAATGACAGGAAGACAGACTTGAAAACATCTTGTTATTTCATGTTTGTGTTGGCTATCATGTTCTGCACCAGGAGATATGCAGTGTGTATTTTCAAATTAATAAAGTTGATGAAACCCACCAAGGGTAATAAGCCCAAAGACAGTACAGAGAAGCAGGGAGATGGAAACTGCATCAGCCCAGGAGGAGAGTGGGGAGTCAGCTCAGGTTCTTCTCCAGGCACCAGGAGACATCGAGTCTAAGCATACACCTTTCAACTGCAGAACATCAAGATTCTTCTGGTTCCGTCACAGCCACACAGAAAAGAGCAGTCTTTCAATCAGAAGCCTTAACAGTCATGGAGATGTTCTGTTTGCTTTTTCCCATGGGGAATCATTCACTCCTCCTTTCTCTCCTTCCTTTTCTCTTTTTCCCCTTCCTGCCATAGGTTCTGCACATCTTTATTGTGCGTCAACTACACATTCAGTGCATTCTTCTAGGTGATTCATCAGTTCTCATAACCCTTGTGACAACTCTAAGATGGGGATGTTGTATTTTCACTTAAAATATGATACAACCCCGTATTTGGGAGACTGAGGCAAGAGGAACATGAGCTCAAAGCTAACCTAGGCTATAGAGTGAGACCTCATATCAAACAAGCAAAACCTAAAAGAAGAAAAAAGTAACAAACCATAGATTTAAGAAATTGTCCAAGGCCACAGAACCAGTAACTGGGGGACACTTTTGAACCTAGGTCTCACAAACGACAAAACTTGTTTGTCACTGTTTAACTTCATCACTGGAGTGTCTGTCTCACTATAAAGATCAATGGTTTTTCTGTGACAGTCTATAAACAGAATGACAAAGTGAGCTGCATGGTCCCTGACAGTGAATCCTGACACAGACAAGGTCCTCTATGTCATAGAGGGTCTGAGGATCTGCCATAGCTCCTCAGTCAAGAGTCACTGGAGTTAAGATCTGAAGGACAGATGGGAGTTTGCTGGATCAGGACAAAAGCCTGATCTGGACAGAAGTACAGAAAGTGGAAAGGCCCAGAGCAGAAGATGGGAAGAGAAAGGACCTGAGTTCATGTCCCCTTCAGGAGCACACCAACAAGGACTTAACTCCTCCTTGGCCCTACCTCCTAAAGGTTCCTTCACATCCCAGGAACACCATGGGCCTATGAGGGACATTTAAGATCTAGTTGTAACATTCTGTTTTTGAAGTATTCATTTATTCATGTTTCCAGCTCACATGGAGTAATTGTCTTTGCTTTTGTCCAAAAGTGCTAAAATACACAGGCAAATGTTGTTGAAGGGAATTCATATTTTCATGTAGGTTTGAGAGAAGCGGTGCATCTTGACAGCCACATACCACAGTGAAGTGGCCAGCACAGCATGCCTGCTACTCCACTGAACCCAAGGGCTGCACAAGTGCACTCAGATGCTTCAAGGACCTGACAGTCCTAATCATGCTGCTCATGGGAGGCTTGTGTTGAAAAGGGGATTGTCATTGGTCACTTCCACCGTATCCACCAAATGTAAATAATTTTATTATGATACCAGTCACAAAATCTGAAGTCAATTTAAAAACATGATTTCATGAGCCACTCCAAATCCCCCAACTGTATTATGACTAAGGTGGTGGGTCCACAGGGATCTATTACACTATTTCCCATGAATTTGATTAAGTTATGCATTTCCATACTCCTTTATTTTAAATTAGTAACAGATTGTATGTTTCAAGTAGCTTTAGGTTCCCAAGAAAATTGAACAGAAAGTATAAAAGGCTTTTGTAAGTAGCCTTACCCCTACCCGCCCTGCACCCCCCCCCCCACACACTCAAGCCCACCATCCCAGACTATCAACATCCAACACCATGATAGGTTTCTTTTTTTGAACTAGGCTTTAAATGTAGGATATACGTGTTTTGTCTGTTTAATAAATGTATAGTATTTCACAATTTATCCTGCTTTTGCTATGAATTGTGATGATGTAATATAAAAGGGGTATTCAGTAGGGTACTCAATACAGTCCTGCTGAGAGAAAACCAACAGGTAAACAGATTTGAATGGTAAGCAGGAATTAGCAAAGTAAAGGTGTCAAAAGAGTGTTAGGCAAATGAAATGGCAAGTGCCCAGACTCAGGATGAGGAGCCTGACGTATTTTAGGAGCTCAGCAATTGAGGATGAAACTCAAGCATCAGGTAGAGCTAGAACCTGTGTATGTTGTAGGCTGTGTTCAAGAGTTCCTTTTGTCTTGACCTAGAGTGATGTGTCACATAGGTAGTGATATAAATACACTTGGCTTTAAAAGGATGGGTGTGACTGCCTGGTGGCAACTTTATGGAGACTGGATTCAGGAGACTGGGTAGGAATATATTGGACTAAACCTGGAAATGATAATAGTGTGGTAAAGTGGTGGCATTTAGAGAAGGAGAAAAGTGAGCAGGTCCCATCAGTACTTATGAGATAGGATAACAGGATGTGAATATTGGCCTCACAAACAGAAGAGAGCACTGAGCTGAAAACTGAATGGAGTATAGCCCATTTGTTGAGCTAGGAGGAGGGGTGGTGACATACAAGGAATTTGCAAGAGCTTAAGAGCTAGTTTTTCCATTTCAGGTAATAACCGTGAGTTAGGTACCATTCTATATAATTCACATCCTGCATCAGAGAAGCATGTCTCTGATGCAACAAGCATTGGCCACGGGTTCACCCCACCCAACCAAATTCAGTGAACTTCAAAAGACTGCACTTTCTGCTAGGGATGTGGGACCGTGGCAGAATGGTCCTCCAGCATGCATGAAGCTCAAGGTTCTACTGCCAGCACTGGAGAAATCCCAAAAGAAGGATTGCTCTTTTGCCCTCTGATAGGATTTCAAGTGTCCACCGTTCTTACCTAGGCACAACGCTTTGGCAATATGGACACCTGGAGTTCTCAGTCTTGTTTCTACCTCCTCTCCCACTTATTATTTTTAATGACTCACTGGCAATTCCTACAGCAAATTTCTTCTTTCTGTTCTCTACCTACTCCATAATAGCAGGTTTAGCAGGTTTCTCCAGGCAGCTTCCCTTCCTCCTCCTCTGGGAATTTAAAGTCCAGTTTGTCACTGGACAAATGTGTTCTCTCATAATTGACGGTAGAAGTTCACCCTTCTGACCCATTACTCCAAATCCTGTGTGTCATTGGACGTGGTGCTTGTGTTCCTCTCAAGTCTCACTCACTTTCCTAAGGGGCTGCAGTCATTTATAGGGGTCAGTCTCCAAGTTCCCACGCCCCATTTCAAGGCCTGTGTCAAGGTAGACTGTGGCATAACTGTTGTCTGATCCTCATCTTAGGCTGCCTCTTCTTTCTCTGAGGCCTGTCCATCATTGGTTCTCTTCAACTGAAACCAACAGGGAACTGTTGTTTACATGTATGATGCCAACTCTATCCATACTTACTTTCTCTTGCCTTCCCCTAGCCTTTCATATGTAGCCATCAAAATATCAGTTGAGTTCATGAATGGGCAGGAAAGCAAAGGATAGCGAAAGCTACCTTGTTTTATGAGAGATAAAGTTCTAACTTTTATTCTAGCAAGATAAATTATAATTTTTAAGTTTTATGAATAACATTGCTAATAGTAGTTTGGAGACAGGCTGTTCATTATAACAGTATATCTGGTTCTCTGTGGAGTCTCTCTTAGTTTGGATCTCTATTGCTGTGAAGAGACAGGCAACTCTTATAAAGTAAAGCATTTAATTGGGGTGGCTCTCTTACAGTTTCAGAGGTTTAGTCCATTATTATCATGGCAGAGAACATGGTGGCATGCAGGCAGACATGGTGCTGGAGTAGTAGCTAAGAGTCATATATCTTTCAGTAGACAGGAAGTTGACTGATGTACTGGGTGGTTTCCTGAGCATAGGAAGCCTCAAAGCCCGCCTCCATAGTGATTCACTTCCTCCAACAAAGTTATACCCACTCCAACAAAGCCATACCTCCTAATCATGCCACTCCGTATGAGATTATGGGAGCCAGTTACATTCAAAATACCACACTGGCTGTACCTGACACTCTCAAGTGAATTTTTGCTTCAATATAAGTAACATTATACCAAACCAATGTGAAAAAGTAACATTAAAATGAAAACTTAGAATTGTTTATCATGTCATGCTGCTGTCTCTGATACAAAGAATCAGAGTCCTAGCTCTGCCTGCCTATGAAGTTAGCCAACTCTTTTTCCTAACCCCTCAGCTCCTCTTCTAGAATTGGATAGAATGGCCATTATTTTAGCCTCCATGACACCATATTACTATTGCACTGGACATGTTGGTTACACTTTAGATTTGCAAATGCATGGCAATCACACTCATTAGTATTTCTGAAAAGCCCTCCTATGAGGTGGTTCAGCAGTATTGAAGCCAAGCATAAAAATAAGTATGCACTTACCAAGAAGATGCTGAGAGGATCCAAATGAAATGCCAATGAGCAATAATGCACACCATTCAAAATGCTAGCTTCCCCAGATGCATAGCAGCAGAACTGTCAAAACCCTCTTCCATCTTCTTTGAATCCCCAATCTCAGAAAATAATTATTTTATGAGTTCTTACTTACAATGTTAGGGTTTATGCTACTATTTAAAAACTGCATATTCAGATGTTTAAGTTTAGGAAGGCAATATTTAAAACTCATCATCTTACATATACTATTTCACTTGTGTCCCCTTAAGGCAAGGAATTACTCAAGTAAATGGTTTGGGGATAGCCTCAAATTGTCCTGAACTTGCTTTTATTTGTTTAGTTGTTGTTGTTGTTGTTGTTTTGGTTTCTTCAAGACAGGGTATCACTATATAGCTCTGGCTGTCCTGGAACTCACTCTGTAGACCAGGCTGGTCTTGAATGCACAGAGACCCACCTGCATCTGCCTCCCGAGTGCTGGGATTAAAGGCATGTACCAATATGCCCAGCCAGAACTTGCTTTTTAAGATCATATTTTAGTTAGCCCAAGTTATGCAGCTACCATCAATTATAGATAGTTGAATAGTTATTCAGTTGAATAGTTTGTTTTAATGGAAGTGGGAATTCCTCCATACAAGACTCAAAATAGATGAACAGGAATAGCTGGAGTGAGATGCTACATATCAGTGTGTAGCTTAGGGGTAGAGCACTCAGCATATGCAAGGCCCTTTGTCTGATTCTGAGCAAGTCAAGAAAGTAAAAGTGAAAAGAAAGTAAAGATAAATGGGTCTCTTAGAGTCCCTAACTAATACCCTATAGGAAGAAGAGATGTTGACTCCAGGTACCAGGAAGAAAAACACAGGAGGAGGAAAGAGCTTCTGTGGACACAGCAAGAAGGCGACCGCAAGCCAGGAGAGCAGGACTCCCACCCTGTGGACACCTTGCTCTTAGAGCTGGGGCCTCCCAAACTGTGAAGAAGTAGATTCTGTTGTCTCAGCTTCCACACCACGGCATTTGTTATGACAGCCCTGGCAAACAAATGCACTGTGTTTTTGTTTCAAGAGATTCCTCTTGTAGCCTCAGTCTAATGCTTGGACAGTACTGCCAGCCACCATCCGTGCTGTAGACAAAGGGAAGAAGGAAAATGGTAAGGAAAAAGGTGAGCGCACAGGTTATGGGGACAGGGGGCAACATCAGCCCCTCCCTGGCAGAGTTCCATGTAGCTGCACCAACAGATCTGTGATACAGAGTTCCCCCCACTGCATTGGGGTGCTCTAGAGGAAAAAACCCATAGAATGAATATTTATTTTTTAAAAGGGGGATTTGTTGACTTGGCTTACACAGTTCAGTCTAGATAGTCCACCATGACCATCTGCATGCTGGAGAGGCTGAGAATCCACAGCGGCTCTGTCCAGAAAGCTGGAGGCCTCAGCAGTTCCAAACTGGTGCTAACGGCTTGAAGGATTCCTGCTCTTCAGTCCACATTGGAAGGTCAAAGAAGGCAGAGTCCGACATGAACAAAGTATGTTGGCAGCAACAGGGTGGATGAACTCCCAATGGTAGATAATTTCACCCATGAAATACTAAGTCAAGCAGACAAAATTCAAAAGCTTTTCCCTCAGATCTCCTTCTGTCCAGGCCACCACCAGAAGGTGCCACCCACAGTTAGAGTGGGCCTCCTCCTTCAGTTAACCTACCCAAGAGAAGTCTCAGAGGTGGACTCCGAGGCTTGTCTCTTAGTTGGTCCAGATGTAGTCGGCGACCTGTATTAGGCATTACATCTATCCAGCAGCCAAAGCAGTAGAGTGATGTGTTTCCTTTTCTTTCTTTTTGAGATTGTGTTTTAACTGCAATATCTCTCCCTTCCTTTTCCTCCCTCCAAACCTTCCCATATACCCTTCCCTAATATCCTTCCGATTCATGGTCTCTGTTTCCATCAATTGTTTTTGAATGCATATGTGTATTTACATAGACATGTATTCCTAAATACAGCCTGTTGAATCCATATTTGTTACCTCTGTAAGTATTTTCTGGACTGACCATTTGGCACTAGACAATTGGTGTGCTCTTCCCTGGGGAGGACCACCTCTCCCGGTCCCATCTTTACTCAGCTGTCTATGGTTCTTTGTGGAGGGTTGAGGCCTCCTGGGCTTTTCCCTATCCAGCTTGGCATGTTTGTGGGTGTCATCCTTATTCAAATCACATTGGAGTAGCTGTGCTGGTGAGACTTTATGGGTATAGCTCCTGATGTTCTTGTATTTATTTATCCCTTTATTTCTTTATTTTTAATTGAGCATATTGTCAAGTCAAACAAAGCTAAATAGTGAAGAGAGTGAATGAAGACTGTGGATGCATCTAATAAGTATATACTCTCTCAGATGTTATCCATGAGAATTATGGAGATACGTGGAGGTGTTTCCACACCATGACAGTTGGTGAATACAACAAAAAGCCAAAGAAGGGCTGGCACTGGGTGCTGTGGGATGTTCTGTATCTTAAATGTGTTGCTTTTATTGGTTAAGAAATAAAACACTGATTGGCAAGTAGCCAGGCAGGAAGTATAGGTGGGACAAGGAGAGAGGAGAATTCTGGGAAGTGGAAGGCTGAGGCAGAGAGACACTGCCAGCTGCCGCCATGACAAGCAAGATGTAAGGTACCGGTAAGCCACGAGCCACGTGGCAACTTAAGAGTAAGAGAAATGAGTTAATTTAAGATAGAAGAAGTAGATAACAAGAAGCCTGCCATGGCCATACGGTTTATAAGTAATATAAGCATCTTAGTGATTATTTTATAAGTGGGCTGTGGGACCACGGGGGCTTGGTGGGAGCTGGAGAGAAGAACTCCAGCTACAACTGGGAGTTTGTGTGGAGGTTACCACCCTTCCTGTATAGTGGCCTGTTAGGAAAACCACTCAAGACGCCACGTTCTCTTGCTTTCCCTGGTCCACTTTGGTTAGTCCATGGCACGGTTTTCAGCTTGTGTTTACTTCCCTAGAAAAGAGGGATGATCAGGGCTGGAGATATCCTTCATTTGGCAGGGTACAGGCCTAGTATGTTTGATTCTGAGCACTGTGGAAACTAAGCATGGTGGCACATGTCTGTAATCCCAGCCCTAGGGAGATAGAGGCAGGAGGATCAGAGGTTCAGGTCATATTAGGCTACACAGCGAATTAGAGGCCAGCCTGGGCTACATGAGACCCTGTCATAAAGAGAGTGGTGTGAGGCGTTTCAGGGGAGGAAAAGTAAAGTAGGAACCCGAGCAATTGTGATAAGCGTGGTCAGATTTGTGGAGGATGGATTTAGAGTTTTCCCAGGTATACAGAAGGAACTATATTAAAGACTGTTCATCTCACGTACAATCGACAGAATTAAACTTGGGGGCTGCAGAGCTGGCTCAGAGGGCTGAGAGTACTCTCTCTGCAAGCATGAGGAGCTAGCTTTGAACACCCAGTACCCACATAAAAATCTGGGCATCACTAAACCGACCAAAACCATACCCCACTCCTGAGGAGACAGAGACAGGGAGATCCTGACAGCTAAGAGAAACAGAACCCCAAAGATCTCAATCAAGTGTTGTTACATGTCCCCTTCCTGTGACTTAAGTTTGGAAGTAGATGCTATGGTTTTAATGCCTCCACCAAAACTCACATTGACATTTAATACCACTGTGAAGTATTAAGAAAGGGTGGAAATTTAATCTAACTATGGTATTTAGAGGTGGGACCTTTGGGAGGTAATTGAGGTTAAATGAGGCAGCAAGGGTGGAGCCCTAATCCAGTGGGACTGGGGCTTGTCAAAAAAAAAAAGTAAGAACTGAGCAAGGATGCTGTTTTGCCATGAGATGCTATGTGTGTCACTTTGGAACTCTGCAGCATCACCACCTCAAGAAAGATTTCACCAGGCATTGCTACCTGATCTTGTCTACCAGTCTTCCAAACCATGAGCTGAATACACCTGATTGTGTGTGTGTGTGTGTGTGTGTGTGTGTGTGTGTGTGTGTGTGTGTTGTGTGCCAATATTATTAAGTTATAACAACAGAAGAAGTACTAAGACAATGACCTTGTTCTACATGATTGCCACACCCACCTTGTTACCTAAAACAACTGTTGAACATCAATCACCATGATTCTACTGCAACCAACAGGAAGAAGGAAAGGGATAAAAAGGGCTTGCCTTTTCAAGGATACTTCCTGAAAGCATCACAGAGCATTCTTCCCTACACCCAAAACTCTACCATATAGTCATAGCTAGCAGAGAGATGAAAATACTTCATTTTCTACAGCAGGTAGCTGAGTATCCAGGAAGGAATTCTCTCCCACCATGGAGAAAGGGGTAGATTTCAGAGTCTGTCAGCAGCTTCTGTCACATGGACCAGGACCTGAGAAACCTATCAATGACCTATGGAAGAGACCTAGGGCCTTATGTAAAGACACAGGATTATAGCGTGCTGGCTTGGTGATTTCTGGTGCGGTACAGAAGCTGTGTTGTCACTTCTCAAAGTGTGACCCAAGGACTAAAGGGTAGTTAGAGATGCAAAATCAGTCCCACATTCCAGCCCTTTTAATCAGAAGCTGCATTTTAACAAACATCTCTGGCATAGGCTAGATTGACGATTCCAGAGAAGAGAAAGTTAGAAATTGAAGCAGAGACTGGAGGTGGGGCGCATCAGCGGGGGAGGGCAGAATGAGCCCCGTGTGTCTGTGACCTTGCTGCAGAAGCCATGCAAAAGTGGACCAGGCAGCTGAGGATGAGCTTGACTTGAGGAGGAGAAGATGAGGAACAGGAGGAGGGAAAGAAAAACTTGGAAAGAACACAGCCTTGAAAACAAACGTTAAATGAGTATCAGCGAAAGTCTGATGCAACTGTCCAGCATTAAGAAGCAAGCTGCCTTACCCTCACAATACCCTTGAGTCATATAGTTAGGATTCACCCTTTGGGTGCTAAAACTGAACTTCAGAACTGTTGACTTGTCAAGATCACATGCTAGGTGCTGACACGGCTCAAAACAATACTTGGCAGAGCCCTGGCAATTCCCCAAACTCTATTCTGTGCATTATCCCAATCCTCACAGTGACTGTGAGGTTCACAAAGTAGCTGTTACTTTAATCTTGCAAGTGAGGAGTCCAAAGGCTTGACTCCAACCCAGTGATTTTCTTCTTCAAGTTTTGTTCCCTAGTTCCCTGACACAGGGTGAGGAAGAAAATGTAGGCTATGCCAGGTGGGAATTTAACTGTGTGAGAGACCAGCGGAGGAATAGGCACACATATGATGGCACTTCCAATGGCAACTGATACTTTTCTCGTTACAAAGTGCTGGTTTTGTTCAAGAAAGTAATATTTATAGAAGTAATTGTTAGTGTGAGGAGTATAGAAGCCAAATGAGGAGAGGACATTTGAAAACTATACCAGAAACAGGAAAGGAACTCCACATAAGGCTTCCGGACAGGGGTAGGCGGCCGGTTCTACTTGCTTCATAGAAGGACAGTGCTGGACAAAGCCATTCACATCTGCTTGCCCCACTGCCTTAGTCTCAAGGGCCATACCTCACTGGATAATTTACAAGTACTGGATGAGATAAAGTATACAAGATACTAGTCTAATTCTCAGAACTGAGCACATTTCCAACAGTTTTATCTCGTAGTAAATCTAATTGTAGATGGGGAAATGCAGTTGGTGGCGGTCTGAGCAGCAGCTAGCACAGGAGGAGATCACCTACACTGACAGTTTTGAGAGCCTCTCAGAGGACAGGCTTCATTGGCATAACCTTTAAGGAAAACGAGCCCCCTCCTCTGCACACGGTCTTTACACACTGATTAAAATGAACTTGACTCCTAATGGTACTTCCTTCCTTAGTGATGTGTTCAAGTTATGGGCTTTTAGATTATTTTCTTTCTCATAAATGTGCTTACTAACTCTGGCTCTAGCAAATGAGCACAAAACAGATCGTCACCACTCTTATCTTTTTAATGCTTGTGAAGGGAATGAGATCAAAGGCAGAAAGAAGTCCATTTATGAGACATTTTGGCCCAGTCTATGAAGGTGACAGATGTTCCACTTCCTAGAACTTTCTTGTTCCATCCCGAAAAAAAAATCTATATTTTCCTTTAGTATATTGATTTCTTGTTACAGAACAAGAATGGCTATTAGACATCTTTGTTTGGTGGCTTGGGGTTACCAGTTGTGAGAGCAAAAATATATCAGTGCTTAAAAGAGAGTTGGTGGGGTGGGGGAAGGGGCCCAAGAGGATGTAATTTGTGTCAGGAATGATTACAATGGACCGAAGGACCCAGAGACTCAGAGGAGGAAGAGGGAACAGATGAGAAACGCATCCAATCCCAGGGAAACCCTATGATGGATGAGCAAGATTCTCCAACAGATGAGAAAGCACTTTCCCCAGGAGCCAGCTGGCTCCTCTCCTCTCTCTTTTTGGCTTGTAATGCAGTGGAAAGATTCAGTATAAGGACTTATGGAATATAGGAACCAGCTGATGCACACTAATAATAAATTGAAGTGTTCTTTTGTTGTTGTTGCTTTGTTTTGATGAGAGGACTTTGATTTCTCTTTAGGGATGGGGCTGGATCTTCATTATCAAAATGTAGCTGAAAATTGAGTGGACTGGTGAAGAAGAATGTTCTAAACACCATTTCCCCTCAGCAATGCAAATAACATTCGTATAATGTATTTTTGCTTTCAAAGTGTGCTCACCCAAATTGTCTAATTTCATCTTATAAATAACCCAGTGAGATAGGTGTCATTATCGTCATTTTATACTTGAGAAAACTGAGGCTCCTAAAAGTTCATTTACAGCAACTTCCAAATGTTTCACACTTCCAGTAAGTGTCAACCTGCGGCCACAATTCCCACCCAGGGCTTGACAGTACAAAATAATGCCATTTCCAGTTAAACCATGAGATCCGTGGGTTCAGATGTATGTTTGCTTGTCCTTGACTGGCTGCCTATGGTATCTTCTTTGAGATTTGCATCTTGAAAATGGAGTAATAATAATAATAATAATAATAATAATAATAATAATAATAAATAAAATATAATGACAATTTAAAGTTCTGTGGATATAAGGGCTGGGGAAATGGCTCCGTTGGTACAGTGTTTGCTCAAGCATGAAAACCTGAATTCAGACCCCCAGCACCCACGTAAAAGACAGCAATGGTGGCACAAATCTGTAAACCCCAATGGTTGTGGAGGGGGATGCTGTAGACAGGTAGCTCTCTGAAGCTCATTGGCCAGACAGCCTAGCAGAATTGATGGATTCCAGGTTCAATAAAAGACCCCGACTCAGGGGCCCCCTGACAGTAGGCTCAAAATCCATCCCTGGTGCATGAGCAGGCCTTTTGGAGCCCACTTCTATGATAGGACACCTCACACAGCCTTGAGGCTGGGGGAGAGGCTTGGACCTGCCTCTACTAAATGTACCTCCCCATGGGAGGACTTACCTTCTTGTAGGAGGGAATGGGGGGTGGGTAGGGAGGGGGCAGGTTGGTGGGGCAGGAGGAGGGAAAAGAGGGACCTTTGGTATGTAAAATGAAAAAAAAAAAGATTGTTAATTTAAAAAAAAAATCCCGACTCAAAAATAAAGGGGAAAACAACCAGGGAAGATAGCCATTGTCAGTTTCTGGTACACACACACACACACACACACACACACACACACACACACACACGTAAACCTTGAAGGCCTATACAAACATACACATGAATAGTACATATGCCACACATATAAATTCTATAAATTGTATGTATGTACATACACTGAACATGTGCATGAACAGTACTAAACATGCCTGGAACAGTTTTCATTTGGAAGAGCTGTGTAACAATTGGATAAATTGAATTATTTTAGTTATCTATTTTTAAAAGTACTTGTTCTGCCTTAGGTTCTTTACCTCTAAACTCAAGGTGATAGCTGAAATTAATTTGACTTCTCAGGTGGGCACAACAAGTGATTCCCTTCCATGGACTAAGGAAAACCTAGCGACTCCCCAGGATGTCTTTGAATTCCAAAGAGTGCCTCCTATTTCCTAATTAGCTCGTGCTCCAAATCTCACCTCTTTCAGATTTACCCTGTTCTGGGACTCTTGTTGTTTTCCCATAGTGTCTCACAGATGTTTAACTCAAAGGAATATCCACACAAATCATACCAAGACATTTGCTTGGAGCTGGGGCTGGCAGAGTGTCTGCCTGGTACGCATGGATCCCTGCATTGGTTAATGAAGATTAACCAGTCTTCATCACCACATAACACCGGGCACAGAGAGTGATGCATGCCTGTAAACCCAGCACCTGGGAAGTGGAGGCAGAAGTTCAAAAATTCAAGGTCATCCTCAACTCCATAGGCCAGCCTGGACTATACAAAAACCTGTCTGGTGAAAGATAAAACAAAACAATGTAAAACATATAAACAATGTAAAAAAACATATAAAACAATGTAAAACAACATAAAACAGCAAAACATATGGTGCAATTTTTTCTGAGTCTTTGATGGAAAGGAAGATTCATATTATGATGCCCCAGTATTCATTTCAGTTCACTATTGATCATCTTACTCTGCACCCCCACCACCAAGTCCAGTTTGTGTTGGCTGGTTACTCTTGCCCTGGGGTGTGGTTAATATGTGGGTGTCGTTTCATTGAAGAAAACTGGCTTTCCCTCTTCCAGCAGCAATCAAATGGCAGCAGATCTTCAGTGAGGGGTGGGACTGCATGCTGACCCCCTCTTCCATGCTGTGGTCTTGGACTGGCTTGAGCTTATGTAGATCTCATGCTCACTGTCATCATCTTTGTGAATTCATGTGTGCAACTGATCTGTTGTATCTGGAAAACATTGTTTCCTTGAACTCATCCACCATCTGTTGCTCTTCCTGTCTTCTGTCCCCTTTTCTCCATATATCCCTGAGCCTTCAGGGGAGAGATGAGATAAAGACATCCCATTTAGGGCTAAGCATTCTCAAATCTCCTATTCTCCGCACACTAACCAGTTGTGGGTCTCTGTATTAATTCCCGTCTACTGCAAGAAGAAATGTCTCTAAGGAGAGTGGAGAAATTCACTGATCTGTAGGTGTAGCAATAAGTCATTAGAAGTCATTTTATTGCTGTGTCCTTTTTAGCCGAATAATAGTAGTAGGTTTACTCTTAGGGACTGTGATCTACCTAGCTGCAAGTTCTTGGCCTTATTGATAGTGTCAGGTATTGGTTCCATATTATGGAACAATTAAAAAAAAAGTGATTGGTGACTCCCATAACATTTGTACCACTATTGTGCCAGTGGGAGTAGCTTGCCAAGCAGATCATTATTGTAACTTGAAGTGTTCATCTTATTTTCTATTAGTATATATTCATTGTGCATTGCAATGGGCTTCATAAAAACAGTTTTGTTAAAATAAATATATCATGTACTTTGAACATATTCGCCTCTTGTTAGTATTTCCATCACCTTGTACTTCCATTCTATTCTCCAAATAGTCCCCTTAATAAAGAGATTACAGAAGACATAATATTTGTCTTCATGTATCTGTATACTTAACCTTATTATTTTATTCTTTATAAGGTTTTTGCCCGTCCATGTTCACATCTTAGGATATGTCTTCCTACCAGTTTCCTTAATCTTGCCCTTCTTTTTACTGACTGTCTCCATCCATTCAAGATACTATAACAAAATATCTTAGAGTAAGTAACTTGTGAACAATTGAAAATTATTGTTAGCAGTTCTAGAGGCTGAGAAGTCTCTGTTTCACCCATCTGTTCTTCCTCTGAGTTCTCATATGATAGAAGAGGTGAGTGGGCTTCTCCAGGATTCTTTATAAAGATATCAGTTTTTATAAGGGCAGCGTCAGTGTGACATAATCACTCCAGTGTTGCACTGAGGACTAAGTCTCAACTTGAGTGTTCAGGCCATAGCACTTGTTAGCTCCTTTCTCCAGTCTCCCATTCTCAGATGGCCCAAGACTCAGAAGTTCTTCTTGCTCCACAACGCCAGCAAATACCCTATTCCCTCTCTAGCCCTCAACAACAGCTTTACAAACCTATCCAGAACTGCAAAGACCACCTCTTCAGTCACACAAAGATCTCTTTGAAGATTTGAAAGGATCCCTTTAAAGACTTCTGTAGTCAGACTTTTCTTTTGTGACCAATTCACAAATAACAA
Organism: Onychomys torridus; assembly: GCF_903995425.1. Taxonomy (NCBI): domain Eukaryota; kingdom Metazoa; phylum Chordata; class Mammalia; order Rodentia; family Cricetidae; genus Onychomys; species Onychomys torridus. Next base: position 73,491,063 of record NC_050444.1, read on the forward strand.
CACAGAGACTTATTATTAATCATGAAAGCTCAGCCTTCGCTTGGACTAGTTCCTGACTAGTTCTTATAACTTAAGTTAACCCATTTTTAAAATCTACATTCTTCCATGACACTTGTTATTTCATCTCTGTATTACCCATCCTGCTTCCTCCCCATCTATCTGGTGACTCTGCCTTTCTTCTTCCCAGAGTTCTCTCTCTGCCTGAAAGTCCCACCCATATCTCCTGCCTAGCTATTGGTCATTCTGCTTTTTATTACACTATTCACAGTGTATAAATACTTCACTTAACATAGTGTATAAATATTTCACAACAGACTTCATGAAATCAACAGCCAAAGATGAAATATATTCTCCCTCCATATTTGTATGTGGGTAGAACCCCATGGGGAGGGTTACTAAACATAATCTCAGTTGTTTCTGACTTTATAAGCAGGAAAACTTAGGTCCAGAGAAGTTAAAAGAATACACACAAGTCATCTAGTTGGGAAAAGATGAGAAGTTTTCTTGGTTGCATTAGAAAATACAATAATATTTACTTTGGGAAGTTGTTAGAATTAAATGAATGCAGGAAAGACACTAACACAGCACCTGGAACACTGTAAAAAAAAAAAATACCAGCTGTGGTAATAACCAGCTGTAGTAATAATAACCATTAGCTGTGGTGATAATAGTAATTCCCACCCTCCCCATCATTGCACACAAATCTGACTTCCCTCCAGCCCCATCCTAAGTCCCTGCCCCACATGCATTATTGAAGGCCTGGCATTAGAAATCCTGAAATCAGGGCTGGAGAGGTAGCCCAGTGGTTAAGAGCTCTTGTTCTTGCAAAGGATCCAGCATCCCCATGGTGGCTCATACCCATCCATAATTCCAGTTCAAGGGGATCTGTTGCCCTCTTCTGAACAGTATGGGCACCAGGCACACATGTGGAGCACAAACATACAAGCAAGCCAAACACTCAAGACATAAATAAGTAAAACTTTTTTTTTTTTTTTTTTTACAGAAGTCAGTTCTATCATGCTAGCTGTGTCAACTTAGGTAAGATACTCACCTTGTCTTTACCCACACAGTCTCTTCATCACGAAACAGACCAGAAATTTGCGTTCCATCAGCTCACATCATTATCATGATTATGCAATGTAGAAATGCAAAGAAGCTCTATGTTTGTTGGTACCTGTGATGGTTAGCCTTTTCAACTTGACAGAATCTAGAATCACCTGAGAGACGGATCTGGGTGTGCCTGCAGGGAATTATCTTGATCACATTAAATGAAGTGGGAACTTGATCACATTAAATGAGGTGGGAAGACCTCTCCATTCTGGATGGCACCGTCTGAGCAGCAGCATGTATGCATTCATCATCCTCCTATTCCTCCTCCTTTGGGTTTTAGAGACAGGGTTTCTCTGCATAGTCCCGGCTGTCCTGAAACTCACTCTGTAGACCAAGCTGGCCTCGAACTCAGAGATCCACCTGCCGCTGTGTCATGAGTGCTGGATTAAAGGTGTGTGCCACCACCGCCTGGTCATGGTCCCCACCTCCATACACACCTGCTTCTTACACACACACACACACACACACACACACACACACACACACACACACACTTACTTCTTATCTATGGATGCAATGTGACCAGGTGCCTCAAGTTGCTGCTGTGACTTCCCACCCTGGCAGTCTGCCGCCTGGAACTGGGAGCCAGAACCAACCCTGTTGCTTTTGTCGAGTTTTATGACAGCAACAGGAAAAGAAACTGAGACAGTACTTTATTCGCAACCCCGTGTTAAAACTGTTAGTAGATTCTGTTTTTCATACAGGATGTTTGCTAATATGTGCTAAAACGGACAGCTTTTCCTCCAGGCTGTAGTATACCAGCTACCAGTGTTCCAGTTAGCGTCTCTGTGTTCAGCCTTCGTGTCTGTTTCTCCTGTGACACTACCTCCAAGGGTTCCTTTTTTTTTTTTTTTTTAAAGCTATTCATGTTAAAAAGAAAACATAAGACCCTTAACTCCACCACTCATATTTTTTCTTTTATTACGTGAGAATGAATCTACACCACCTGACTGCATTGTGCAATGTACTGAGGCTATGGCAGGGTCAAAAATGGTGTGTGCCCGTGAGCTCTTTGGGAGAATACATACTTTGCCTCAATGTTAATGCCGTGAAAGAGTTAAACAGTCTTCCAAAGAAACCTAGCAGACCTCAATATGTCCACTCACGCAACACATGCCTCACTTTGAAGGTAATTAATTCAACTTAGCACTGCTCCCTCAAGGTCTTGTCTGAAATAGAGGCGACATGACATGACGGTCTGAAATTGTGAAGTTTGTCACCTTCGATGCTGAAAAGCCCAGGGACCATCAGATGAACCCTCAAGCTCTACTGTTAATAATGCTTATCTCAGAGAGGGAAGGGCGAGGCATATTCCCATCACCTCACCCAGTGACAGAGCCTGGCCAAACCTAGGTATCCTATTTGCATCCTTTGGGGGATCATTATCCGAATTCAGAGATCAGAGGTAGGTAGAGAGGGGCTTGGACCCCTGCAAGAAAAGGTATTTCTTGAAAATCTGTTTCTCCTTCATCCTCCCCAGATCCCGTGAGATGCCAGGAAAGAGGGGAGTCCCTGGAGAGGAAGAATTACCACAGACTCCTTTATACCGTCATCGAGGCTGGTGTGACTGAGAGCCTCAGACCTCTCCAGATGGCTAGGCGTATTTCCGCTATGGTTCCTGAGGCCGAGGACGTGCTGTCCCTCCCAGCGCCCGCCCCGCCCGCGCAATGCCCGGTAGTAACCCCGAGGAGCAGGGCGCGCAGCCGCCGAGCTGCCCTCAACCCGCGCGCTCCTTCTGGTTTGCAACCTAGTTGTTAGATCCGGCTTCTCCCGGGCAGAAACTGGCGCGTTAAGTTTGCGCCCACGTGGCTTCTCGCCCGAGTGTGCTCCTCTAGCTCTGGAGTCAGCCTTGCTCTTCGGTGGGGGAGTGACGAAGGAGTTGGGGGTGGGGAGGAGATGGGCAGCCCCCTGCTGTGGGACAGTGGGGAACCGGAAGGCCAGCCATGGGGGGGAGGGGGGATTGGAAGCCTAGGGCATGTCAGAGGCAGGTGAGGATTTGTGTAGGAGGGGGTCCTCAGATTGCCCTGCCAGGTCTGTGATCATGCCCAGACAGAAATCAGAACACGCCCGCAAGGCCCACAGCCTTCATTTCAGAAAGGAGAAGGGGGCGGGGGGAGCTCCCGACGCCTAGCAGCGGTCGGCAGCCAGCTCTGCGCAGGCGCGCGGGGTTCCACGTCTGACCTGGAGTTACCCCGCGAGGCAGTCCCGGCCGAACTAGGTGAAAGGTAACTAGCAGGCGCAGCTGGGGCAACAGCCCAGGCACGTGTGCGAAAGGGCCTGTCCTACGCCTTTCCAGACTCAGCAAGTTTCTCTAAGCAAGCACTTCCTTCCGTGGATGGTGCCTGGGCTAAATGCAAGGATGCCCGAATGGAGATTGGGACACTTCTTGCCACCTGGCTGTCTGTAAGGCAAACTAGAACCAGAAATTGTGCGCGGGTGGGGAAAACCAGCTGTGGAGCGCCATTTGTGTGCCTACCATGGTGTGGAGAGTATCACGTTTTCTTCAATTTAGAGAGGCCCTTGGAGAGAGGTAATGTGACATCTCATTTATGAGCTAGGAAACTGAGTCCCAGAAAGTTCCAGTAACCCGTCTAAAGGAAGAGTCGTTTCCATTGATGGTCCCTGTTTGAGTTTAGAGTTCTGCTCCAGAATAAATAACTGGCACATGTAGTGTGTTCTGCAAGGCCTCCTTTTAGATGCTCCTCCATCCATTCTGAGGCAGGACCTGCTACCCTTTGGGTTCTTCATTTATCAAGGGCGGAGACACTGCTCACACTTGTTGAATTTGCTGTTTGTTGGAGTGAGCTCATAAAAGAACAGGCAACTGTGTCTGGCAGGCTGAAGTGACTGCTTATTTGTGATTTTCCCCCAAATGAGTGCTTTTACATTCATTCAGTAGGCATGACTAGCGTCCAGTCTGGAATGTGTCTGTAGCTGAAAACGGGTGGAAAGTATTGAAGGTGGAGAATACCTTGTTTCTCCTGGGAATTCTGCACTGAGTCTGGCATAGTCTTCTAAGACTGCTGTGCCACAATTCCACAGTTATTACTCACTGATCTGGAGCCTGGAAATCCAAGATCAGAGTACTGGCTGGCCCTGAAGCTGACCTTCGCTGTACACTCAAAGAGCAAAGAGAGGGAGAGAGAAAGGAGGAGGGAGGGGAAGAGGGTCCTACTAATGGCTTTTCTTGTAAGTTCAGAGCTTTTGGAGACATCTGGGCATTGGCCCGTCTTCAGGCTTGGTGGAAGTCATTACTTCCCTTCCCATCAGAGTTGCCTATGTAGCTAGACCTGTGTCAGTGAGGGGAGGACAGGGATTTTCCTTACTTCTGTCTACCCCTTGGTGCTGGACTTGGACTGTTCCTCCAAACTGCCAAGAGCAGGAGAACAGGTGTCCCCTCCTGAAGGAGCCTTGGAGGCAGAGGAAAGGAAATCAAGGCAAAGGGAAGTGGGCCAGCCTCCTCCCACTTCCAAGAATCTGCTCCCTTGAGTGTCTCATCAGGGAATTGGAATGTCACTGCCTAGTGGCCCCAACACTGTTGCTGCTCAGGCTGATTAAGACAAAAGCTGCAATTGGGCTACCCTTGCCCGAAAGTAACCCTGTCTCCAAGCCTTGCTGAGGTGACCAGGGGAGACAAGGAAGCTGGTAGATGCCACTGTTGCCATTGGCAAGTAGATGGCTGCTTAGAGGCTTAGATCATTACTCTGTTAAGAGTCTCACATGCTGAGTGAGAGCTTTGAACAGAGCTCTGAGCTGGACGGTTGAATTCTCCTGTGACCCACTGGAGTCTTATGCAATATCTGATGTGATCTGATGTGATCCCTGGTTTTTAGAGGAGAAAACCGAGGTTCTGAGAAAGTAATTCCCGATGTCACCCAGCCAGTAAAAAGCATGGCTGAGACTCAGGTCATCTCACAGCTCTGCATTTTCAGATCCAACATGCTTTGGGGGGTTGTAGAGCTGGTTGGGAAAACTATCCCTTGGTTTTTCCCCTTTTTTATCACAGGAAATTTTAAATGAAAAGGTGAAGCAAATGTTGTCCTGTGCCTTCCAGATGGGTAAGCACTGAGTGAGTTTGTACAGGAATGCCTGTAGAAGAGAGTAGAGGGTGAAATGGGTTGTAGTTCCTGCAGCTGTGCTTGGCACATACTATGTGTTCACACACACCAAGTATTTCCCAAGTGATCCAATAAGAGAGGGGGAGTATATCAAAGTAGGAGTGGAAGAATTTCAGTGTGAGATACAAATGTTTTCGGAAAACCATTTTGTAGTCTTAAGCTCACTAAGTTTATGATGTCTTTGAACTAGTAATGAAAGGTTTACTACCCCTAGAAGATTATTGGTAAATACATTGGTAAAGGAGATGCAGCAAAGCCCTGGTCTATATCCCTGCAGGTTCAGTTGCACTCACTGGGCCCCTTTTGTGCTGCTGGTTTCTCATTGGGAAAGGCCTTTCACTGCATTCATTCGGAAGCTACTACTTTTTTTTTTAGTTTTGTATACACCAGGCTGGCCTTGAACACCTCATCCTCCTGTCTCCACTTCCTAAGAACTTGAGTTTCCAGCCGGTGCCACCAAACCCAGCTAAAAACTAATATTCTCTCTGGGGCTTTAGAAAAGGTCTTTGTTCCAAAGAGGAGAAAACTAAGCATGTGAAGGACCTATATGACAAGAACTTTAAGTCCCTGAAAAAAGAAATTGAAGAAGATGTCAGAAAATGGAAAGATCTCCCATGCTCATGGATAGGCAGGATTAACATAGTAAAAATGGCAATCTTACCAAGAGCAATCTACAGATTCAATCAAATCCCATCAAATTACCAAACAATTCTTCACAGATCTGGAAAGAATAATACTCAACTTCATATGGAAAAACAAAAAACCCAGCATAGCCAAAAGAATCCTGTACAATAAAACAACCTCTGGAGGCATCACAATCCCTGACCTCAAGCTCTACTATAGAGCTACTATAATAAAAACAGCTTGGTACTGGCATAAAAACCGACATGTGGACCAATGGAATCAAATTGAAGACCCTGACATTAACCCGCACACCTATGAACATATAATTTTTGACAAAGAAGCCAAAAATATACAATGGAAAAAAGAAAGCATCTTCAACAAATGGTGCTGGCATAACTGGATGTCAATGTGTAGAAGGCTGCAAATAGATCCATATCTGTCACCATGCACAAAACTTAAATCCAAGTGGATCAAAGACCTCAACATAAATCCAGCTACTCTGAACCTCATAGTAAAGAAAGTAGGAAGTGCTCTTGAACACATTGGCACCGGAGATCACTTTCTAAATATAACACCAGTAGCACAGACACTGACAGAAACAATCAATCAATGGGACCTGTTGAAACTGAGAAGCTTTTGAAGAGTAAAGGACACGGTCAACACAAGCAACGAACAGCCTACAGAATGGGAAAAGGTCTTCACC